>NC_063203.1:18033688-18633688 GCF_017589495.1 Alosa alosa | reverse complement strand
GAGGAGGTCGAGATGACCAAGAGCGATCCTTTTAGGGACCATTTTAGTCACCTTGACAACTAGACTTCCATGAAATGCGATGTGTTGTAAAATGTGTAAGCCTAATTCATAATTTAGGCCTACTGCACCTTGATCATTCCCTATGTGTGAAATAAAAATTATATTGTTTAGTATGTAATCTAAAATAAGATCACAAAACTGAGGCAAAAGGTTGGTTCTGTAATTATGAGCTACGTATTGGATAAAAATATTGCTGTTTTTCTACCTTTGATAAGTTTTTAGGTCAGTGATGCAAATTCTCCCTTCATCAAACACACTCTTTCTCTCTCTCTCTCTCTCTCTCTCTCTCTCTCTCTCTCTCTTTCACACACACACACACACACACACACACACACATGTGTAAAGCACACACAACAGAAACAGAAGGGTGGCCCCACAGTGGGCAGGAAAGAGATGGGTACTGTAAGTAAGTTGTTAATGTGCCTGAGAGGTCAGAACACTCTGTGAAACATCACCCCCCCAGACTGTGATGAGGAATGGGTGCTATGGCAAAGCTAATGTCACACTCACAGGCATATTATACCATGCAATTGGATGAGTCAAGGCTCCCCTCTCATAAACTCACAGGAAATGTAAATGTGAGGTGAAATGTAAATGTAATGACCAAATGTAATGAACACAATACTCATAATAATTGCATTTATCATGATGCATGAGGTGTTTTGTACATTTAACTGGACAATTTATGGAAGAAGCATGATACGGTCATATCATCTCAGCATATGTCTCAGACCCTCAGAGATGTTTCTTTTATAGTTATTTTATAGTAATAGATTCAGAATGTGATAGGATCCTTAATTTGATTTTTGTCAGAATATGAAATGCACATGGTAACAAAAATGAGAAAACATTGCCATCTTGTGGGCACAATCATCTGTATTCTAAATATATTCTAGAACATCCACCTGGCACACATAAACGACTATACACTAAATATAAATAATAGTTTAATTAAAGTTGAACAATATTTTAATAAAAAAAGGAAGAAACAACAGATACAGAGGAAGAGGAAGCCGACTATAAAATTAGTGCTGTCAAACGATTAATTAATCGCGATTAATCGCTGAATTCCTATAGTTAATCACGATTAATCACATATTTTATCATATGGTTAAAATTCTATTATTTTGCATTTCTGAACTTTCCAGGACCACACCACACCACACGACCAGATACAACACAACTCGACTCAAAGTTTTATCTGATCTCATCTCTCTCATCACCACGACTACAGAGACGCTTATTAACAATAAAGCAATTATTGTGTATCTTGATTGGGATTCAAATGAAAGCAAAGCAAGTTACTTTATTAACTGAACTTTAAGATGTAGGTCTATTTGATTATTTCAAATCAAATTTCAAAAGATGTGCAGCAGACCTGAGGCAACACAATATTCTTTAGAAATTTAGCTGATATAAACGGAAATAAATGCTACCGCAGAAGTGCGTGCACAAAATGTAGGCCTACACACATTATGAGGTAGCCTGGAAACCAGACTCTCTGACTTCGCAGAGAGTCTGGGCCCACTTCCCCGATAACGACGCAGACACGCTCTTAAGAGGGTTTTCTACGATTCATCTTACGATCGTTCGTTTGGTTTTTCCGACTGTTTCCCGAACATGCTCGTAGGCGCGTGCACTGCTCTTAAGATGCTCTTAAGGGGAGCTGTCCACGTTAATAGTTCTGAAATATCCTCTGATTTGACGGTGATGTCAGGTGACTGCACGTCACAGCTATAGGTCTACCATTTAAACTTCGAATCTACACATTAATTCACATTAATACGAAAATAGAAACACTTTGACATCTGCATGTAAGCATCCCAATATACCACACAGAGACATAAATAATTGTAATTCTTTTAAGATTAGATTGTTGCACCATGCAATATTTTTTCGCGGTGTCACTTAAGAACACGTTTGAAGATAAGAAAGAAGTCGAGTAAGAAAGAGAGGAAATGTGTAGGCTTAGATTTTGATGCAGTAGGCTACAGACTACACCACATGTTGCTTTCTCTGCTTTTTACCTCATAGGCCTAATAAAATATTCACTTAGCAAAGATAATGTCAAACTATTCTGGCAACGCCTCGTTTCATAACTTGATTGCATTTTTGTCCTTTTTCATCACATTATTATGACCATTAAATGTAGGCTATTTTGCACGCTAAAATCTGATTCATCACAGGTAAACACAATAAAGAATGGGAACGTAAAATGGATTATGTATTCTAAGTTGTAATTCCTCTGTATGTCCTGTTGGTGACCTCAGTGAGAAGTGCTAAGGCGCTCTTAGCCGGTAACGAGTAGGCCTACTCTGGAGCACTCGTAGATCTATTTTCACGACGCTCTTAAGTTACGATGGTTTCGGGAAACAGTCGGCAAATCTTAAGACGTTCGTAAGAGGGACTTTACGACACTCTTAGGCTTAAGATGCTTTCGGGAAACTGGGCCCTGGTGTGCGGAGTTGTAATGAAAAGAATGGAATCTAATGTAAATGAATGTCGAAAGCAGTGCATCGCAAATAGTAGCTGCCAGAGCCATATAAAGGTACCTTTATATGGCTCTGGTAGCTGCCAAAGAGGAATGTTGATAACAGAACAAGTGACGGTGAAAGAATCTTTGGCGGCACACATTTAATGCGTCAGCCTAGGCTACTACTCTTGTGCCAGCTCGTAAGTACGACGGAGTATTAGGGCCACACATGAAGAAAAAAAATATTTTTGCCATGGCGAGATTAAACTCGACATGTTGACTTTAAAGTCGCCACGTCGACATTAAACTCGACATTTCGAGAATAAAGTTGAAACATCATATCTACTTTAATCTCGACATGTCGACTTTAAAGTCGACATGCTGACATTGAACTCGCAATAGGCCCTACTGTTTAAACATATACCTACACAGTTTAAGCTATGTAGCCTACACTAACACACAATATGTTACATAAAAGAAAAATGGGCTTCAAATAGGTGTTATTTCAGCTAGATTGCAGATATTCAGATAGATTGCGTCTTGTCTGTTAACTACTCATTGCCGTCATCGTGAAGTGCTGTCTCGCGGTTATGGAAATACCATGCACTATGCTGTTTAGGCTAAATTGCTAGAAAAATATCCAATGATATAATGTTTCTATACAAAATGTTATTTTACTCTGTTTTACGTGGTTAAGGCCACTGCACATCCAAATAACTGCCCTTCATGACCCACAGGCCGTCACTCTCCAGGATAACATGGCAAAACTCATTTTTCTAAAACTGCTTTTCCATGTCTCACCTGCAATACGTATAGGAGGCTAGAAACACAGGTATAGCCTAAGCATATACTATTTTGATCCCGTGAGAGAATATGTGTGCATGCACTTTATTTATGCACTTTGTGTGCATATGTGTGCATGTAGGCTAACCTGACCCTAGCCAGATGAATGTCGTTCCGCTTAGCTCCGCCTAGCTTCACTCACATCCATCTGGGACCTCTTCCATTGAGAGTGATTTCTCCAACCAACTTTATGGTTTAGCCAATCAGGACGCAGGGCGGGAGTTTCATAGATGTGACATAGCGTAGCATAGCGTGTGAGTCTGTTATTAGTGTCACGGGTTGGCTTCGATGTGAGTGGTTGAAGTAGCACGTCAATAGATGACGGACAAGTGGCTTATTCAATCATATGCAAGCATTTTTTGATTAGGCCCAGCCTTCTGAAGCAACACTTCAATGGATCGGTTCCAGATGGATGAGTGGAGCTAGGCGGAGCGAAATTCATCTGGCTATTGCCAGGTTACATGTAGGCTAGCCTACATGGGGTGGTCGGGAGGACAGCTTAATTCGTCCCTCCATAGACATTCAGCAATAGGCTGTTTTGCATCCATTACAAACAAGCAACGTGAAAGTCTAGGATTGGGGAGAGCGCCTAGTATGCCTCTAGTGCATAAGCATGAAGTTGAACCTTTAGATGAAAAACAACACTTTTAATAATAGGCCTACAATAAATAAAAAACGCTATGACGTTTAGGCTACTTTTGACCATTTATAAGCCTGTAACTCCATTGATAAGGACCTAACAGCAAAGTATTTGGCTGAGCAAGCGTAAGTTAATATGTTCTATGTTTTGTCCACATGATATAGGCCTATGTCTAATCATTGTTGCACTGGAACACTCTGAATCATTGTTGCACTTGTTGCATTGTTTCATTCGTCCTCCCTTTCAATCGTCCCGAGCGGTCGTTCTCTCTCCAAACTAACTTTATTCTCAAAATGTTGAGTTTCATGTCGACACGTCGAGATTAAAGTCGACGTGATATTTCAACTTCATTCTCGAAATGTTGAGTTTAATGTCGACATGGCGACATTAAAGTCGATACGTCAAGATTAAAGTCGATATTACATTTCAACTTTATTCTCAAAATATCGAGTTTAATGTTGACATGGCGACTTTAAAGTCGACATGTTGAGTTTAATCTTGTCATGGCAAAAATATTTTTTTCCTTCATGTGTGGCCCTAATACTCCATCGTACATAAGCCCAAACAAGTGTGTGCAGCATGCCTTTACATAGCCTACTAACAGCGCATCATCATAAAGATACATTTTAGAGGAAAACAAGTTAACATTATACCATTGATTCCAATGGGAAAGACAGCTAGTAATCACACGTTGACGTTACATCTATTTTTAATTCACAGGACATACAATCATTTTACTAACACAGCAGTTATGAAGAATTATGTTTATGTAACTTACTCATGTCGAAACTACGTACATTACCAACCTAATTCGTTTGCAATACCCCATGTTGAGAACAAATTTAGCATGTACACTTACCATAATATCCCATGCAAAACGGTTAGCTTGCTAGCTAGCTGTGGAACTTCAGTATAACATAGCCAATTATCTCACCTACTGTAGTTGTAGGAAATAGGCTACGTTCATATTACAAGTGATAGAATGAATGTGTGACTTATGTTTAGTTGATGTTATGACATGTAAAGTTAAGCTTGCTGAACTTAGTTATAGTCAGCCACGGGCAGTTTGACTGTGCCTATTGATACATTCGTGACACTCCTGTAAACTAAAGAGCAAACCATAGGAACATGGTCACATTAATCCCATAAACACACAGATAACTCTTACACCAACCTTATTTTGTGCCTTTTATTTACGTTTGTTTTTAAAGATTTAGTAAGTATAAGCCCTTTTCGCTGCCCACTTCGATGCAGCATAGGTTTCCATTATATCAGTCATCTTTTCCCTAAAAGGGAGCATGTGCGTGCAGCACATACAACGTTCCATTCCATTAGTCAGTGCCAGAGCCATATAAATAATTTATATGGCTCTGGTCAGTGCTATTGTTTAGTTTCCGGTCTAGCTAAACCCAGTGTGGTGTTGTAGTTGTTCTAACGTTACTAGTTGTTGCAACAGCATGTGAAAAAACTACAAAGTTTGTTTAACCAAAAAGAACGTTAATCTCGCATTAAAAACAATTGACGCCGTTAAAATAGGTTTACGTTAACGCTGTTAATAACGCGTTTAACTGACACAACACTAACAGCACTATAAATACATCTGTTTGTCATGATTTACAGTAGTCTACTCAAACTATTGAACCTGTCACCTAGAACTGTCATATGAACTGACAAGCAAGAACAGCTCCAAAGTGCTTTTCCCAATGTTACCAATGCACTTAGGCGTTACTCATTTTGGCTTTTGCTTTAGAATTCTGTGCTTGATTTCCACTTTGGTCATCTATAGTGCACATAGTGAGTCAAATTTGTTTATCTTTTGTGCATTGCAACTAAACATGATTCATCATGGGATCACTTGGCTAATGTGTTCATTATGAGGTCTTCTTTTGCAAAATAGTTTCCATAACTGTGTTTCATGCAATTTTATCTCTCTCTCTCTTTCTCTCTCTCTCTTTCTCTCTCTCGCTTCTTCTCTATGGCTTAGCTCTTTTAATGTTTTTTTCAGTGGTGGGTCACCTCACACATAAAAGACACCAGCCGCCAGTGACCTTGCCAAAACTGCAAGGTCAACTTCCACATCATTTACTGTAGTCACCTGCACATCTTTGAGAGCAATGTCATCATTAATCTTATGACTTCAAACAAACAGCAGACTTTTGCACATCATACAAATGCTTGTGTACAATTGCATGTTTTTTACATTTTCAATTGCTGATGTCATGTCAGTCAAATGCATTGTAGAGGATCTCTGTTGAATAGTCCTTCCTTCAAAAATAGTTAGGCTAAAGTCAATTTCAATTTCAATTTCAATTAAATTTCACTTATAGAGCGCCAAAACATTACACATGTCTCATGGCGCTTTACAGAATGTTAGACAATCAGAGAAAAGAAAAGAAGGCCCATGGGTAAGAGGGGCGAGGAAAAACTCCCTAGAATTGAAGATACATATAGGAAGAAACCTCGAGCAGATCCACGACTCAAGGGCCTGACCTATCTGCCTAGGGTCAGTTACAGAACAGTAAGGTCTGTATACATGATAAATGCATAAGTTAGTCAGATGTAGAGAATAGAACATGGTGTTTAAAGCCACCTGAGGTGTATGTTACAAGAGGTGGTATGGTTACATATCCGGTATGATAATGCATGAATCCTATTTAGTGTCAGAAAGTTCAAATAGTCCAATGTAGGAAATGGAATTGTCCAGGGGGATTATGAGTTGTCATAGGGCAAGTGGTGGGACGCTAGGCTGTACGGGCCAGGAATCCGGGCAGGGGGGACAGTAATAGGTGGCAGTCGTAGGCATGGGACTTCAGGTGAGATGGGTGAGATAAGGGCCAAACACACGGATGGCTGATGACTGGTGATGGTATACCTCACAAGTGAGGTATAAGGGGGAAGAAAGAGAGATGTAGAGTGGGTTAGTATGACTATAAATCAAAATGGTTAATATCAATAAGTATATCAATGGTACTATGTAGTGTTATACCATAGTGAGAATAGGCAAGAGAGGGAAGAGGAGAGAGGGGGGGGTTGTATGGCATGACACATAAAAAGTCCATGAATGCACTATGCTATAGCAGCATAACTAGGGCATGGTGAAGGGTAGTCGACACCAGCGCAGGTATGGTCAGTGATCACCATCGCACGCATGAATGGGGTGCCAGTCACACGAGGACACAGCAGGGTGGTCCATTCTAAAAAACCCTGAGGTAGGTGAAGTTCCACACTGCACCATATCTAACTGTGGGAGGCACTAAAGAGGTATGTTTTGAATCTAGACTTAAGAATAGGGAGGGTGTCTGCTAATCGAATTGAGGGAAGGAGATTATTCCAGAGGAGGAGTGCACGGTAGCATAAAGCTCTGCCTCCATACTGTAGTTTTTGAGATTTTTGGGATTACAAGAAGTCCAGTATTCTGTGATTGTAGTGGTCTAGGTGGGTTATATGGGACTAGGAGATCTTTAATATATTCAGGTGCCTGGTCATTTATGGCTTTGTTAGAAGTAATATTTTGAAGTCAATGCGACTTTTAACAAGCAGCCAGTGTAGAGATGCTAGGATAGGGGAAATATGTTCATATTTTTTAGTCCTAGTGAGTGTGCGAGCAGCTGCATTTTAAAACTGTAAGCTCTTTAGACAGGTATTATTGCAGCCAGCATATAAAGCATTGCAATAGTCTATCCTTGAGGTGACAAAAACATGGATTAATTTCTCAGCATCTGGTAAGGATTAGGACTTCCTTATCTTTGAAATGTTCCATAAATGGTAAAATTAAGTTTTGGTGATCTGTTTTATGTGATTATTTAGTGAAAGGTCCTGGTCAGTTATAACTGTTTTTAACACTTGATAAAGTTAATTGATTGGGTCATTATGTAAAAAAAGTGTTGAGCCATTTTTCATACGTAATCTGTCAAGTATTTGCCATTTCTATACTTTTTTGGAAAGAACTGCTGTACTCAGTACGATTTTTACGTTCAAACAGTACTTTAGAAGTACAAATCCTGACTGATCTCCTACAATCACCCACATGCAGTATGTAACTTTTAACTGTTGAAATTGATATAAGCTACGCCAACCTGCTGCCTTGTACATTTTCATGACAAAAAAATCTAGAGTAAACTACATGAAACATGACTAAGCATTTTGACTATGTTGTTCATAACAGTGGCATGTCGATTAGCATATTGTCTTTTGAGACATAAGCATTTTGAGATAGATGTATCTCATAACTTCACCAGCATTCTGCAAGTATAGGCTGTATATAGAACATGTATTGAAAAATCAACCTTACACCTACACCTGTTACTCTAGCTGTGTACACAAAGGCATAACAGCCATTCTGAAGAGCCTGAGTGAGAGTATTCACTATATCAATGAAAGGTGGTGCTTGCAGGGTTCTTTTCTCTGCCACTGATGCTTTCTTTATACCAGCCTGTCTGTCCAGTCACTCAGTCCTTGCTGCTGCCTCCCCAACACACCAGATAAGAATGCTGCAATGACAGACTGGTAAAACATCAGCAGGAGTTTACTCCAGGTGTTAAATGACCCCAGCCTCCTCAGGAAATAGAGCTGGCTCTGCCCCTTCCTGTAAACCACATCAGTGTTTGCATACCAGTCCAGTTTATTGGTGCAGTCCCAGACACCTGTAGGCTCCTGTACTCCCCCTCCTGTTCATCCTCGATAGCCTACACACCCAACAATAGGCATGAGTTGTAATTGAAGTCGGAGGTGTAAAGGGTGCATAAGACAGGAAGTGCCCTATGCCTGCACTATTGACGACAGTCTCAGTCCTTCAGCCCAGCAAACAAATTTGATAAATAATGAATTACTGTTCAAATATTGGGAGATTGATTAGAAAAGTTTTCCTTCTTAGATAGAAATAACTAAATGTACCGCATACCGGTACAAAATATGACCGCCGCTCAGTCCTGTACATCAATTGTATATTTGTTAATATGTCAATTTGTCGCCATCTCCTACTCTATTCTCTACTCTTGCAACTTTTGTGTATGCTTGTGTGTGTGTGTGTGTGTGTGTGTGTGTGTGTGTGTGTGTGTGTGTGTGTGTGCATGTGAGTGTGTGTGCCTGTGTATGTGCGTGCCTGTGTATGTGTGTGTCTGTGTGTATGTGTGCATGTGTGTGTGTGCATGTCAATTTGTCTCCATCTCCTAGACCAGTGGTTTTCAAAGTGGGGGCCGCGAGGTGGTGCCAGGGGGGCCTCAGCAATTTGAAAGGAAAAATAAAAGCAACAAATAAATACATTTTAAAAATGTTAAATGAACCTATTACTATGAGGGTTGTTATACAATGCCATTAGAATAATTTGTCGCATATCTGAACATTATATTTTCCATGATAATGACTGGGAATAATAGTAGACTGATAGCTCTCATATAGCAGAAAGCTCCAAATGCAATTTTTACACACTGTATGCTCAATCGCGAAGTGCTTGTGGCTAAAATAATTATTAGAATTAGCTTAATGTAATTTTACATTTGCCGTAGTATTGTCGATGGGTTTAATAACACATCAAGGGGTCCTTGGCCAGAACCTAGTGGTATTTGGGGGGCCTTGTCGTGGAAAAGTTTGGGAACCCCTGTCCTAGAGCCTGACCGATATGGGATTTTGAAAGCCGATACCGATTTCGATATTTGAGTTATGTGTTATGTGATGTTTGTCACATTGTCACAATCTATATTGTGAGCAGTTTAATGACTCCCTTTAATGCAAGCAAAGCATTTTAGTATTTAGGCCCTACATTTTAGTCAGTTACTTTACTGTACTTTAAGCCTTTGTAGCCTAAACTAGGCTATGCTCTTTCTTACTTGAAACTAGTCTGGTTTCCAGGCTAACTTGAAACACCTTTGTTGAAATGCAAAATTGAAGACTGAAACTAAGGAGTAGTTTAGTAGGTGTTTGTTTGGGAATGAACGTTAGCTCAGATGCTCACATATATTTTGTGTAGACTTTTTGTGGTCTTACTGTATGTGCACACCGCCGGCGACTTGAACTTCAAAGTTAGTCATTCATTTTCAATGGAAGCCGGTTTTTCTCAGCTGCAAAAAGCAGCAAATCCGCTGGCGTCGCGTTTTGGGAGTGTTGAGCGACCAGAGTGTCAAGCAGAAAGTTGGTCAACTTCATGGTAATGAGCTATGACGCGGTTCAGCGGCAAACAACCAGCAACATAGAATGCTGTCAGAGCGGCCAAAGTATCAAAAGCTTCCCTGTACTTTTTGACAAGCATCATTGACAGGGTGGCAAGAGCTTCTTTTGCAGCTCAAGTTGTCGGCGGTGTCAATAAATGCATTTTACAAAGCACTGACAGGGCCACCAAGGACTGTGAACGAGTCAACAGCAGAAAAAAAACTGGCAAGCAGCCCGGTGTTTAGGATGTATCATAGACAGTAGCCTGCCCTGCTATCGCGAACATTAGCGTTGTGGCTAACTGATCCTGTCAGTATGGTCGGAAAAGAATGGGATGACAGTCAAAAGAGACAATTACACTGCTGTTCATCAATTTGCACAGACTGTCTCAGTCATTGCAAACGCCTCTGATTGATTAATCACCACTATGTGGATACTGTTTTTAGAATTGATTTAGATTAAGTGTTAGTTAGTATAATTTGTATTTTTGTAATTTGTATTTTAGTATATTTTTATATATTGTATTTAAGTTTAGTTAGTATAATTTGTATTTTAGTATATTTAGCATATTCTTTATCTTCTACTGTCCTTATTGATTAGTTGTGTTTTTATATTATATACTTTAATTACTCTTTCTGCTGTTAAAGAATGTGTTTGTGTTGTCTGTATGCTGCTGAGACCTTGAATTTCCCCTGGGGATCAATAAAGTATCTATCTATCTATCTATCTAACCGCATTCAGGTTTGACAATACACCAATGAAACTAGCCTCCATCGCTCAACCAACTCTAACGTTAATGTTATTTTACCTGGACATAACATTAAGCTGGTGTAAGATTAACGTTCCTGCAGTAAAAACCAAGCATGTCCGATAAACATTCTCAGGTTTATTTCGGCTTCAAGAAGAAATGGGAATTACATTTCACCTGAAAATCATCCTACCATGAACAGGGATGGATTACTGCACGTGCCTACCAGGCCCAGGGGGCCCTGAAGCTCATTGCATTGAATTATTGTCTCAATAACACAACACAAATTGCGACAATTACTGGGGGGCCCTTAATACATCTGGGCACAGGGGCCCGAAAGTTCATAATCCGTCCATGGACCATGAATACATAAACTACTCTGTTGCTTGTGTGTCTTGCAGCAAGACGCCATCTGGTGGACAAACTACATAACGCCAATACTGGAAATGCATCCTAAATGAAGGATCAATATTCGGTTTTCCTTTACTGAATTTAAAATATTTGCCGCCGATATAGTTTGGAAAATGCCTAATATCAGCCGATAATATCATAAATCGGTCGGGCTCTAATCTCCAACCACATCCTCTTGCAACTTTTGTGTATGCGTGCCTGTGTGTATGTTTGCATGCGTGTGTGTGCGTGCGTGTGCGCATGTAGTGGTAAATTAAGAGGTGGGTAAACCATGATTTCTGTGTCACTGGTCACGGTGAGGTGGACTGTGCCATGCGGTATTGGATTTTTAAAAAAGGCATTCAGTACATGTTTGATGATGTTGGATATCAGTGGTATTAATGGTTCCTAGAGTGTAGGCCTACATGTTGATTTTTGAATGTTAGAAATTGGTGAATAAACTCTTTCGAAAGGTGGATAAACTCTAAAAGGTGGATAAACTCTATTTCTGAAATTTCAGAGGTGGATCAACTGCGTTTACTTGCGTTTAGCCTCCACTTCATCCACGTGTGTGTGCGTGTGTGTCTGCGTGACCAAACGAAATTTGTGGCAGTCACAGGAAAACTCTTCTAATCAATCTCCCAATCCACTACGCCTATGTGTTTTATTTTTGTCCATATGTGAATGGCTGTAAGATAGGCTATGTTATTTATTTTCTTTCCATACAAATATTAAACTATTATCCTACCTTCTCTCTTCATTTGACTGACGGCCTTTAATTATCTGATCAACATCAAATACATTTTAGGCTATCAGTTGTGAACAGCAATACGTTGTGAATCTAGGGGGCTGCCTGGAGAAGGTAACGATAGGGGCGTGACGCTTCAGTCTGGTGGGTGCTGCGGTCTCGTCGACGGGGAGAATGGTAGACGGAGTGAAGGGGAGGGAGGAGGAACCAGAAGAAAAAAAGTTAAACTAAAAATGGCTTCCTTGTCTTCAGAACAAAACGATATATGCACTGAGCAGCCGACAGAAGACTCAGAAAAATCTAAAATAAAGGAAGAGAGAGACCCTGACGAGGTTTCAGAGGAACTGCTTCAAAGTTTTCGCAAGTCGGAGCTTAGCTTTTCAAGTGACCAAGTGGCATGTGTGTGCGAGGCACTTCTGCAGGCGGGTAATGTGGATCGCCTGTGGAGATTCCTCTCCACCATCCCTCCTTCGGCTGACCTGCTACGTGGCAATGAAACTTTACTGAAGGCCCAAGCACTAGTCGCTTTCCACCGGGAAGAATTCAAACAATTGTACGCAATACTAGAGAGCCACGATTTCCACCCCAGCAACCATGGGTTCCTGCAGGACCTTTACTTACAGGCACGGTACAAGGAGGCAGAGAGGTCCCGAGGTCGGAGCCTGGGTGCAGTGGACAAGTATCGTCTTAGGAAAAAGTTTCCCTTGCCAAAAACTATTTGGGACGGAGAGGAGACTGTATATTGCTTCAAAGAAAAGTCGCGCAATGCTCTCAAAGAGTGTTACAAGATCAACAGGTATCCCACCCCAGACGAAAAGAAGAATTTAGCTAAAGCCACCGGACTTTCCCTGACCCAAGTTAGTAACTGGTTCAAGAACCGACGACAGAGAGACCGAACACCCTCTGGTACCAACAGCAAAAGGTTGGTGAGATGGTTAGGTAACGATAATGTTTAGTCATGTCCAGCGTTAACCTTTGGGCCTGGCTTCCTGATTTCAGTCTGCATGTGTTGTTAGCATATCGTTCTTTTGAGCTGCATTTTTCCTTTTACAATTCAAAGTCCTCCCAAGAAATAAATGGAAGGCAAATGGCGTTCAAGTGTGCTTACGTTAACGTTAGCACACTGGTGTTACCTTACAGACATTTTAAACGTTAGCTTTCGCTCATTGTACGACTATATCACATTGTAAATCGGTGCACCTTGAAAACGTTCGAAATTAACCTATACATCAGTTGAACTGAAAGCTGTTACTCGTGTGACAAAGACATTGACTGCAACAGCAGCTAGGTTAGCCAACTTTAT
Organism: Alosa alosa; assembly: GCF_017589495.1. Lineage (NCBI taxonomy): Eukaryota > Metazoa > Chordata > Actinopteri > Clupeiformes > Clupeidae > Alosa > Alosa alosa. Next base: position 18,620,339 of record NC_063203.1, on the reverse strand, counting down.
TTTCGAAGGTAACGTTAACTCATGTTGGGTTCAAAGTTACATTACGCAACAAAGTTTTGTGTTTAAGTGCATTTCACTGAATTGGATTGTCTACTCTAGGATTAACTCAACTTGCGAAGTTACATTTTTATATTAGGTTAACGTTACATTGTGTCTTCCACTTTGCAAGTACTTGCATTGCTAAGTTAGCCAAATGACAGATTTGGTTTTGATAGCACTTGACAACCACAACGCCATGAAGGTCTCGGAGTGTAACGTAACGATCGAAAGCATGTTGCTTTGTTGTGAAATGTGATCTTAGGTTCCTGCGTGGCTCAAGTTTCCTGAAATCCTGCACCGAAAATGTCTCCTGTGAGACATCACTATTCTCGCGATTGGTAGTCTATTATTATCCTGAACGTGTGCCATTTTGACAGACGAATGTTGACCTGAAGCGAATGGCCTTTTTATGTCCAGGGCCTACTAAACAAACACAAACAACTTTTCACATTTGGCCACTAGGCAAATACTCGCATGTGTTTTCATTTTAGTCTCTGTTGTTAGCTGTAACAGATTGGATTATTTAGAAGAGACCCTATGGAAGAGACCCATGAAGGAATACATTCTATTCGATTCGAATTCATGAATGCGGCATAATTTTGCAAACATTTTCAATAGTGATTTCTGAAATAAGTGCAGTTTGTGGATTCGTGAGAGTATAATCCTGCAATGAATATGAGGATTTAGGCTAAAGCCTCTCAATCTCGTTTCATTATATCCAGTTATTATGGCCAGGTACATTATAAACCATATTAACATGCAAAAGTGTTCTCCACTAAAATAATATTTTGAAGACTAGATCATTTATGCTAAGATATGTGAAAAGAAAGGTGAAAGGGAAAATGACATTGTAGTGCTGGGCGGTATACCGGTTCACACCGTTTACCGGTGTATATTTTCGTTATGATATGAATTTTTAATATACCGCCATACGGGTGCATTTGATTAGGCTAGGCTACACAACGTTTGGGACGCTGCGCCGCGCGACAGTGTTTCCGACGGGACTTTTTTCACACGCACGCATGGTGCCACTGCCAGGCATAGTAAGGGTAAACACGAAACACTTTAAGTTTTTCCCCTGAAGTATGACCCTTAAGGCTTAATTTCTCCTTAGCTAAGGGGTTTATTTAAGGGTGTTGCACAGAATACCTTAAATTGTTTCTTTAGTTAAGGAAAAACCATAGACTGTATACAGTCTATGGGAAAAACGTTAAGGGATACTGCAATGAAAGGGATTTACCAGAGAGGGTTAAAGCGGAGCTAGTAATCAAGGATCTTTGGATTTACCGTCACGAAAATTCTATTGAGATTGTTTAACAGCTGTAACTAGCTGGCTAGTAGCCTAGGTCAGTGTTTCTCAAACTTTTTCAGACCAAGGACCACTTAATCAATAAAAAAAAAACCCACGGACCACCTAGCTAAAAAAAAGAGTAGACCTACTTAAATAGTTACTTACACAATAGGCTTACTCACTGAGCACTGAGCCACGTTGCTTATTTTCTGTGCACCTTGCTTGTGTCAGAGGATACATATGATTTAAACTGGCATAATTTACATAGGCAGCGTTGCAGAACTGTTTGGATTTACATACATGTCGGTTCAATATGGCAAACAACTCATCTATATTATCTTTTACCACGTCTGCTCGCGGACTACTTGGGATAGCTTGCGGACCACCAGTGGTCCCCGGACCACACTTTGAGAAACACTGGCCTAGGTGATGTCGTTAGTTAGCAACCCACCGAACACAGTGAAGTTTATTGTTCTTATCATTCATCTCACCTTAAGAATATTCGCTGAAATTATCCAGGTAGCAAGTAAAGCATGTTATAGACATGCACTGAGCAATACTAGCTGGCTAGTTAGAAATGATCCTGACTGTTATCAGTGCACTAAAACGAACTTTTTTGTTAATGTTTTGCCTAGCGAACCGAACCGAAGCTCATGGCAGGCTAACAAGACATCCACATCCACATGAAGTTAACATTAGCCTACCACTAACGTCATGTAAACCACACAATAACAATAAGGCATGTTTCTGATAGGCCTATTTGACAGAGTAAGCATATTAGCAGAGAGGTTTTATTTTAAATTGTAGAATTTCCAAAAAAGTATAATTATTGCAAGTTGCACTACTTTTTGTATTGGTTTTATACAAGATGTTTGTGAAATTTGCACAGTAAAAGTTCTGTATTTTGACTGCAATTGTCTTTGCATTCTGATTAGAATCATGAATCATTTGTAAACAGCATCATTTTCTGGGGCCATGCAAAACTGCATTACCACTAGTGTGGAATTATTCTACATCATGACTTAGTCAATGTAGCCTACTGCAGCAATTCCTTTCTCAACCTGTAGAAAATGCTGTGAACATCTGATTATGCATGGGGGAAAAATACCAACATATATCGTGAAACCGTAAGAATTTTGAAAAATACCGTGATATACATTTTTGGTCATACCGCCCAGCACTACGACATTGCAAGTAAAATTCAATATAAATTAAACGAAAATAACACAGATGATACAACAGTTCTGTAAATCGAGGCAGGAATGAGGAACACAACATACAGACACTACGAAATATGCCATTATTTGGTGATGCCTTCAATGCAAATTATATTCTGTTTAAAAGACATAGGCCTACTGGGCAATATCACATGTGTGCAGAGTGACGATGGTCATACCATTGTAATCCTACATACATACACACAACATATAAGGACATCCACTGACCTATGACATAATTATTCAGATGCATGAAAAAAACATTGTCAGTCATTAGAATATTATTAATATTTCTATTAATTTTACATAGAGATTCAGACCCTTTGCTTTGGACAGTATTTCCTCTATATGTTTCTGGTCAGTTTCCACTAACCACTCACCATTTCTCTGTTAACCCACAGTGAATCTGATGGCAACCACAGTACTGAAGATGAAGCCAGTAAGGGAGATTTGGAGGACATCACAGACAAACATATCAATGAGGACTCGATCACGTGTTCCACTGGCCCTCTCATATCCATCTCTGGTACTACCTGCAGCACTGGTGGCCAGCTCATTCTCAACAGCACAGGGGGGTTCCTCACCTCCCCTCATCCTCTGCTTCTCAATGGCAGCTCACTGCTCTCAGGCACGGGGTCAAGTGTCATTATCAACGGGTTGACCTTAAACGACAGGCATGCGGTGACTCTCAGTCCAGTCACTGCCAACCCGCCTTTGCTACTGAATGGAGCACAGGTAATCCCCAAAGGTGTGGGAATCAATGACCTCAGCTTGGAGGTCCCGTCTGTTAGCGAAATGGAAACACAAGCTACTCTCCCGACTGTGGTACTAAACACCCACACCAGCCCAAATGGAACCATCACCCTCCCACTGACAGAGGATGGGAAAGGATCCAGTGGCACAGCCTCTTCTCTGCCTACGCTGGATTTCATTAACTCCATCAGTGTCCCAGAGGGCCTGGTACTAAAGACAGATGATGGGGTGCAAACTATATCACTGACTTCTGTACCCTCGTCCACCACTTCATCCTCCATTTCCCCCACCACCCCTCTGTCTCCTCTATCTGTGAATCAGAGTGGCCGAACCTCAGAGACCTTAAACCCCTCTCTGGCTGTCACCCCGACAGGAGTGGTTATCTCTAACCCAATGGTGCCTTTGACCTCCCAGCAGCATGAGTTTGTGGTGTTTGCCACCGCTGGCTCGCAGCTTAGTCCCTCTAATTCCATCTGCCAGGTGGTCTCGTCTTCCTCCTCCTCCACGCCACAGGTGTTCTCTCTCCCCCAGGTGGTGCCTTCTATCCAGGGCATCCCTGTCTCTCAGCTGATGCAGCACCACTCGGGAGCCCAAGTGTCTTCCTGTCCCCAGCTCGTCCCTGTGTCTTCCCTCACCAGTCAGCTGCCACAGGTTTCTGTCCCTCCTTTACAAGGTCAGATGCTCCACATAGCTCCGCGCCTTGCCCAAGTCCCGCAGTGTAGTACGTCCACCACCCTCAGCGATGACAACATTTTGTCTGTTTCCCAGGTGGCCAGTAGTCAGGTGTCCCAGGGCTTGACCCTCCAGCTTAGTGATCAGTCTTCCTCAAACTCTCTCTCTCGTTCTCAGCGGCCTGCGCAACAGGTCATTCCTATTTCCTCCCCGACACAAGTCGTCCCTGTCTCTCAGTCGAAAGAACTAGGCCTTGCCCAGTTAGTCCCCGTATCTCTGCCTCAACTTGTTCCTGTGTCCTCCATCTCTGCAGCCTCCAATGGATCCCTTTCATTTCCCCAAATGGTACAAGCTAGCCCTACCCTTTCTATACCATCAGCTGGAGGTGCCTTCCAGATCATCAGTTCCAACCCCAGTGCAGGTGTTGGGGTCGCTCAGGCACCCCTGCGAGTTAACCAGCTTGGATCCCTCCAGAGTGTTGGTCCCACAGCCAGTGCCTCTCCTGGGGTTCAGATCCTCAATTCGGGGATCATTCAAATCCCCTCCAGCTCACCAGGTAAGATAAACACAGGTCTGTAAGGCTGGTTAAAGTTAGTGATATTCTAAGGTTGATATTGATTCAATTAATTTGAGTAAATGAACAGCTGTTCTTTTCTAATTGTTCTCTCTCTAGGTACTGGTAACTTTGTTCTGACAGGAGGCATGGGGGGTAGTCCCATTCTTAGCCTCCAGCAAGGCAAACTCATTCTTACCATTCCAGCTGGCATCCAGTTCACCAGTGTGCCTGTTAAGTCAATGTCAGAGAACCCTGTCCAAAGCATGGTGACTTCTGACCAGACCCCGGTCATCGTTACTGCAGAGAATCCGCCCGCCACTTCTGCAGCAGTGCCAGCTTCGTCTTCCCTGCAGTGTTCCTCGTTGAGCTACACCAATTCTGCACTGTACTGTAGCCCTGAGCCTGGAACGCCAGCCAACCCGACCCCCGTAGCTTCCCCCGACACGCCAGACTGTTCAAGCACTCAGACGTCCTCCACAGTGCTGCCGTCCCAGCACGCCTTGAGCCCAGAGAGCATGCTGACACTCAGCCCCATATGCGGTTCAGGCTCACAGCTTCCACAGACCACGTGGAGCCCCGCTTCACTTGCCTCCTCTGCCACCCTCAGTCTGTTTGATGTGCGGGGGAAGGGAGACCTAGCAGAGGATCCCTCTCTGATGGGACTGCCGGCTAGTGATGGTCTGCTACTTGGGACTCCTCCGCCTGGTGGAGACATGGACAAAGAATCCCAGTTGGATGATACAGAAGAAATGGACGGGGATTCTAAAATCCTCACACAACTCCAGTCTGTTCCTGTAGATGATGATTTGGGTTTATAGATCAGCACTCCTAACAGACTTTTTGTGATACATATTGGAGGAATATGCATTACAATCTACATTCGTAGAGGGGTTCTCGGTATAGTGTGGAACCTGCTTTTCCCTCTTACTCCCTCAAGTGTGTATGTGTTAAGAGTGAGAGAGAGAGGGAGAGAGAATGAACGAGATTTTGGGGAACATAAAGCTGATATTCATTTTAAAACTTTTTTTTTTTTAATAATTTTTTATTAAGGCTTACTTTGCTCACGTCCCAGTTCATATCAATTTCTGTGACCATGTAAGTTTTTTTTTTTTTATTACTGTACTGTCAGGAAAAAGTGGATGTATTATAGATGCTGAATACATCCAGTAGACAATCAACAAATTCCTTAGCAGTTAAATACAGTGCCGGTGAGGCTGTCAAGATTATGATCAGATACTGTCGTAAATGAGGGTAAAAAAAGTTAAAGGGTAACATTTTTGTTTAGTTTCATCCATTCTGACTACACTAAAATGCCATCCAGTCATGCAGTGGTCTGTTACCAAGTAAAACAAAGCAGTTGTGATGAAAGCAAAGTGAGCTGAGACAGACAAATGGTTAATTGCTTTTGTGAAACTGATTAATGTGATAAATTTGAGTGGATTCAGTAACTCAAGATGATATAAAATCTCAGTCTAACAGATCAACTGACGCTGAATTGGCTGATAAGCCACCCAAGCAAAGAGTAAGCACTAAGAGTCAATGCAGATATTCAGGAAATTTATGGATGATTACGGTATTGTCAATAATCAGTCACAACTTCCTGGTTGGTCGGTAGATGTATTTTTAGAACATTTTTAAACACTTTAAATGTTTTTTCTATGCAATATCTGGGTTGTCCCAGGGACCTGGATTTCAGTTATGGTGGTGCTATGTGGCATTTTATAGAGGGCTATATCTGAGAGATGACTTTGAGATTGCCAAAGTATGGACAATATATTAGAAATTAGAAATTCAGTGTGGTAGTAGTGATGTGAGTGTGTCTGGTATTCAACATTTGGTCCTAGTATAGACCTCAATGATGGAGAACAAAGCACCTGAGACCTTAACATTGATTGCCTTGCAGTTCATAGGCTACTGCATGCTGCAGTCTCTTCAAATCAGTTTACAGCATTTCATTCACTACTACACAAGGAGAAAGACATCATTTTCTACATTGTTTAAAACATTTAGAAAAAAATGGAACTGTTAAACTATTTCATATACACTACAAAACACATGTGATACACATTCAATGTTAAGTCTTCTCCATTTGTGGTCTCTTGAAACGCAATACAGTGCTTTGCTGTTAAGTCATGGGACTATACTGTCTCAAAAGGATGGTATTTGAATTCCTCACATATACAATTCTAGTCGTATTTACATTTATTAGTTACTCCCATGCTTCTTAATGTGCTCCTTAAATGTTTTTTTTATTGTTATTTTGTTATATCAACACAAAATATTGACTCAAACTGTCTTGCCAAATCATTTTCTCAGTTGAGAGGTGAACATTGTATGTTGTACAGGACTAGAGTAGTAGCCTGTTCTCACCAGCTCCAAGGAGGACTCCTCCGTTGGGTGTTTTGCACATTTTATTTATGTCATGTTTACACAAATGTGCTACCGTCTGTGGCCTTGTCTATTTTTCTCTTCTGTGTCAAAGACCAGGTGGCTCAACCGAGACACTCCTCTTTATCCCCTGTCTCAGCTGTTTATTGTTATAATTTTGTTTATTTTTCCTGAAATATTTGTTTTGTTTAGCATATGTAGTAGTCATATTTCACTTGTGTTCTCTGTGCAGGAAAAGAATGTACTGAATGGAAGTCTACATAGGAACCATTGTATTTATCCATAACCACGTGGTTCCAGTCAAACTACAGTCTGAGTTTTCATAGTTCAAAAATTAAAGGACACCTGTCAGTCATTAGGTATGCTGTAAGTGTATGCTTGTGATAGGATGTGAACCATTTCCTCGCCAAAGTTGTTGTTTCATTGCCTTTTATATTGGAAATGACTCCTTCAAGCATGTTTGTCTAATCATACTCCTTCATTCATTATACTGTATGGAGATTAAGGGAAAGTGTGTGTTTGCGTGTACAATGAAATGCTGTTACAGAATGTAAAAAGTGTACATCTGTTCTTGAATCATGTCTACAATGTTTGTCTTGTTTTATTCATCCCTTCAGTTCTTTTTTTCCTGTCCATTTCATGGTTGTTGCTATTGTCACATCTTACACACATGCACATAAACATATACTTCCATCAACCAAAGACACTTATTTGAACGGTTTTAGTAAAGGGATTTTTCCTGTTGTTTTTTCTTCTGAAACATAGCTGTTTTGTACATTTAAAAGGCATTTTATTTTTTATATACAGTTATGTCATTGTAATAAACATTTATAACCATCGCTTAATGGGGGTGATCTTTTACAAAAGCTCAGCATCATGTTGAAATGGTTTACCTATTTCTAGAGCCTTCCAGTAAATCACAACACCTTTGTGTAATCTGACGTGCTGCCTAAATTCCAGTCAAATCCCAATAGTCTCCAAACGCAGAAACTGGCACGAAGATATGGTTGTACTGAACAGCATATTCGTGGACTTCTGTGTTCATGTAAAAAATGGTAACAGCATATGTCATGACAGTGCAGGGAGACTGCCTAATTAATCTTAAAATATGAATATCTGAGCAGTGGCGTGTGTAATATGTAATATTGAGTTCAAAGCAATATGTAGTATCAAATCAGACCATCTTAATATTACATTTTTAATCCTAGAGAGAAAGTGTCAGTAAGTACCTAATATGCTGAATCTAATTCTTTCAAAATCAGTGTAGAGGGCAATTTCCAAAAACATATGTTTCACTGCTCAATCATAACTTTTTGAGATGTCAGGGTATAGAGTCTTATTGTGTACATTTAACTTTCAGCTGCCAACATATTTATTTTAAAAACAGCTAGTTAATGACAAAGTAAAGTACATAGACTCATGCCAAATGTATGTGCCAACAATTGTAAGCAAAGGTGGTGGATCACTATGTACACTTACAAAGGCTCCAATTAAAACAACAGTCAAACAGTGTTTGACTAAGTTGGCACAAGTGTATACATGTCTTACTTAATGGACTTCTTGCATAATGTACAGCTGTAATTGCACTGTCACTGTGTTAATTCATCATAACTACTTTTCATTCTATTACTATTCAATTTTAGTCTACTTATCGAGTCAATTTGAGAAAATGTCTCCATTAATTATAAACTGCTTACATATATCAAGAAGGTAGAATGTATAGCAGAGGTTAGTGTGAGATATCTTCACAGTTTCTTTTAAGTTCAGTTCACACTTGGTCTAAATAATGTGAAACAGGTATAAAAAAAAAAAAAAAAAAAAACGGGATTACACCACCACATAGAATAACATGAAAAAGACCCGCTGTACTTCTAAGAAGGGCAAATTGTTGACATCTAATTATTCTAAATATTTCTCATTTTTTTAACCTTAAACACACATGTAGCTCAGTTGTGGAAAGAAGGGAGTGGGGAATGCTGATTCAGTGTATACACAACAATCTTAAGAAAACAATAATCAGCGTATTTCCTCCCATTTAGCTGGTAACTTTCCAGTATGTGCTTTTGTGAGCTGTAGTACCATAAAAAGGTTAGCACAATCCTAGTCTCAAGGACATGATGAGACATGACTGGCACGTTGTGAGGAGACATCAGGAGGACAGCTGCTAGTGCAATGAAGTGAAATCAACCAAAAACAAGGAAACTGTCTGTTCACAACCTTCCCACAACTTGACAACAGAAACCACTATTCGGCCTCCATAAATCAAATAGTTCTGCCTCCATAAATCAGATTGAGAATTGGTGCACAAAGTTTGAACTTAATTCGCCCTGAACATGTGTCCATCCAAATGAAAGTCAGACCCCAATCACAACTTCTTGGCAGACACATAGAGAGGTACGTACTTTCAGTATTGCAGTGTTCCTGAGTCAGGCTCTGTGTGTGTGTGTGTGTGTGTGTGTGTGTTTAAAGGCCCAAGTACTCTGCCAGGAAGATGGCCATGATTTTAGTGAGGTTTTCCACAGTGGGCCGGTGCATCCTCTCCTCATCATCCTCCATTTTGTGCCAAAATGGTGGGAATGGCGTGGGTATAACATGAAGCACTGGAACACCTGATGGATTCACAGAGAATGCCTTCATCAGAGAGGACTCGTACTTCAGAAGCCATTGTAAATGTTTGCCAGAGAATAAGACTTTTGATTCGGATTAAACAGAAGCATTTGTGATTCAGATAAAACAGCACTAGTCCCCCAACCAGTACCATCTTGGCTTTTACTTTTTTTTTTTATTTACCCTCATTTGACAGTGAAATAAAGACAGTGAGAGGTATGAAGATTCTCATACTGACCCCTATGTAAGAAGGGGATATGGTCGTCCTGCACAGGGCCCAGATACACATCCTTCCTGAAGTAGCTCTGTTCAGACAGGTGGGAAAACAACAGGCCCTGCCTGTGCAATCTCTTCTCTGAGAGGGGAAAAGACAGTGAGAGCATGTGGTGTTATGGGGCATTCCATTTATACAGCCTTGCTAAAAAATATAGGAGTGGGTGATTACCTGCAGCTATGAGACGGTCAAACCAATGAGCTGTGTTGTCAAAGTGATTGACAATCAGTGGATCAGGCCCACCCAACAGGTCCAGTAAAACAAACAAATCCTGTAGTTAAAAAAAATACGAAGTCCTTGTAAATATATATAGGACACAACAGGCAGCTATGAAGTATTGAGTGTGAACAAATAACAGATCCGTACCACTGCTTGCAGTAGGTTGGTGCGAGAGGTGGGGGCGGGATACGGCGTGTGGGCCATGCGCTCAGCCAGGTGGCGAGAGCCGTAGATAGAATCAGTGTCTGTCCACTCCTCAAATGCCTCTTCTCCATCAAAAAAGACCAGCTGAAGGGTCACAGCAGCCCGCTACACAGAGAGAATTAGGGGGTTGGTTAGACTTGAGCACATCGGATTTGTTTAATCTGTTTTTACATTTTGAAATACAGCTGATCTTCCTCTCCACAAATGAACTGGATGGTCAAAAGATTTAGTTAAAGGTGCTCTAAGCAACGCCACACGTTTTTTAGGCTAAAACATTTTATGTCACTTACTGCAAACATCACCTAACCATCCGCTAGCTGTCTGTGTCCTGAATACACTGTAAAAAAACACAATCTCTATGAACAGCCCAGGCTCCAAAACCTTGGCAAACCTAGCCTATAAAATCATTACTGTAAACATCACCTAACCATCTGCTAGCTGTCTGTGTCCTGAATACACTGTAAAAAACGCAATCTCTATGAACAGCCCAGGCTCCAAAACCTTGGCAAACCTAGCCTATAAAATCATAACAAACTGTTCCAGCAAATCACAGACGAGATGCGCGTTTAGGAGAGTTTCAATTGCACGGGAGCAGCACGAGAGGGAGGTGGAGGAAGTAGCAAGCTAGCTCTCTGTTTTGTTTGAAAGTCAACAGAAGTGACGTTACCCAGCATCGCTTAGAGCACCTTTAAAGGAAATTTTTGCCAATTTTTCACATAGATCTCTGTTTGTCAAGGTCACAGAGTATTGTTGATACACTGTTTGTTTTATTTCGTACCAACAGTACTTGTGACCTTGACAAACAGAGATCTATGTGAAAAATCACCAGAGTTCTCCTTTGCGATAATGAAACAAATGCAGATGCTTGTTGCCCTTGTGGGGAATTCAGAGACATCATATGTTATCTGGTGCTATTTCCTCCTTAATAAACTTTTGTGATTGAGGCATAACATTGTTACGCATTACTGGATCCATTGGCTAAAGGAGAACCTTTGTTTTCTACTTCGACAAGAAATGGCCTGGTGTCCCACTTCTATGTTTTCTTATTGTTGGACTTCCAAGCTAATTGCTATAGTCACAGAAAGAAGATACTACAGAACTATCCTATGCAGATTTTCAGAACACTACCATGACTACAAGCATCCAGTACAATATGCACAAATCCAGGTTTCAGTCTGTCCAAGTTCTAGCTACTTTAGTTTAACAAGGCTGTCCCAGATGTTAGTAATTATGTTGTGGCTTGAAAACTGGTTGAACACTCAATGTTCTTAATATATTCTCCACATGTTCAGTCCAGTGCCAGCACTGAAAACAAATATTGAAGACAATGCAACAACCAAGTGTGTCATTTGTCACAGATGTGCTGAATTTTGTGAACTATTCTCAGGATGTGAATCACACAAACGGTGAGAGTGTGTCTGCAGTGCTGGGTGGTGCTTATTTCTTTTGGTCTGGGGTCTGTATCTCTCAGTCATTTGTAGTTTCATTTGCTTGATTGAACATTGAAGTAAATCCAAGTATGGAAGGAAAGAAGGAGACACTGAATTTTAGGCATTTTCAACACGTTAGCGAGACTTCTGCATCATTAATTCAAAGTGCTGCACTGGAGATTTTCCTACCAATCGGTGTAAGATGCAATGAATTTCCACAAGACACCAAATACCCTTCACAACAAACACCAGTCAATAAATTCATAAACCATTTTACCTAAATACATAAACTTAACACAACCGTACCTGTTGTTTAAGGGCGTTCAACTGCACATCTAGAACTGTAACAAGTTCAAGGATCATGGAGCAGGGAACTGCTGAGTCGCTCGCCCCCAGAAACACATGTTTGGGGTGCTTTGGGTCCGGTGGGTAGAACTTGGAGTCATAGTGACAGGCCAGAAGGAGGCGTCGGGGGGCTGAGGGGTCCAGTACAGCCAAGACATTGGTGAAGGTGACCAGGCCTCGTGGAGTGGCTGATTTGAAGAGGTCCTCCTCGACTGTCCAGCCCGTCAGTAGGGACGAGAGCTGAGACTTGATGTGCTTAAGGCACATCACCAAGGAAACAAGAGCAGGAAAGGTAGGAGATGCAGTTTCACCTTCTCAAAGCCATAATTCTCACTAGCTGAGGTGTTATTAAGATCCAGAAATAACAGTGCCAACAAACCCTGTGTGTAAAAGATGTGGCACAATCTAATAATGGCATTTAAAGCTAAAAATACTCATTGGACTTATACATAATATAAACACATAAAGTATAATGATCCTGACTCGATTCACTTTTTGCTTAAAAATAACAATTATTATAAGATTTGTTATATTTTATTGAAAACAGAAGCTACTCAGAGTGTAAATGGCTTTGTGTATTGAGGATGGTCACCTTCAGTCACTGTAACTCTGAATGAGTATGAGTCTCACCTGTCTCACAGTATAGTCTCACCTGTCTCACAGCTTGGCTGCCTGGCGTTCCTGGAAGCCTCTCTATCAAGAATGGCCTCAGATGTTTCTCCCACAGACGTGATATGTCTACCTGGGCAGCTAGTTTGCGTACCTGGGCCAGGGATAACTTGCTAGGCTTATGATTGAGCTGGAAAAGAAAATATGTGGTTAGGAAACCAAATTTACGATGCACATTATTATCTCTGTCAACTTATGTTATTTTTATGTTTATACAGAAAAAAAGGGACCGCACTTTGCATATATGTGTTTTATTGCACAGGCAGCGTTTTGACTTAGCGCCTTCCTCAGTGTGCTCAAAAGAGGAAGGTTTGAGCACACTGAGGAAGGCGCTAAGCCGAAACGCGTCTGTGCAATAAAACACATATATGCAAAGTGCGGTCCCTTTTTTTCCTGAGTTAACATTTAAGTTTGGCCAAGCACTCTCAAACTGAGTGAAGCCTGCTCCTACCATATACTTTATTTTTATGTTTATACCCAAGAAAACAGAATGTCAGTAACAGTTTATACAACACAGTATATTTTTTAAAGTATAGTTTTTAAATATCTTTCAAGTATATTTTAAAAGGCCATTAAAAAAAACATCAAAGCTTTAGAATGCACTCTGTTTAGAAGTAGCTCATCCAACTCCAGCACACAGACATGAGAATGGCTGGAAGGCCACAGACTTCAGAAAAATTTGTCGCTCATGTACAGCATCCAGGATGATAAAGGAAGCAACAAGGAGGTGATTGTGGTGGTAGATTCCTTCTGAAGTACACTAATCATCTATTCAGGCTTTGGGGGTGTTTGCCTCCAGGCTGTTTGACCAGATCACACAGACAACTGTTCAACCTCTCTTCAGGCTGTTAAAAGTTGCTGAGTGGGGGCAACCTCATCTGAGACTGCATCATGCTAGGTGATCCACAGACACATTGTGGGGATTGTTTTCTGTGACTGCCAGTATCACTGCACAATTACCAAGTCTGTAAACAAGCTGACAGATATAGAGCAGATCTACTATGTTGACTGCATGATCCACTGACTTACTTTCCCCCCTAAAAAGATGTGTCCTTACAGTCTAGGAGGCATTTTCCTCTGTGATATCAGATGTGTAAAAGTAATGGTGATGGTCCAAAGAAGTACAAATATTTGGACAGATATATGATACACAATCAGTGTGTGGGGATTGCAGTAGACTTGGGAAAATGGTTTAACACGCTTTCTAGATATCGACTAGGTCCAGTCTCCCCCCGGGCATGGTATTGTAGGAATGATTTTGCAAAACTTTTCAATTTCAATTTAATTTCACTTATAGAGCACCAAAACACTACACATGTCCCATGGCGCTTTACAGAAAGCTGATTTTGTTCCCTGGTACCATTATTTACTAAACTGGTGAAATCCATTATAACCAGTAGAACAGGTACCTTAAATGTTGTGACGGATACCACTCTCAAATAGTCATATGAGAGAACTTAAAGCAGTTAAGTCATTCAATGAAGCTGCAGCTGTAACCATTCCATTCAGGCCCTATCTGCACTTTGTGCTTCATAGCCTATGCATGTTTACAACTTTATCTTGTAGTTATGAGTGAGTTTCAAGGTAGGATACTGCAAAACAAAACACATATTATCAAGTAAAAGAAAATCTCACCTTGTCTTTAATGAGATCTGCTGACAGAATTCTGGAGTTGGTTGCCTCATTTGACAGGTATATTCCCAAGATCATAGCAAGCACAAACGCACCGCAGAGACAGATGACCAAAACCCGCATACGAGGCATGCGGACTTGTTCACAAACGGAGGTCGTACCGCCGTTACCTGTATGTAGTGCCTTGTATCTAGAACTATTTCTCGGCATTTTGTACACAAAACACTGAACAACCTCCCCTACCAAAACACAGCACAAAGGAAATTTGCATTGGCTGCTGCAGCCACTCGACTAGCTACGTGTGCTTTGAACACGTCAGTAGAACTTCAGAACGAACGGCAAGGTGATTTTGGGAAACGGAACAGCCCTTGTCAGAGGTTGCTTGACAGTCATGACCATTTTGAAGCCAAAACCTTGTCATTGACAGGCTACTCAGAATTCACTGGAAAAGAAAATGTGCACGTTACGTTTACTCAGTCTGCTTGTTTCAACACTGGTAAATTATTGTGTAAACCCCCTACACACTGATGGTCCATGATTATAGGGTTGCTGTTACTCACTGTATGACATAATCGCCATTAATTTAGTCATATTAAATGCTAACTGCCCATGCATTAAACCTTCCAGCTTCACGCTAATCTCAGCTAGCAAGCAGCACTTCTCAAACGATAGATGTGAACCAAAGCGTCTAAGCTACATCTGTTATGTTTAACCATACGCACAAGACGTACATTATTCACAACAACAAAAAATGACCAATGTCTTAACGAACCCAGGCTCTACAACAACAGCAGTCAGATTCAATGTCTCTGACCACAGCAATGACAGCGTTGAAAATGTAGTTGTCTTCTTCTTCTCTTTTTTTCAGCTGTTCAGAGACCTTTTTAGTACATTGCTGCCTCTCTGGTCAATGCGAAGAACTAAACCTTGGGAAACGTGGGCTAAAACTATTTTTTGAAAGAAAAAAGTTCTGTGCTCTCGGTTTTCAAGGAAGAGTGCATACATGTTTTTTTTGTGCATCTGATAAGGTGTGGACATACACTTGATCCCCTAGGCTTACTACAATTATTTTAGCCATGTCCATTATTGCATTGTTTTGGCTGACTGAAGCTTAAAGCTATGCAACTGTGTATTCTCCTCCCCCTATACTGGTATATTGAAATATGAAGTTAGTTATGATGGGCTTTTATTGGAAAATCACCCAAACAATTGGAATGCTTAGCTATCTACAAAAAGCGCAATTGATACACACAAGATGCATAATACACTGCATTAAATGCATTTCAGTTAGTTGGTCAGTTAGTCAACTATACCAATTGAAAAAATAAAATAAAAATAAGCATAATTTCCAAATATGTGTAGCAACCAACAGACTTGTTAGGCATACACTTTCTTTTTGTGTAAACCCTACACACCAGGTTGATTTGAATGCACTGAACCAAATGCATTCCACCAAGTGATATAAAGTAGTATAATAAAAGATAATACGACAAAATTACAGTTTTCCTTCCAAAAAAAGAAGCGAAAAGTGTGTGTGTGTGTGTCATAGACTGTGTGTGTTGGGGGGTGGGTTACATTAAATCTACGGCAAATCTCTTCTGGCATACGCACTACATAAGAAGCCTATATTTATAACATTTGTTGTACACTTTTATCCAAGTTCAAAGTAAAAATCAGAGATTGTCAAATTGTATCTCCAGGTTCCAGCTATACTTCCACGTGGTTCTGCTACGCTACTCATCTTCTAACATTTCCGGGTCGGAGCCCTCCCCTGATTCGCAGAAATTAACATATTACAGATATTACTGTTTAAGAAATACGTTGTTGATTGGTTCTCATTTCAACCGTTTGATAATTCATCAATATGATTGGTTCGTGGTTGATTGTGGGTGGGTAGAATATTCCAGAAGTCGTGTTTACGGATAGCTAAATGGGAGACACCCATATTTTTTGCTGCGTACGGTGTGTTGTTAGCTTACGTTAGGTGGTTTTGGAAGTGCGCACGGTTAATAGCTAACTTACATGCAAGCTCAGTACGGGCTGCGGCACTTTGGATGTTCCATGTTAAATCTTGGTGGCTAACTATATGGGTAGTAGCTTTACGGTGTACAGTACTAGCAAATGCTGACAAAGTTACGCAGAAACGTAGCATTAGCATTCCATAGGTAACGTTACTTTACCTAGCCAGGACAGCAAGCCGAGTTATCAGGGGTTCTTATGCCATAGGCCTACCTAATTTCTTCTTATTAGCCACACGTTTCAAGTGTTACGTTAGTGAACAGGAAGGTAAATAGTTGTCTAGTTAATCACGTAACGTTATTCTCTCCAGTTACATTTGGCTAGCAATTTCTTACCTAGTTGGTTAGCATCCGACATTAAGATGGAAGACAACGGTATATCAGTCATAAGCAATCCAACAGTGGCAGTTCGTTTGACTAGCACTCTTTCTGAGTTTGAATCAAATCGACGATTCAATCGGGGAATCACCATTGCAGAATTTAAGGTAATATCCTCAGACTATGATGAATTGTTATTAAGGAAGGTAAGCAGAGGCTGTTGGATCATGATTGAAACTGATTTTATGCTGATGGCATTGTTTACGTTTTGTTTTATGGCCACGTGCTGGTAAAACCATGCAATTTCCATTTGATACGTTTTTGGTAACCTAGAGGTTGGCATAGGTAGATGTGCTATTTCATCTGCCTTGACCAATTTCTGTCGTTCGCTTTGACATGGAATGACAACGTAGTGTTACATGTTTCCCCTGGACACAGCTGTAAATCCAGTGCTTTCAAAGACGTTATTAGGAAACTTTATTTTTCAGTAGACTCATTTAGATGTTGCTACGACATCGTTTGTCGCGTTGCACCCATACAAAGGGCTTATATGATCAATTCTGTGGCTATTGCCAACCCTGAGGGGGGTGTATAGCCTGACGAGCCAGGGATGTAACCTCTGCAGACAAATTGCTGCACAATGGCCATTGACCACTCCCTCATCATTATCCAGCCTTCTTTTCTTTTACTGAGGCTTAGTAATGACCTTAAATTGTATTACTTAAGATTTGGGGGTACAAGTATCAACAGTGGCATATGGCAAGTTGAAAATGTCATGCCTACTTGCAGAGGGGAGGATGTTGGTACTCTGGTAGATGTGTGTGCCTTGAAGAAGTGAACAGTCTAATTTGCCACAAATGTCTGGCTGAAATTGAAACAATTTTCTTTTTCTTTAAATCCTTGTTTCCTCATTGAAACCCTCATTGAAATAAAAAAAATGTGAGGATGCTCTTTCAGTATGCTGCATTACTGCTGTGTCATATTGCACAACTGTATCAACTCACTGGTCTTGATGGATTTTTCCTTACAACCAGGATGCATAGGAAGGAATAAGGTCAATTAAATGATCTTGTTCTTCATTACTGTACTGGCCACAAATAATTTGTAAACTACATGTGGTTTGTATAGATGCCGTGTCTATTCATTTTAGTGTATTCCATTTTGATTGCCAGTTGTGCACAATTATTTTGTAAATTTGTGACTTTGAATACAGTATTTAATTTGTCTGTCTATGTATCAGTGTAAGTTGGAGATGGTGGTAGGCGTTCCATCATCATGTATGGAACTGCAGCTGTTCAGCACCCAAGACAAGTTCCTGCTGAAACTCGAGGACAGTGATGCTCTCTTAGGCTCGTACCCTGTGGATGATGATTGCAGGATACATGTAAGACTGAATACTCAGTTCTCTCCACCCAGTTCGTTCCATATCTCCTAGATCGAACATATAGAAATAACGTAAAAAATGTAAAACTCTGTATGACATTACAGGACCGATATGAAATGTTTTTTTGTTTGTTTTTTTGAGATTGTGAAATAAGTCTTTGAAAATATGTAGGTGATTGACCGCAGTGGAGGTCAGAACGAGTTCAGCGATCTGTCAAAGGTTGAGAAGTTTGAGCTGCCAGAAGACGCCTATGAGAAGAGAAATGGTATGGATCCCCCTCTAAACTAACAGATTTATTTTTATTAGCGACTGTACAACATACTAAGGGCTTCTACTGCTGCTTCTAAAGCACAGTCACAGTACTTAAGCAGCCATAGCATGACCGCGATATCAAGCTCCTTCAGATGGTCTAATTAGATTATTAATTTTCTCCCCTCAGACTCGGCACGCTCCTTCTTAAAGAAGAAGAAGCTTGGCCGGTTTAATGAAGAGGGTCAAGCGAAACAGGAAGAACTGAAGGCGGCAGCAGAGGAGAAGGAGAAAGCTGCATGTGCCAACATCACCACCGGTAGTAGATGCCAAGTCAAAGTTGTCGGGCAGCCTACTAAGGTCGGCACTGTGATGTATGTAGGTAAGCAAGCCAGACTTTTCCCCATTGGGATTAGGATTGAAGAAGTTTGAAGAGCAGAAGCACTTTTCATGGGTTTCATCAGGTCCCTTTCCACAGGTGTATTAATCAAGCATCATGCAGTCTGCATTGATAATCAAGATGCATGATTTTATACACCTGTGGAAAGGGACCTGATGGAAACCCATGAATATTGTCAAGTTTTGCTACATGTGTGTACTGTAGTTTAACATAGCTATGACAGCGCTGTTGCAATTTTAAAATCATTGTTTAGAAAAGCATTGATATTTAGATTAACCATGCATTTAAAATACTGTAGTTAAGTTTGAATGCTTAAAACTGGGTGTATCAAATAGAAGACTTTAAGGATCCGATATTGAAATGTTGATAAAGATGTATAAGACCTATACTTATCAAAATCTGTCATACCTCAATGCTTTCCTGTTGTTCCTCCATGTACATGAACTTACTCCAAGTATGACTTTGATTACCATGCAATCATGGTGACTGCTTTGGTCAAAATCTTTGTGGTTGTCATTAACTGTCCACCAGGTCAACTGGGTGGCTTTGTGGACAAGCTTGACATCCATGAGCATGTCTGTCCCTTGCTTGTCCTTGATGACATGAACACCCCAAGCACAATAGACTTCATGTCCATTATATTCCTTATACACTCCTTTGACCTACAATGTCTAGCCCACCTACTCACAAAGCTGGCCAAGAACTTGATCTCATTCTCACTCAAATAAAAACCTAACTAGCCAAATATCTCACAAACTACTAGTCGCTCTTTTACTCATCGGTATTGGGACTTGATATCGGCAAGTACACAAAAGTAAATACACATACTCGCTTTGAAAAAATTAAAAATGGTAATAATCTTTAGTCTACTTAGTGGCTTAAAGGTTGTATCAGCGATTGCAGGCCCAAACATAAATGATCACATTCAGCTGATCTTTCCTCGTGATCCGCTAGCTGCCCGCCCCATCAGAAGGCCGTCAAAAAAAACACGTCTCTGTAGGCAGCCTAGGCTCCGAGATCTGGGGCCTATTGCACAAAACTAGGATAAGGGATTAAGCCAGGATATCTTGGTTATCCTGGCTCAATTTATTTGTGATCCAGTTGCACAAACGCGGCATAGGGGGCAGCAGGATATGTTATGGTATAAGTTACCATGGCGATTTATTCTGTGGAGCTAGCCTGCTCCAGACCAGGCTAAGTTCCAGGATCTATTTAATCTCATCCCTTATCTCAGTCAGCAGTCACCACAAATGGAAACCAATAGTTATTCCACTGCCCGCTACACATTGTTATCACACACTAGACCTACTGTCATTATTTAAACATTTGTGATCATTAATTAAGTTTTACAGATTGCCATTCCCGACCTGTCATGCGACAATGTGATGTCACGGGAGTGTCTAACCATTTTGCGCGTGGTGTTCGCGGAACTAGTTGCAATATTCTCCTAAACAGAGGTGTTGCTGTTTGTTGCTGTTGTGAAAAGGCTATTGCTACCTACTTCACACCGGAGAAGAAATGAAGCCGCTCTAGTTGCCATGGTGAAATAGTGAATCTGTGATCAGTGGCAGGGTCTATTTGAGGGAGCCGTGAGTGCACACTTATCCAGGATAGGTTTCACCTGGCTTGATGAATCCGTGTCTGCTCATCCTGGCTTGCTCGTTGTGCAACCAATTAAGCCTGTACGCTCTTGTTTTGGATTCATTGAGCGCAGCTCAGTAACTTATCCCAGATGTCTTAATTCTGCTTTTGTGCAATAGGCCCCTGTACACAAAAACAATAGACCGCAACAGTGCTACCAACCACTCAAAACCAAAATAAATAGTGTTCCAACCAATCACCGACGAGATGAGAGTTTCAATTGCATGGGGGGGGCGAGTAGCGAGCTAGCTCTCTGTGACGTTACCCCGCCATCTCTGATACAACCTTTTAAAGAGCCATTTACTGACAAAGCGAAATGGCCCCCAAAGGCTATCCTTTATACTGTTTTGTTGTAAATTCCAGTCTAAATTACTCTGATTAACACTCATTATCCATTATTATCCAAATATAGACCCTAGATTAGAGTAGCCTGGGTGTTCCCATGCTGCCTTGCGCGCGATTTGATTCACGCTGCTAAGGCAGCCTGAGGACCATGGAGCAAATTTTCGCCTGAGATAGGGAACCAATCACAGAACAGGTGGGAAAGCAAGACGATGATGAGCTATGCACAGACGCATTTGATAGACATCCGTGGCACCCAATAAACGGATTTGGGCATTTTTTTTCAAATACGAGAAAATGAACGTTTGGTTCCCAGACCACGTCTCATTGAGAAGTGGTGGCGCTAGCCAGGCTAAGATTAGAGATCAAATGTAACAGATTTTTCCCTCATTTGTTATTGTTTTCAGGAACGGCAGACTTCAAACCAGGCTCCTGGGTTGGAGTCAAGTATGATGAGCCACTTGGAAAGCATGATGGCAGGTATGCATAATGTGAAATAACTCATTGCTGCAACAGGTGACTGAAATTTCACATCTCGGTGAGCGTGTTGCACAGTGAAATGTGTAGCTGTTGTCTCAGTATTTATGGCTGTGTAAACCAGACCTAGGCAATATACGGCCCGCTGGCCAGTCCCAGCCCACGTACTGCTTTTGTCCAGCCCACAACATGGTCGAGGGGAAAAAAAGAAAAGCTGTGGCCACACTGTTCTTTACTGCAAACCTAAATGTAGCCTACTGCTATTAACTTCAAACCAACCGAGGGCGTCGTCTACACTTTTTTTTAAATTGATCAAGACCTAAACATATTCTTCACAAACTTCAAAACGACAAGCTCAATGATGACGCTTGCAAAAACAATCCATTAAATCTTAATAAATATGGCAAAGAATTGAATAGCGGACTCTGAATTTCGTGCGTGTAACACATGAGACATCTCAGTGTCAGTTTAAAATTGGAATGTTTAACATCAACTTCAAAGAATAGAAAATTACGACATTTGGAGACGAAGCATGAATTACAAAGTTATGCCATAAAGTTATCTTCGTGCATAAGAAAAACGGGCTACATACAGTATGTGAGGCAGTTGACAAGATGCAGAGTAAAGTTAAAGTTGACACTGCTTTTGAGTATGAGTTGAGTATTTAAGAAAGTAGACATTTGATTGGCAAAAAAGCTGTTAAAAAAAAAACAAGCATACGAATGGGCTTGCAAATATCACATTCGGTAAAGTAGGCTAATCTGTCGTGTATCGATAGGCTACTCATGTAATTCAACATGCACCACAATGCTTCCAATGGGTGGCCCGCGGCTTACTTTATCACAGTCAGTATGGCCCTCTGGGGAAAATAATTGCCCACCCCTGGTGCAAACAGCGCTTGAGGAAGAAGCACCTCTAATTCTTTCTTTAATGCCTTGTTGCGTAAACTTGTGTTAACCAGTCATAATACAAATAACTGAATAAATTATCAGCAATCATTTAGTTGTGATAATGTAGTAGTCGTAAGGCCTCTGAAATAAGGCAGA
This sequence comes from Alosa alosa, assembly GCF_017589495.1. Classification (NCBI taxonomy): domain Eukaryota; kingdom Metazoa; phylum Chordata; class Actinopteri; order Clupeiformes; family Clupeidae; genus Alosa; species Alosa alosa. Next base: position 18,598,168 of record NC_063203.1, on the reverse strand, counting down.
TTACCCATTGGACAAACTTTCCCATCAGCTTCCTGTGATGTGATGAACTGTTTGCTAGCTTCCTACATAATCTTCACACCCCTAAGTACTGAATAAGTTTATCCACAGTTACTTACTTAAGATGTTAGAATACCCCAAGGTGTTAATAGAAGAATAAGTAGTATGCCTTGTAAGCACTGTAAAGGAAGGTTCTATCGGGTGCATTTGTGTCACTTAGCGATATGATTTTGCACCAGCAGCAGTGAAAGCTTGCATGAGCCTCTGAGGAGCCCTTTGTTTGTGTACTCTGGACTTAATTCCTGTTATGTGTTTTTCTGCTTCTGTCTATGTGTTCCAGTGTGAATGGGAAACGGTATTTTGAATGTGAGCCGAAGTATGGTGCCTTTGTGAAGCCCACATCAGTGACTGTTGGAGATTTCCCAGAAGAAGACTATTTGGATGAGATGTAGGTCAAGAATGATCACATATCCAAACCATCTGGCAGAGGAGTTGTTTGCTTGGAGGGATGGACTTTGTTGACAGGAGTTTTGTATTGCGGCTGAGAGAGCTTTATATGTAACTGTCATTGTAAGTGATTTTGTTTTCCTTTGTTTTGCTGGTCAAGAGCTACCCTTGTTATAACAGAAATAAATCTCAATGCTTTTGGAATAAGATGAGGTCTGACCCTGTGACAAGTGCACATTTTCTTTAGAAACCTAAAGTAAGTAAGGTAGAGGTGTGGCCTTTTCTGATTATCTAAAATAAGTCAGTGTAAGTCTGTGTTCACAATTAATAATAATTACACCCAATAAAGCCCTTGTGTTATTTTTCATAATCTGTTCTGAGCGTAAATTGCTGAGAGGGTATCAGCAGAAATGATTTTGCAGTTCTATTAATCCATGTTTGATTTCCTGGAAGAACGGGCAGAATGGGTAGAAACATTTTGGGCACCCTGAAAATGCTCATCCACTACAGCAAAATTGTGCTTCTTTGCATATTCCTCTAGGTCCTTTCCTATATGTTGTGTATACTGTATATATGTATACGGAGTAAGCTCTAAGGCAACCTCAAAGTAACATAAGACTTCAAGCATGAACTTTATGTGTAACAAAGACGTAACATTAGCTATGTTTTTGTGTGCTTGTTTAGACTGTAAACAGTAAGTGTTCCACAGAACTACAGCCCTGCTGTTAGAGTGGAACAGAACTAGTTGATCTGTTTTTACCTTCTAATTGTGTTACAAGGATTACACTTTCCGCACACTGATTCAATCTTCTGAAACATGCAAGAATTGTAATCAGATTTGCTCAAAATTTTGATCAGGGATACAATTTGTCAATATCAACGTGAGCATGATGGCTAGCCTTTGTGAGGCTCATCACATGATTTCTAAGAATTGCACCACTAAATTTTGTTCCCAAATACCATCCCCTCCCGAAACCAGTTAGCTTCTTGTTCTGCCCCATCTGCAGTCCAGACAGACAGGTCTCTGATATATGATAAAGACCTTGGCTTACTGTAGAGTTGGCTCGGCCCCATTATTCATTAACTTTTCATGAATGTGCACTAACTATCCAATGAACATAATTATGACGCTGCTCTACGGCAGTCAGATTGATGAGCTTCTTTATGCATCCCATTTAGCACTATCTTCTCACTGAATGTGTTGTTGAATGACTCGTGCTCTGATTTTGGTGATACATGACATTGATTTTTTTTATTGAAAATATATTTACATCAACTTGCACTGGGTCTTTTTTGTACATGATTTGCCAATGTAAGTTAATGGTGTTTTGAGCTCATTTGTCTACATAATCATCTGCCTCGACCCTGTTAATATCTTATTTTCTTGTTAATTGCAATTAAAACATTGAACATGCAGTTGTGCCAAATTGTAAATTAGGATATACTGTATAACACTTTACCATGGCTCTCTACTTTATACATTTAACAATGGCTCTGAAGGCTATGCAGAAACAAAACAAAAGCACCTTTAAGATCAGTCAAGGTGTTTATACTAAAGCCTGAACCTCCAATACTTAGACAGTATGGGCAAAGAAAACTCTCTTTTAACAGAAAGAAATCTTGAACAGAACCTTATCTCCTAAGGGTGATGGGGGTGTATCTGTCTGTGACTAGGTAGAGAGATGGAGAGAATGAGATGTGGAAAGAAGGAGAAGAGAAAATTACGAGTCGGCAGCTGAGTTTATACTTGGATCAGGATAAGCATGTCAGCGTACAAGAAAGGCAACTATCCATGTGCAGGTCAATGGAGTGGAATCAAATGAGATGGAGACAACTACTGGATCCTCCACATTTATGGGTGCCACTGGCAAAAATGAGTAAAAAGGGATAAAAAAAAAAAAAAACACCATTTAGCAATTTATCTTAGTGTCACACTGATAACAATGAGGGGAAAAAATAGCCTAGAAATCTAGATGCACCCTAGCGGCGGCAAATTAATTTGCTCAGCCTGTACATTTCAATGATATAGGATGGCCCGCCAGGCTAGGGAAATAACTATTTTTAACAGAAACACGTACCACACTTATTGGCACCCTGTATTTAATACTTTACCAATAAAACAGCTTGTAGTCTTCCGCTTTGACATCCCTTAAGAGAAAATTCAAAGCAAGGAATTTGAGACCACTCCTCTCACAGAATATAGATCATCCAGATTTCTAGGTTCTTGTGCATTCTCCTCTTTAAGCCACCCCACTGGTTTTCTATAGAGTTCAGATCAGGGGACTGGGATGGGAGTGGCAGAAGCCTGAGTCAATAATGCCATTTTTTTGTTGATCTGGACATACTGTATATTTTGGATCATTGACCTGCTTGGTGATCCTATCATGACCCACTTTTGGAGTCTTGACCGTTTTTGATTGTCCAGGTATTTCATGGAGCTCATGATTTACCGTAATGAGGTTCTCAGGGCCTTTGAAATAAAAACAGCCCATATGCCCTCCACCATGGTTATCAGTAGGCATGGGGTTCTTTTCACTAGCCTTCTATGTGTTCCTATCCCACCTTGAGTGTTTGTTGGCAAAAAGCTAAATTTTCACTTCATCTGACCAGGCGATTCCAGGCAAAGTGACAAGAACTGCTTTTTATAGGCCATTAAAATATTTTAGCATGGAGGTCACTTATGATTTTTTTTTCAAAAGACTTTGATAACCCCAGGATGCTGGTTTCACAATGTATTAAATCAACATATTATTTGTGAAAGAAAAGATATCACAATTTCAAATGTTTCAACACTTAAGCCATAAGTAAATCAGGGCTTAATCATTAGATATGTCAGCAGACCTATTAGGTGTGTTAAGCCCCCAACGTCGTCTTCCAGGCAGCGCTGCATGGGTTAGGCAAGGGTTAGGGTTAAGGTTAGGTGCCTTGAAGTCGACGGTGAGAGCTTAAAACACCATCGAGCCAAATATTACCAGAGCCTTTGTATAAAGCAGAATAATGCAGTAATGTAGCTATTCACCCACTGCTCTCAGCACAATAAAGGAAGACATTCATTTGATTGAACAAGAGCAAACAGAATTTAACACAAAGTATATACTTTATTCCAGGCCAATTTAAAAAGTATTATATAAAGAGTGTAACAGAACTTAAGGTCCTACCATACATGCACAAAGCCTATTAAAAAAGAATGAAGAGATCATGTCTATGAATTGTATGTGCATTTAGGATCATCTAAATACAAATCGTTTACCTTGCGTGATTAATACACTAAAATAGTCCATAATTACTATATTCTGGAAGTTACATACTAACTAAGAAGTGAAATCATGTTTCAGTGACAAATACCTTTTCTTACTTAAACTTTCTGCAAGCACAAAATATCACCACTGTACCAATGATTTATAAAAATCACTTTCCATTACATTGTTCTTTCCAACACTGATGAATGTCCATCAACAACGTATTTTGCTCTAGCTGCAAACAGGAAGCAAATGTCATTTTTATAGCAAAACATTTTTGTCCCTAGACACAATGCTGCTGCTGCTGCACCTCTTTGTGAGTTAATATAAAAATCTGAGTAAATCTTTCTGCAGTATAACTGGGTTGCATGACTGTTCAAATAATCACAAATATGCACCCACATAATTGAGACAAATAATTAATAAATGCAACGGGTAAAATCACTATGTAAACAGACATTTCATAATACTCATATTCTCTGAATATAGGAAGCAATTGTGATACTGTTGCCAGTGATCTGATGCTGTAGTGTTCTCACGCTCCAAATGTAAACTACATTGTGAATCTCTGAATTAATCAATAACTTGTTCACTACACTTCATTCATTCACTACAGCCTTTGTAGAAAGGCAGGTTCTGGTTGTAGATACATTTCTTTTGTACCCAGGCCATATAATTTTCATTAGCTTATGCATTTTGTATTCTGTGAAGAATATTAACAATTATTCGTTCACTTTTGTTCGTAAGGATATGACTACACAAAACAAAACACAGTCTTTGGAAGCTTGGACTTTTTCTTTTTTTTCTTTTTACAGAAATCATAGCTAATGGTTCACAATGAATATACCCAGACCAACTATGATCCTTTATCACAATGGCCAGTCAAGTTCCAGCTAACTGCTACTCTACACCACTACCCATCATGACATGCTCCCTAACCAACATAAACATATCAGGACCATCTTCTTAAAACTACTCTTGCCAGGAGTTTATATCAGACAAGCTCAGTTTTGACACAACCAATACCGTCTGAATTGTCTGATGTCTTTCATTTTTCTACTAGCGTTTTAATATTTTCTAGACATGTAAGGAGTATATTAGCAATTAGCAACAGGCTGATGGCAGAAAAGCGTTTAAAAAGGCATACTAGGACAATAACTCCATATGAGTTGGTGAATGAGAAAAACTTCTCAGTTTGATCTATTCAGTATTGCTTAACTGTATAGGAGTTATGACCCTGTTTATTAAAAAATCTATATATATATATTTAGTGTTTTAGTGTTTCAAGCAGAAAAGCTCATCGATCTATACGCAATGCCATTAACTGATAAAAGCAGTACTAAAAAGGTAACCTAGCAAATTAGGTTTAAATAAGACTGATATATAGAGGCTAAGCTTCATTTGAAAATATAACATCCCTAATTCCCAAAATACATTTTAATAAAACTTTAAGGAAGTATATTTGATTATTGAAAATAATGATTAGTAGTAGAAGAGTAGTGTTGAATGGCAAATGTTCAATACGACCAATAAAACAATATAATGCTTTACACAGTAATGCAGCAATCTGGAACTGAATTCTCCACAGAAATACAAAAAAGACTTGGATCAAACTCCTTGCTGGCACTGCCAAACAGGGGAACCGGCTGCATCCTCCATTGTCTTGTGTTACTAATTCAAACGATTGGGCCGGACATGACCACAACCTTACTCCACCTCATCTGCCTTACGGAGGTTCTGTCTCTCATTGACAAAGATCTTTTGGTTTCTCAAGAAATAACAATGCAAAACAAATGAGATGGCAGACAGTACAGGATAGTACAGGATATGAAGTATAGCTATCCCATCTTCATGTGTTTGTATGTATTTTTTTACCTCTCTCTGTGTGTGTGTGTGTGTGTGTGTGTGTGTGTGTGTGTGTGTGTGCTTGAGAGAGAGAGTTGTAGGTTGTATTTTCAGAAGTGTTTGTAGTGTTTTGCGTGACATATGTTTCTGCTATCGCCTGGAGACAGGTAATGCCCAACCCCTCTGCGACTGAAGCACGCATTTGGACATTTCTCCTTTCATTGTCTGTTCATGGGCCAGCCTTGAGGATACAGACAAAACTAAATAATATAGAAAAGAAGAAAACAAGATAGACCATAACATTAAACTCAATATCTCAAGTTTGGCCATGAGTGATGAATGACAAAATAACAAACATATCCATAGAGTGAAGTCTCTCTCTTTTTTTGTTCTATTGTGAAAGCGGTTTCGGCATCCTTCACAAAATTGACTCGGCAGCAGTTCTGAGCATTGAGAGATAGAGAGAGTGTCGGCGGTGTTGTGACCCCATGCTGATTCTATAACCATGTGAGGAAGCTTTCTTTGTCGATCTTGGTGGCGGCCAGCACAGACTCCATGTCGTTGAGGATGTCGGAGCTGAGCGCTTCCTGCAGGCTGGGCATGAGCTCCTCGCCCTCCACGGCCATGCTCTCTCCCTCCAGGGTGCCCAGATCCACATCTGTCCCGGGCATAGCATCCAGGTAGTCAGGGAAACGGTTGGGCTGTGTCACCATGGAGGCAGGTCCCAGGGAATCACCTGACAAGGCAAAACATGGAGGCTTAGTCAGTATCAAACAGCTAAGATATAAACACACACCTGATGCAATCAACTGGCTCGGTTAATCCACTGTCTTCATGTCAGTTTTTAATACAGTTAAAGCTTATAATCAGAGAGCCATATTAGTATGTTGTCATAAAACACTGCAGTTAAAAGGTTGACTGTAAAAAACATGACAACACATGACAACAATATCAAAACATAATAACAAATTATGTCAATACAAACTACAGGCAAGTTGAGGTTAGAAGTTAGAGTTAGAAACGCATTAACTGAATCATGCTAAAATGTGAGTCTGAGTCATGTGTCAGTGCTGGGGAAGTGTTCCAGAGGAACTTACTTGTCTCCATCTCATCCACACTGTTGAGGAAGTCATCTGGAGTGCGGGGGACACTGTAACTACTCATACTCAGGCCGCTGTCTGTGCTTTCATCACGGGAGTGGTAGGTCCCACTGCACGCACACGCACACACACACACACACACACACACACACACACACACACACACACACACACACACACACAAAACAAAGCAAAGGTTACATTTTCAACCAAGATCAAAGCTCAGTTAACAGTATTGTGCTGAGATAAAGATTTCATACGGGTAACTTATCCAAAGACTATGGACTAAAGACTATACTACAAAATGAGCCAACATTCAGAGAAAGGTCAATCTTTAAAAATCACAAAATCTCTAAAACAAAATTCTACTGAAAGCAGAATCAGTCACTTTAAAGAGACTCTGACTGAGACTCAATGTCTCAGACCAATGCAACCATAAAATGAGAAGGGCCTATAACAAATATTAGCTAACTAACTGGCTAACTAGTGCTAGCAGAGTGAAATGTGCAGGGCAGGCTGAACGGAGGAGAGGTAACATGAATGAGGCCATTGTGTGCATGTAGGCCGGCAGGGCGAGAGGTTGTAGGGCACACTGTCCTGTTCACAGACCAGACCCAACGCAGCTGGCTCTGCGTACCGTTTGCCCTTCTCCTTGTTAAACAAGGACTGTGATGAAACGCACTGGGGTTTCTTTATACCTCAGCACAGGGGAAGAGTTCTGAGTGGCAATCACACTCTACAGGGCAGAAGGCCATAGTGTGTTGCCGATCCATGCTTTTTTGCCTCCTTGTTGGTTCCCAGGTTTTAAAAAAATAAAAAACACATGAGGCCAATGACTAATTTCACTGTTGATTAAATAAACATGCACTTCACAAAATGTCCACTAGAGGGACGCAGGTGTTCCTGACCCCAAATGATTCATTGCCATGTGAGGGTTTGTAAAGTTTTCAGTTTATTGCTGGATTTCTAGTTGGTTATACTGTTTATATGCGTCATATTTTTATACTGAAATTTGAGCACTTTTCATTCATTTTTTAAGTGACTGATTCTGGCTCCAAAGTTATTTACAAAGCCAGTACTAGTTTATATTAAAATTCAATAAAGCTTTTAAAGTATTGTACAATTATACATAGGCCAAACTTCAAGGCGACTATATTATGTATGTCTTCTAGGCATGGCAAGTTTATTTATGTAGCACATTTCATACACAGGGGTAATTTAATGCGCTTTACATAAACAAAAGCAAAGAATAATAGAGCAATAAAAGCATAAAAGGGCAATAGTTTAAAAAAAATGTTTAAAAAGTCAAATACATAAAATAGAATATTTGCTATCTTTACATAAAATAGACTAGTCTGCTATTATGCAGACAACGTCCTAACACCTCCCTGGCCCCTCACCTGTTGAGGAATGGGTCAGAGCTGTTGGTGGTCATGGTCCTGGCTTCCTGAGCCATGCCCGGGGAGGAGATAGGGTTCTGGGTGCCTGGTCCGTCCTGCTCCATGCTGGTGGGAAGCTGGTTTCTCAGAGCCAGTTCCTGTGGGCGCAAATGCCATGTTCAAACAAAACAGTTCCAGGACAAACGTTATACAAACACAAATGTTTAAGTTTAATTATGTTGTACGTTCACTGTGTGTGCAGACACAGTCAGGGAGAGGAAATCACTTTCCAGTTCCAGGCAACCAACATGTGAGAAGCAATAGCCTGTCAGACAAGTGAGAAAAATACACACAGGCGCTTGGGAAGAGCCTCCATTGAGGAGAGGTTTCATGACTCTTAGAATGGACTGTTTCTGTGGGGTTAGCTGGCAGTATTGGTTGCAACCCCCCTTGAAATCATGATTTTTTGTCTGTGGCACTTCAAAATCGACATGGAATCAATTAAAGCCTGGTCTAGACATTGTAACCGGAAATAGCCCTCTGTTCCAAATATTGGTGTTAAATGCATGTAGTGATTGCAATACACTTGGGCCTTCTTCCCAAACATATCTGAAAGGACAGAGGCAAAACAGGTACAGAGGATTTAAAACCTGGCCAAGCACTTATGTCAAAGGTCATCACTGTAAACATCCAGTTGTACCAAAAAAGGCTTACCAGTCTTGTTTTTCCCCAAACAAAAGGAACCCGTTCAAAGAGAGAAAATGGGGCGAGAATCCAGAGACCAAAACAATTAAACGTGGTTTCTGGCATGACGTTTCTGAATGCAAGCACAAAGCCCATCCCTGGCCAAGGAGTAACAAATCTGGTTCTCATTTCAACGAATGATTGTGAAACACACTTTCTATAAACATCCTTCATGACACTTCAAGCAGGAACATATCTCACCACTGTACAGGACGTCTTAGTAAAAAGGCAGTTGTGACTCAGAGGTAGTATGCTTTGTAAGGTCACGCTCATATAAATTATTACTTAAAGGGACAGCTCACCATAAAATCACCACCACTGCCACTATCTGCACCATCACGGCATATTCTTGGAAATTATACTTCATGTACTCCTAGCACTACGGACAACTTGACATGCTTAATCTAGCACTTAACACTATCTTCTTCCCTATCCTCCTGACTATCCCTCTTCCCCCTCCCTTGACTTTGCTTGAACTGTTACTATTCCATGTAAGTAGTATGGCTGCATGAACAATATCCTAGTGGCACCGCACCTTTGTTTAACACCTTGATTGTTGTAAGCCGCTTTGGATAAAAGCATCAGCTAAATGACTAAATGCAAGTGTAAATGTCTTACAGAAATAACATGAGTGATGAGACAGGGAACCAACTCGAGGGATTCATTCAAAAAATCTAACAAGGAACAAGAGCAAGAGGCTTTGAATTGGCGGCAACTTTTAACTTTCTAGTATGTTATTTCACCCACCTCTAGTATCTACCACACCATCCCAGCGGATCCCTGTAGTACCTTTGATCTATTTCACTTCCTGCAGGGACTTCTTATAGAACACTCTTCACGTCCCCAAACACCTCTGTCTTTCCTTATAGTCCCCACTCTCCAGCCCCACTGCACAAACACACCGTCTAGTCATATCTCACGCCCACTCCATTACAGAAATGTCTGCAGTCGTAGTAAACAGAGTTCTTTTAATGGAACATTTCTGTGTCAGGAAGCAAACATACACACCTCTCTCCCCATCTCTAATAAAAGCATGAATGGGCGTAGGTTTCCTATGGTTGTTAACTTCAACATGTTCAGAACTAGTTTTGACAAAGCCTCGCAAAGCTCAGGGGTCTTGGCTTGCATTATAGCCCAAACACAATCATGTCTTTGAGTGCACTTGCACAGTCAGGGTTGCTGTTTGCATTACTACGACAGCTATATTTAAGTCACTGAAACATAAATATTTCAGACCGAACACACAGAGCTATTGCACCTAAAACATCACCCCCTCAAAGAAAAGCTACCTTCCAATACCCTACCCTAACCCAAACACAAACAATATGAACATGATTTATTTAAATAAATACATAAATAAATATATAATACAGTATATTGCGATCAAATCACATATATGTTCCAAAGCTCAGGGACCAGTGGGGCGTGCTGACCTGGGGTCTCTGCCTCAGCAGCTCCTGGTGCTTGAGCCGCAGTCGCTCTTTCTCCATCTGGAGCTGCTGTAGACGCATCTGGCTGTTGCCTCCCAGCGTGCCGCTCTGGGGGCTGGAGGGCAGCTGACCGCCCTGCTTGACCGGGGTGCTCTGGGACAGGCGCTGCTGGTTCATGGCTGGAAGGAAGGAAGGAAGGAAACAATATCCATTAAGATCTGTGAGGAAGAGGCTGCTCTGTCTCATTACTGAACCCTGTATCAGATGAGTGGGACTAGATGAGTCCATATGAACAGGGGTAATTCAACCAAGTGAAATGTTATATTTGCCACACACACACACACACACACACACACACACACACACACACACACACACACACACACACACACACACACACACACACACACACAGCTGTATAATACAAGTACATAGTCATAAGCTCATGAAGTCCATTCATCATGTTAGGTTAGAAGAGGAAGTTGTCATCCTAATCTAAACAGTAGGTTAACTATGACAAATCCTCCTACTGCATCACATGGAGACATGTGAATCCACTGAACTTCAATACCAAAGAATTGCTTAAAAATAGCATGCTTCAAAGCATCTTTTGGTCAAGCAGCAGTCCTCATTTTCTGTAAGTTATAAGCACAACTTTAAGGTAAAAGCTTGCTTTAGCCTATGTGCTCGTGGGGTCGATTAGTTCATTCTTATAGAACACTGTAAACCACTATTGCTGAAATGAGCAGCGCTTGCTCACCTGACAAATTGTTACACTTTCCATCTAGCCTACACCTTTTACTGGTCATGGTAATAATCAAAGTAAGAAACTAAAGAAACTCAATGCATCTTACTCCATTAACTCCACTGCTTGTTTGATCTTGATTAGACATCTAGCCGTGTTTGAGTTGAGAAGTGGCCAAAAACAACACAAAATACCTACTCTGCTGAAGTAATGATGTTTACACTTTGTGTTGAAACAATAATATTTGGGTGCTATTATTAACTGAGGTCTTCAGTATGTCCACAGCAGTGCACGTTGTTAGATTCCAAACGTAAACAGTGTTCACAGTTTGAATCTGACATTAATAATCGCATTTTAGGTCCATTTACTGACACTGTGGTCAGAAATATACAAAAGAAATTACCTTTGATAACCCCTTTAGTACCATCACAAAGCTTTTATGGGGAACACAACATTTACAGAACTGTAGCTAATCAATGTTCCAACGTTATATTTAATAACACGTAATTAAACTTCATTATCACTGGTGAGTCACAGGGACATCACTTAGCTGATGGATGTAAATTCCTTGACATCCAAATTCAGTTTCATCTTGCTGATTTCATTGAAAGACATATGGGCCACGTTTATGCTCTAATAAAGGGGCCTGAAGGCTCTAAGAAGTCAAATAGGCTTTATGAATATTGGCTGATTGACAAGAGGATCATGACATGACCGCTTTGAGGAAAGTGTTCATAGCTCCCCCCTATAAGAAACTTTTGTGCGTCTATTTCTTGCATGTGCTGTCCTGACTGATATTAGCATCTTTATGGCTAGCCAAAGGCTTTCCTACATGTCCTAACACCCTCTATTGTTATGTTTAAGATAGTCTGGAGACACGCCCAAGGCACCTAAGCCAACTCCCCTCATTCAGAGACATGTATTAACAGTTCTACTAGTCAAACCGGTTCAGCAGGAGATAAACACTAGGTTCAAGACACTTCCCTTTGGTTTCTTTAAGTGACTACTCGGTTGCTGTAATGCATATTCATTAGTTTTATGGCAAAAACTGCACTGGAAAGACAAAGAGGGACGAAGTCACCTAACTTGACTCCTGACAGGAACACATGCTTTTGTCATACAGTCATGCAGAACAATAAACTCGCACTCCCATTTTTGAGGTCTTGATTTTCCACATCTCCAAGTGGTTTGTCCAGTATAAACTAATGAGTCACGTCCAAAATTATGAAACCACCAATAAGGGGCGTGCATATAAATACTGTAGGTAACTCAGGCAAAAATTATGTGGTATCTACATGACACCAAAAAGTTTTTGTTGGAAACTGCACATTGTTTAATAGGGCTGCACTTAAGCTTTCTGCATAATAATGAAATGAGTAAACAATGGCTGATCAGAAGCCTGTGGTGGTATGGGGCCCCAAGCCATGTGCCCAGTCAGTAATCCTGCCCAGGGGCTATTACATATACTATTACAATGACTCAATTCATGTCATAAGGCCTGGGTTGAGGACCACCATCTCTTGCCTGAAAGAGGATGCAGAACTTCATTAAAACAGCCGATGACAGACAGCCCCGGAAAGACTGCATTTCCTTTGTAGCCCAGTGGTGTTACTGCGGCTCCTGTGAGTTATACAGCCTGGGTTTCTCAATGTTTTCAGGAATGCTAAGCGCACACACACCAATTATTTTTTCATGAGTGGAAATTGTCATTTTAAGGCTCATGGTGGAAGAAAACATTTTAGCCAAGGGCTCTGATTGTGGCTTAAGATATTCACACTTAACCAATGAACCAATGGCATGCTTGTTTTGGCCATGGTGTTTTGCCCTAACTGGTTAGGGAATGTTGTATATGAGGTGGAATGCAATAACAGAAAGATTAATCTATTAATTTTGCTTGAAACATATTGATTAAAAGTTTGAACTTATTAGAAGAATTATTGTTGACATGTCTGACCCTCTCATAAGGTGATCAAAGTTTAATCTTTAGACGTTAAAGAAACTAACATAATGTATAATAATCACAAAATATTAACATAGTGTTATATTATTTTACATAACAATATTAAATATTTTACAAAATTAACAGACAATTATATTTTCTTATATTCTCTTTTACATTACTGGGTAATTGTGTGGTAGTAAATGCAGAAGGTGATCTATTCATTTTTCCTACACTTTTCCTACAAAGCTAAAAGTACAGTGAATCCTTTCAACTATTGGGATTTCTTTCCTTTCACAAGCTAATAATGCATCTCTTAAAGGCTTTACAATATTAGTCACTGTTTGAGTAAAGATTTGATGAAAATGGAAAATTATGAAAAATGCTTTTAACTAGAAATTCAAAAGTTTCTGTGTGAAATACAAATTAAATGGACTGCAGAAATCAATGAGAGTCATAAAAAGTTATATAACAATACAAAACCGTGTTGTCTGAGGGATATTGTACTGGCCCTCCCTGTTCTTTTCATCATCAATCAGTGGACTAACACTATCATACTGTGAATACAGCAACACTCAGGGCTAGCCTGGGAACGCTGGGATAAGCCTCAACCCATTTACCAGCACTGTGCGTACCTACCCCTCCCCCAACACACAGGGCCCCTCCTCACACCCCTTTCCCACATAATGCCCCTTCCACTCGCACAAACAGACCCTCACCTCCAAAATTACCCCAAGCTTTCACACACACAACACCCCCTTCTCTATTGCTTTACACTGTGGGAGTGTGTGCCTTTTCTGGGCCTTATCTCCCATAGATATGAAACCACTGTATCTGGCTTGCAGCTCAGTGCCGAAGTAGCTCTTGGAACTGCAGCGCTTAGAGGCAAATACAGTACTGCGGTTCAACAACAACAACTGAAGTCTTGCAGCAACACCAGAGGCCATTTCTAGACTTTCTCCGTGATTGAATAATCTTTTTTGGAGAGGAGAGGGTGAGGGGGGGATAGTGCAAGAGAGAGAGGAAAAAGAAAAAGAAAGAAAACAAAACAGTATCCAGGCAGAGTCAGTCTTGCGTATTTGGATAAGCCACAAGGGCAGGTTCACCCCACGGCCATTCTAGACATGAGAAGGCTTGCTGAAAAGAGAGGCCCTGAGCAGGGAAACTACAGGCGAGGTAGGGAGGGAGAGGTCCTCCTCTCTCCAACGCACACAGAAAAGCACAGGTTGAGCCGCCCTGCAATAATCTTGTTCACGCTCTGCTGTGACACGACGAGCTTGCAACAACAGACTTTATCGTCACAAATCTCAGAGGGTGCGCTGAGGCCGCAATCCCACAATGCAGGGGTGTTTGCGAGCGTAAATCTGTGAGAAAAGGCGAGACAGACTGACTCGACGCACTGCCCTGGTCCCAAGGCTGCTGAGGGAGCTCCTCCAACACCTTAGCCAATATTTAACTTCAGACTATTCGAAAGAGTCCTAACCAGAATATTACATTTCCAGAACACCAGTCTAACACAGATTTCGGGGGAATGGGGCGATCTTTATACATATCTAACAATCAACTGTTGCTGCCAATATGTTCAATGCACCAGATATGAATAAATGCAACATAAGTGATTGAATCTGATTAAAATATTTCACCTAACGTGCATGGCTGTTCACACACACACACACACACACACACACACACACACACACTACAGTGTTTCCCATACATTGACTTATTTGTGGCGGCCCACCACAATATCAACATTGACCACCACCACACAATGATTTTCCAGGTTGTACTAAATTGTGCTTAAATCTGGTTAGAATCATAACCGCGCTGCAGTAATTTGTTATAAACTGTTGCATTCGAGTTTATTCTGCAAACCTACCAATAGAATTCAATTCTGTGGGAAACACTGCACTATATAGTGGAAATCCTTCCCAAAAGAGTGGAAGCTGTTCCAGCTGCAAAAGAGGGACCAACTCCATATTAATACCTATGGATTAAGAACGGGATATCATCAAAGTTCCTGTGGGTTTAATGGCAGGTTTCCCAATACTTTTGTCTATAGTGCACTCTAGAGTTGCTTGTCTTGAGCCTGGTAAGAATATAAAATCAGGACAGAAAATAATGGCAGACTGAGCCCAACTTTGGTCCGGAAAAAATCAGCAGAATGCTTGAAAGTCTAGCTTGGCAACAAGATCCCATGCTGAAAACAGTCTGACCACATTCAGCAACAATAACAAGTACCAACAATTACGAAGGGTCTATCTAGGTATTATTGGAACAGTCAGTGCTTTCCTGGCTCTATGTTGCCTTGATATACACTGATATCAGACACAGAAAACTATCCATCCGTTTTTTTTTGTTTCTTTATGTCAAAAGCGTCCGCTTAAATGGAGTCAGCCGGGAGTGAATGCAGTAATGACTCACTGCTGGCTCACAAGTACACTGGAAAAGCTGAGTGCTTCGCAAAGCTGACATCACTGTGCACCCACCAACAAGGTGCCAACTTCTGTGTTCAAGTGTTACGATAGCAGAGGCACAGACAAACAGCACATGACCGATAACTGCCCGGGTCTTCTCATAGGCCACAGTGCCATTAACCCTTAAAGGTGTAGGTTTTTGAACGTTCTAAGTTCCGCAACAATTGAAGGTTCTAAAATTCTATGTTGAATTCAATGAACCCAGATATTCTTTAGAACGTTCATTTCTCAACATTCCCGTCACACCGGTGTGACGGTACTCCTTTAAGGGTTAAGGAGCTAAATATCTGAACCTTTACCACAAATAATTTTGACCCAGGTTGGTAAATCAGGTTTGAGCGGTCCGACCTGTGGTCCCGATCCAACCCCATCTCTCTTCTCCTACTCGCTTCCTGTTGATATTCACAGTCCTGTCTAAATAAAGGCAAAAGGCCCCCAAAAATATAATACATCATGCAAGAAGAGGCATGACTATTAGGTCAAATGGCGACACTTCAAATGGTGACAATTCTAAATCTGAATCATATACAATACGCATAATGCTATAATGGTCCTGCAAACTATTTATGTGAGCAAAAACCAATGCTTTCTCCTCAACAACCCTGACACAAATAAATCACTGCCTGCTTCGTGCATATACTCAACAGATACTGCTTAGCCTCCTTGCCAAATGCCACAAATGACTTCCGATGGTCATCCAATGCTCAAGTTGTTGTGGACACTGTGGCCTCCACACAAGCTCCAGTAATTGTCTTCATACATGGCTGAGGTATTTATAGGCTGCCATTGCACTGGAGAACAAGTTTGAAATATATATTGGTGTATTCTGGGTGTTTTGTTTGTTGTTGCAGCTCCATAGTGCATCATTCTCGAATTAATGGCTTTTATTTATTTTACAAATGTTCCCTCATGCAAAATAGGGAATGAATGATTCACTTTCTTCTTGATTCTGTGCCAGTTTGCCTTATTGTATTTGTTTATATTTGTAAAGAAAGAAATCATCACAATCATATCCTAAGGCGAAAAGACTGTTCAGTATCTAGTAATACTCTCAACCATCAGGTTTGCTGTGCCACAACAGAATATCTTGTTTGCACTCTTTTTCCTAACTTCTCGTCGGGCTTAACTGGGTCAACTGAGCATCACATAAAAACTCTAGTGTGAAAGGGTATTGGGCCTGAATGGCACAGGAGGCACAGGAATACTTGTCTCTTACTGAGTGGCCTTCTTAGCAAACATGTTCTAGGATCTTTTGCATTGTGAAAAGTTGTCGTGTTAATCACATCTGAGGCTTCTGAGGGGATTATAAGGCTATTCTATTAGTCATGCCTGACACCACTCCGAGAGCTAATTAATTTAGCTTTGGTCAGTCTCCTCCATGTCTCAACCTTTTTCCAACTTCACCTCACAGAGTCAAATGGGCAACTTTGAAGAATTGGCCTGCTGTTTTTTCCCTGGCATTTCCATTTTGAAGCCACAGCCCTGTGTCTGTAAATGTCTGTTAATGAGACAATCAGCAGGACTAACACTTTCCAGAGATTTAGCTCCTTTGTTGTGTGACAAAAGTGTTACATAGTAATCTGCTTTGGAATACACATCTAAAGGTCCAGAGAGGGGGTTAAGGTGTGTTTGTGTGTGTGTGGTTGAAGAAGAGGATGATTTCAAGTTACCACAGTTCAAAAGGTAATCTTGAGTTTTATTGCATTGTCTCTGTCTGTGGAGCAGAAAACTATAGCCACAGCTAACGGACGTGAGGATTAAACAGACTCATTTATATTATTTCCAATTCAGTTCATTCAAATTACCTCATCATTAAATAAATTAATCAAAACACATATTGTAAGTGCAGATATTGATGTCTTGTCTGTCTAAAAAGGGATGAATCAAAGGCAAGGAAGTAACTAAATTCAGTTCACAATTGTTAAAAAATATTCTGCAACCACTGGCATATAAATCAGTGACACATGTAAGCTAACAGATTCTCTTAGAAGACATCAAATGAGTGTCAGAAATTGGCACAGTGGCAGAAATCCAGCACTGAATGTGTTTAAAACTCAGAAGTAGACCAAGGGAGTTCAGACATTGCAAGTCCTGAAATAAGCCCTTCCTCAGTTCTTTTTAAGAGATCTCACTAAAGCGTGACAGTCACAGTTGACGGATGTACACCAGACACCACCATCGCAATTGTACCAGAAATATCGCATGATGGCATCACCAAGCAAACAGACTTTCACAATTTAAGTAACATTTGGCTTCAAACAAAGCAGAATCTCAGAGTATGTTGCAGACATTTGCCTAGAGACTGACTGAACTGTGTGTTTGTGTGTGTGTGTGTGTGTGTGTGTGTGTGTGTGTGTGTGTGTGTGTGTGTGTGCTGGGATATTTAATGTTTGTTTCCTCCACACTACAAAAGGAAATGCTCTCTATGAAGGGGCTCCAGCGCAACCCACTCCTTGTTCTCCCCTCTCCACCTCTTACCATCTTAAAGAGTAGGGGGGGGGGGGGAAGCCACGTATCCCATTGGTATTTCCCTTTCATGCCCCTCCCTGTCTTTCCCTTCTCCTGCTCACTTTCTCTGTCTTTCTCTTCATCTTTCTCTCTTGCTCGCTGTCGCCACGCCTCTCCTTGCCCCCTCTTCTCAGCGCACACTGAAGCTCTTTGACAGAAAAGGTCTGGAACAGATTAAGAGCTGAACCACAGAATAAAGAGGCCTGGCAATGGTTCAGCTCTGTCTGGAAGTCCACTACAGGAGGAGGGGGGGGGCTGAGCTCTGCTCTGAATCTCATGAAGGGGGAGACGGGAGGGAGGGGTGTGCGGTGGGGCCATCCTGCCTGCTTAAAGGGGCTCTGTCACTTTTCAGCTCTCGGCTGAGGTGCAAACAGCTAATGCAACCTTTTCGGAGAGACATACTGTTGAGCCACATATCAGCAACACACACAGAGGAACCTTCACCTGAGTGTGCATTTGAGTGTGTGAATGTGTGTGTGTGTGTGTGTGTGTGTGTGTGTGTGTGTGTGTGTGTGTGTGTGTGTGAACAGGTTTCTGAATGCGGAGGAAAAGGCCCTGTCAACATAACAAGAGTGTTTCCCTAAAGACCTGTCTAGGGCAGGATATGAGTGAATCCCCCCCACCTCCCCAACACACACATACACACAAGCGCACACACACACACACACACACACACACACAGAGAGCACCCCGACCCTAACCCTGCCCATTCTCACATTCATTATGTGAACGATTTGGTGCCCCACTAGACCTGTGCGTTAACTTATAAATCTTCAAAGACCTTCACTATTGTGACCAGGCTCTCAGTTTGTAGCTGGTTGGAGCCGCACTCTCCCGCCACAAGAAAACACAATGCATCATAATACTTTTGCAATGCTAATTCCAGAATTATCCAGTGAATGTATTTGAGAGGCTAGGTCAGAGAAAAACATATTTTAAACAACATATTTGAGAAAAATATGGTGATATTGGTTATTTGGTTATTTTATGCACTATAAACTATTGTACTTAAGTCTGTCAATGTTTATTAATACATTGTATTCGTGCATATTGTTCGACTCTAAACTGGATATTCTATGAGTGATTTAGAAATCAGCACATTTACAAATACTTGGCATGTTTTCTATGCATTCTTTTCAGTATGGTTCTTATTACCCCAATGGAGCACAAATTAGCGGTTTTTATACAACTGGGAACTGGGAACGACTGGGAGAGGAGCGCTTCCCCTGGGAACTGCTCTCTGATGTGATGGGAGCACCTCGAGCGTGAGTAAATCAGAGTGACATAAGCAGTTACCTTAATTTCAGTCAGCTTTACTACCACACAGAGGGATTAACTTAGGCCAACAAAGAGATAAGAGAAGAGAAGAGAGGAGAAGAGAAGAGAAGAGAGGAGAAGAGAAGAGAAGAGAGGAGAAGAGAAGAAGAGAAGAGAAGAGAAGATGGAAGTACTAATAAAATAAAAATAGCACCAGGACCTGCACCAAAATGGCTTTTGGAAAAGAAAGCAGAGAGCCAGAAAACTGCGCAGTTTGAGAAGTAAAATACCATATCGCGAGTCCAGCCTGGGGTCCAGCCACGAGGTGGTCTTATTCTTGTGGTTGATGTAGTAGATTTCCCCCTCTGGAGTGATTGCCTGTTCCCAGCCCTCAGGAAGAGGACCTGAGGGAAAGCAGCACATTTAAGGCAAGGGGTTTTGTTTTGTCCATGGATGCCATACTGACTATATGCAAATAAGATATCTCAGGTGATTGAAGTTGTTGTTAATATATTGTTGTGAATATAAGTTAAATATTTTGCACATTTAATTGTATGCTGTGTTCACACACATTGATGAATCTCAAAGCATTATTATTAACAGTGATAATATAACTTCATAATAATTTAAAAACAATTTTTTTTAGAAGTTTCGGCATGGCTGTAACAGTGTTCCATGTAGTAAGCAGCAATTCAACTAACTAAATTGACTGTTGGGCAGCTATTAATACATCCCTGTATTCCTATAAGATGTGAAGAAGACAATTAAATATATAATGCAGTTTTCATTCACATTTGGTGTCAGTTTTGTGACAGATTCAAGACATGTTGCAATTTTTGTTTTTTGAAACAGGGTAGAGACTTGGTGTGATAGCTGTTGTACTAGTTGTCCTTCTTCATCATTATTATAGTTCATTAGCAGAGATGATGATTCAAAACGGTTTTCCTGCTTGGATCATGCAATCTGCCTGATCTACCTGTACATGAATGCAACCACAGGCTTTGCTTTGAAATTCTGGGGGTGCGCAAAATATATTAACGTCACTTGGTAAAGAGCCGTGGAACTGGAGTTTGATTTGCTGTCGTCATTGCCCCAAAATGATCTTGCCCTCCACAATGGGAGTTACCCTAATCCAGTAGCTTTCAATATATTCCAGGGAAATGCCACCTGTCTCAGACTACAGTGGATGCATCACATGTAGCACAGCGGACCCGTATCAAAATTTGCCATTTGAAGGAATTTGCAACCTGAACTTGATAACAGATCATCCCATTCCTGAGAGTTCTCTGTAACCATGCAAAATAACTGATGGGGGGAGTGAATTGTGAGTCACAGCTCTAGCCTTTGCTCCAGCTGGCCGCCATGTTGCTTTTGCTGCACAACCCACTGGGGGAAAAAAAGTTATGGGGCGGGACACTCGCGTGAGCGCTTTGTTATTTGAAGTTCTGTTCTCTACCCTACTCTATCCGCCAGCCTATCTGCAAACCATCCCTACATCACTGGGCATGGACGTCTTTTGTTCCCCAAGGGCAATAAACAGCTTGTTCCACCTATTTCTTTTATTGTCAGATGAAGTTATTAGACTGTAATGCAGTGCTTGCCCTATCCCACCAGTTCAGGATTATACACAAGAGCACAGGGTGGCTTCACCACATGAACACAAACGTGTTTTCCAAAGCTGCAAACATTCTAGTCTCTAAACAGTTCAATAAATAAACAAGACACTGCATTGAGTCAATTCATTTATCTTGCAAACTTTGTTGTTTTACATATTGCACATGGAGCCTAAAAATACAGATCTCAAGGCTTTGTGATATAAAGTAAACTGTTAAGTGCCTCTGTTATGGGACCTGTACATAATCCGTCCATATTGAAGGACTAACTGAGAATTGAAAAGTTCGGGAGACAAGATGATCCAATTTCTTCAATAACCACTGTAATATCACGAGCAAAATGTGACCTTGAAAATATCACAGGCTGACGCCAATCTTTCAAATTCCTACTTGTAAAATCCAGGCAAAATCAACATTAAAAGAAATCTTCGGTTGATATTTCCCAAAAAACATGTGTAATCCAAATGCCGGCGAGGCATATCAAGAAGGAAAAAAAAGTAATCCACAAGGAAAGTATTATTCCATGAAAATTGGTGTCTTCAGCTTGACATCAGGAAGAACGTGTAAACATTTAGGTCTCATTGCCTGTCTCCGGCCCTACAATTCCAACCTAGCCCCCTTCATCACTGGCCGCCTGTCAAGTCCATCTTGCCAACCAAACCCTTAAGTGCCCATGTTACAAAGGACATACAACAGGCATCAAAATAAGTATGCATTCAAATATAAACATAACATACTCATAGCCCATGCTACTTATAATATACTGCAGGTGACACATATTATGTCAGTTTCTACTCTGTACAAAAAGGTAAGTTTTGGATATACAAAGAGATATAGCTATGTACTGGCAACAGCATCAGCACAAGGGGTTTGGCGTTGGGCCCAGGTAATGAGGAGACATCAGCCATCATGATGTGGTTGGATGAGCTGCAGCTGACTGGAAAGGAGACTTTGTCTTCTTACCTAACATTAAAAAAAATTAGGGCTTAAAAACGCATAAGCAACACGGCCATGAATATCATAGCACAGCATGCATCTAAAATGCACACCATGCTTGATAGGTAGGGCCATTCATATAGCCCAAATGAGTTACTTATGGTTTATTACGACACAGAATACAGCTAAAATATGTGCAGGAATGCAACGTAAAAAGATCAGTAGATTATTATAGTAATCTTACATAAAGTAATTATCTTTTATGCGTCAATGTCTAAATGCAACTGCTGCTAATTGAAGGCCCATAAGGGATGTCAATGTTTCCTAGGGAGTTTTAATTTGGCTCAACATAGTAGCTTTACCGCAATTAGAGGCACAGTGGAATTCTACCTTTTGTGCATTAGCATAGCTTGCCATCACACTTCACCTTCACACAAAATGTGACATATACCCAGGCCATGGCTTATGCCAACTTTGTTGCAAGCCATTGGCCTACACACCGGATGAATTATTCCTCCCTGGTAACATGATGGTTTGTGCCATATTCAGCCACAATGTTAAGCAAGGGAGCGCTATTTCCAAAATTTCCACTCTTTTTGGCCTTCATTCCTTTCAAACAATGTCATTATCTTGCTTGAAGACAGTGTGAAGGCAATCAACTATTTTCCTTTATCCAGATCATTGTAATGGATCAGTTTTTAATATCTTAAGTTAATATGGCTCTATAATCAGTGATTAAAAGACACTGACAGATATTGGAGAGACAACTATTACCGAAAGGTGAGTCTTACATGACAAGAACATGTTATTTCCTCATAAACTGGTCGCATCTCTAGGTTACACGTGTTGGTAAATAACAATTTTTATATCAAAGTATTATTCCTTTTTCCATAGAAGTTTTGAATGCAATCGAGTAAGGAGTTTTATGTGTTCACTATCTTAGTTTGTGTGGTGTTTTTGATCGTGATGTCCATAATGTGGTGATGGCCATACAGCTAAAGGAAAAATGGTCTAGCATGCCTCATTTTCGGACTCAACCGAACACAAACAAATGACAAAGGAGATGCACCAGCCAAACAGATCAAATGACAATCCAATACTGCAACCAGTAAGGATATCACTGACACACCAAACACTCAGTTCACAGCGCTAATATCCAGCATTAGACTCTACTGACAAATCACAGTTTATTGGTCTGGGGACCCCTCCCCTGGGGACTCCTTTCCTTCCAATCTCCAAGGAGCGTAACCAGCAGTGAAATTACACTTAAACTGGTACATTAAACTTTCTGAAGTAAAGCAAACACATCTTTCTTGTAAACAATGGGTTTAAATGCAATTATTTACTCAGTTCCAAAGAAGACATCTATGTTATTTAATACTGGCGCCATCAGTGGAGCCATTGGGTGTATTCAACAGTGCATCTAACCATCCGCCTCTGTCTGTCATCGTATAAAACCCGCCCCGAGCAGGATAAACGATTGTGATTGGTTCCTGGGTTTTTGGTGATTCAGATATGGGCTTGAATGGGATGGTGGCCAGACGGATCTGCAGAGCAAATTCAAATCTGCTCACTGATTCGTCTGGATTCACCCAATTATATAGCATATCCAGATATGAATACAGAATGAATCGTTTTACAGAGTGTAACACTGGTTCAGCTATCACACCAAGTTATCTATCCCTGCCCCAAAGTAATTGTACAAATTGACTGTACATTCACCTAATATTAAGAAGAACATACTGCAGTGGCCATTAATTTTGCAACACCACAGCCATGTAATTGGTGAGTATATTGCACTGATATACTCAAAGTTACAGAGGCTGCAACAAGCCAACAGAGAGATCATAGAAAGAGAGAGGATGTGAGTATTCCAGGAAAAGGACTGTGTCCTTACCGGTGGCTGGTGGCATGACGTTCTGCGGTTGCTGCTGCTGTTGTGGTGGGGGTAAAGGCATGGGGCTGGCAGGGGCCTGATTCATCTGCAAAAGGGCCTTACGGGGATCTTGCCAGGTGGTGGTCTGATCCAAATGGCTACAAATAAACAAAGAAAGGCGTTGAAAGTCAAACAAATGGCATGCTAAAAGATCAGGAAAGGCCATTCAGTAAAGAGTCACATTCATTGCACACGATATTGGATTAATGTGAAACCCTGTAAATTCATAATTTATTAAACATCATTATATCTTTACTATGGGAGCCACAGCGCTAATTTCAAACACATGGGGCTGTTTATTTTGCCCAGACAGGGTCAGCAAATGGGGGGTTTACTGCTGACACCTCACAGGAGGTAAGTCTTAATGCCGGATCTGCTTATACTTAATATAAAATCTTTCCTGTTTTGAATACGCAATTTAATTGAGTCTGGCTGTTTGGGACTTGACACAGATCAATGCAACAGTGTTTGGTGCTGATACAGGCTTTTTTTTTTTTACAGACCTTGGTTTCAATGCAGTTTTAATTCTTCTTTAGAGTCATTTCCAAATATACTACTAGAAACAAACTAGAGCAGCTAGGAATCTTTTGAGAAACTTCTAGCTTGAAGTATAGATCATTATTTTGCACCTCGATCATTTACCTTCCTCATTTTGCCTCTGTGTTATTTTAGTAAAAGAGACACCACGTCATCACTGCAGTTTTTTAAGCAAGTAAAGTGGTTTAGCCTATTGTTTCTTTGAATGCCTTTGTTTGTGTAAATTGTAAACAAGTAAAAATAAATAATGATAGTATATGTAAATGTTAATGTTTACCTATATGTCTATGCTTATGGTTCTTAGCAGACGCTTCCGTACATTAAATTAAAATTAACCGTTTGTTAAACTAAATAGTAATAATTAACAAAACATTAAGCTAGTTTTAAAACATTAAAATTAAACATATAAGTCTTTTTAAAGTTAAATAGCCACAGAAGAAAAATAGTAATAATAATAAACAAATACCAATATTAGTAATAGACTAAATTAAGTTTAACAGAATAAAAACAATAATATTTAAGAATTAATTAGTTATATATATAATGTAAACATATAAGTCGTTATATTTAAAAAGTCTATAAATCCCAAACCTATCGCTAGAAAGAAGAGAAGTAGGTAAATCATTCCACGACAGATCACAGAAGAAAAGAATCTTGACTGTGACCTTGTTTGATGGAAAGACCACAACCAATTTCAATACTCGGACATAGACAGACACTCAATATATTAGTATTATTACACTGAATATATTATATTATATGATCAGTATACTAATATCATCTTTATCTTACAATAGCCATTGGAAATTAAATTCTACATGCTGCCAAATTGATAAACAAATATGTCCTGAATAAAGAAAAAACTCTCCTTAAACTGCCGTTTTAAATGCACTTTATTATAATAAACACTCTATTAGTGTGTGTCTGTCCCAGGTCTTTTCTCAGGGGGAACAGTCCTGGACACATTTGTGAGCATTCTGACGGCATGTCTAATTACTACTTTGTGGCTGTGTGTGGCTTGGGATGGGGTGGGGTGGGGGGGGCATACAGGAAAGCCCCCCTCCCCCTGTGACCAGCCCCCCTATTCAGGGGGGTCAGGGTGGGGGCTCAACATAGGGGGTCCCTTTTCCTGGAAGCACTATGGACGCTGTGAAGTGTCAGGGTCTTTAACAATCTGGCGCCACATTTACAAAGCTTTCACCTGCTTGACAAAGGCCTAGACTGAGCAACAACCCACAAGCCCTACTGCTGCTTTATTTAGAGCTCAGAGCCTTCGCTGCAGACGTGTCTGGCCCCTGGCCACTGTTTTGCATTTCAGGCCTGGATTTCAGAAAAAATAAAACCTTTTCACATTACTATAAAGTAAACTCCCAAGAGAGGGAACAGATAATAATAGCACATAAACCCTAGCAGTATGTCAGCATGCGGTCAACGCAAAAATGGCAAAGAGACTTGAGTTTCCCTGAGAGATTCAGTTGAAGTGTTTATTCATGATTTGCAAGAAGTGACACTTGTGAATCACTTTCCAACTAGGATGGGCCTATTGCTCTCCCAGTGGTGAGTAAGACTGAGGGAGACAAGAAACTAAAAGAGAGAGAATGGGAGCCTGAGACCTGAGTCAGCATATCTGCCTCCCCTCCCCCATTTAAGCCACCCATTTTCAAACCCCCCTCTTGTTTGTGCTTTTACTGATCAAAGGACTAAATCCAGCCCTTCTCCTCCTTTCCATAAACCCTCTGCACCTCCCACAGCCAAGCAGCCGCCCCACCCCCAACCATATCACTCTCTCACACACACACACACACACACACATATACACACACACACTGGCCCAGGAAAAACAGCTCCATCCCAGGCTGACTCTCTCACCAGAGAGGCCCCCTTCAACAGGGTCAGGAGGAGGAGGAGGGAAGGAGAGGGAGGAAGGGTTAATGAACAAAAAAACGAGAGAAGAAAAGAAAGAAAAAGGCATGGGGAGGGGGCAACAGCAACTACGGAAGCAGTCGCTCAGAACTCCATTGGTTGACTGTATTGCAGTGGTCGTGTTACTATCCAAGAGCTCCGCCCCCTCCTCCTGCTGTTGGAAACTATGACACTCAATGAAAAGAAGGGAAGAGAGGGGCACTGAAGGAAGCGCAGGGAGAAAGAGCCACACTTTCCTATTTGGTTGCATATTATTGTTTGCTAGAAATCTTTTTTTTTTTGGGGAGGGGGGTGGGGGTGTAGACTTCTGACAAGTCTGTGTGCTTTTTGCTCAGCCGTTAAGCAACCACAGAGATCAGAGATTCAACTGAGATTTTAATCAGGGAAGTCTGTGGACACCAGCTCCAGGTAACTCCTCCCATCATACAGGTTTGCGTCTTCTGGTAGTTTACCCTGAGAAACACTTACCCGGAAAATGAGAATACACTTCAAGAGCAGAATAGATTACTGTACCCCATAAATCCCAGCTGTGTGTCAGCATGCTATGATGGCAAAACTGGGAGAGAAATTTGAGTTTCTGTGAGGAGTTCAATTGAAGTGTTCATGGTGTCTAATTACAGAATTCCATCCACTAACTGAAGAGATCCACATTTGACACAAACTCAACTGTCAAACCAAAAACTACCAGACTGGTTTGGCTATAACAAGATGATTAAATCCATCAGAGGAGGAGGACACTCTAAAACCAATCAAAACAGTGCTTCTGTGAAAAGTCAGAAAGGAGAAGAAAACTTGTGTCTATAGAATATCCTTCTGGAACATAACACACTTTTTTTCAGCAAAATTACCTTGACTTGACATGGTGCTACTGATCAAATTGGGTGCTGAGTGTATGGTTTCAACTCCTAGTCTATCTGACAGCTCGGTAACAAGCTAGTCTGGCAGCTCTGCCATGAGCTAGTTATGGTACTAAGTAACATGCCAAATGCAGCCAAACTTAGTTTAATGGTAGCTATTGCAGTAGACATACTTCTAGCCTGTCTATAAAACCAGCAGATCAGATAGCTTTTAATCCAAACTGTCATAATATTATCACAATAAGTGCCTTTACCAAACCATAAACCTCAACTGTCAACTGAAAATTCCATCAAAACATTCATCCACTGATTGCTGCGTTTGAAAACTATTCAACATGTTTTTGTTCTTGAGCTATTAAGCTTTATAACTCTGTTCTCAATACTAAACACTAAAGCTTGACAAAATTATAGAAACCTAGTAACTCTGTTCTCAATACTAAACACTAAAGCTTGACAAAATTATAGAAACCTAGTAACTCTGTTCTTATTTTGCTTCAGAAATAAAACAAAATATTATGGCCCTGAAGCTTGTACATCATGAGAAATTCCTTGGAGATACGAAAACAAAAATATTCGCCTTTCCTCACTAACAATCATGTTCTTCCCATTTTCCTTCACCAGGACAAAAGCAAACCGATAACACTAAGAACATACAATTATTTTTTGGACGACAAAGCCTTTCCTTTCCGAACATGTTTTATGTAGGCCTACATACTCCTGATAAATATGAAGTGAAAGGGAGATTGGTGCACCTGAAGGTAGGAAATTAATTGCTTTCAAGTCAAAATCACTCTTCTATCTTAAATGTTACTTGAGGCAACAGCCAACTGTGCATTTTGAATTCAGCGTTACATCTCAAGGCAGAAAAAGCTTTTAAAGACCGATCAAGGATATCCTAAAGGATACAGACATTAATTGGAAAAGTTTATCTGGGTCCCCTTTAAACCTTTTAACATAATACTGTACATGCAATCATATGAGATTCCACTACAAAATAAACATTTTTCTTAGTTAACAGTTGTCTTTTTAGAGGTCACTGATTAACCATTTTAACCACCTTTATTTGCCACTTCTCCTCTCATGGGTGAAATCTCCATGCCACACAGCAAAAAAACATCAACTTGAAACAGCCAAATGACCAAGTATGACCCATATGACCATGGCCAGGAGTGCGTAACGATCACTGTGGAGAATAGTTTGATCCGTTTTTAGTCATGTAACATTCAGCGAATAAGTCGGTCTTTCTGAAGCAACTCACACAGAAGTTGAAGACACATTTCTCCAAAGTGGTTTATTTATTTCTAGAAACTCAAATGACTTTGGTTGCAATCTGGTTAAAAGAAACACCACACAGCAGCATGCATGTGTTTGTGTTTGTGTGTCTCTGTTAGTACACAAATGTGTTTACTGGGCCTCCAGTGTTAGTGGATCACCTGGGTGTAACATGAGCTATCACCAAACTCACAAGATGGCTGGCTCCTGCTCCCTTTGCAAAGGCCCTGTTTATAAATAGGAGGCTCTTTAAAGCCCTTCTGCTGGGGTTACTCTCAGTCCAGACTAAGCGTCTGCAGCACTCCAATCTAAAGCAGACAGAGGATGTCCCCATGACCACACCGAATGGAAAAATACACTCAACAACCGAGGATTTATGCACTTCTGACCCTGCCGCGACCCCAAAAACAACAAACTTTTGAACAAGTCACCATGAAATGACGAAAAAACAGGAAACATTGCTGCATCCAGAATTATGAGCTTGTTCATATCGTAAGAGGACATCTTGGCCTACATCTAACCCTCTGTGAAATCTCTCTGTAGCATCATGGAGAAGCTCAAACAACAGTGTTAACAAAGCAAATCCTGCAGCAATACCATTCTGCAGTGTAGTGCAATCAACCAAATACTGCTTGTACTTGGTGGATTGCTCTACACAAATAAAACTCTTTCTTTTCTTACTTCCATACACATAGTCTAAGGAAGCATTAAAGCACTGAGATTAAGGCGAATACCCTCAATCTGTAAGCTGATAGTTGCTATAGAAAATCTAATCAATACTTTGTTTTTGTTAATTCATTGTTTTGTTTCTTTTTCAGGAAATTAAACTTTTTTTTTCACCATAGAATGGCATTAGCATTTTCACAAGTAGACATCAACTAGTCTCCAAATCACGCAATCTCTCCACAAAACGTTGGCATAACAGGCAGATGTTCCCCAGATGTTCGCTTTTAAAACATCTGGTTTTGAAAGCTCTCTTTTATCTATATTTAAGTGTAATCACCAATGTCTAAAATCAGCTGCTCACAGGTTTGACTTTTCTATGAAGCTGTGTCAAAACAGCCATGGAACAATCAACAGACGAATAACCTTATTTATTCTACATAAAACATGTCCAGGGCAACTGTTTTCAGATGATCATTCAACTGGGGGATGTGCATGTATAAAGTCTACAGAACTCAACCCAACCACCAACACTACGTTCAGAACTGTCGTCACATGTAGAGACAGAGAGAGAGATACAAAAAGAAACCCAATTCACATTTTAAAAGATGCATCTTCAGTGTATCTCATAAAACTTCCTCCTCCCAGCCCTCTAATTACAGGCCATACATCCCAACCTCAGCCTCCAAAAGGGACTTCTCCACCAGTTCACTTGAGATCGACTGCAGTCTGGGGCAGTGTTACTCTTTCTCTTTCACTAACTCACCCACTCTTTCACGCTCATCCCACTGGCAGATGAGGTTACCAGATCTGCCTGGACTATGTGCGCTCACTCCTACAGTGGGCCTTTGTTCCCCCCTGAAACCCGATCCCAGGGAGCCCACAACAGACACAGAGCCCAGCACCACACACCGAGGGGAAGCCAGACAAGGCCAGCCAGAGGGAGGCCTTCACTGTTTATTGAGACCAGACAGCAACCTGGCCATGTGTATTCCAACCACACTCGGGACAACTTAAGCCCATTCTCTGAACAAGATTACCCATGCGCATGTCTCTTTTCAAAAAGGTCACGAAATGTAGAGTGGTTTGTATTACAAGCTCGATTATTTCTGACAGTTTTTAGATGCTTTACATATGAGGAAATAAACACATAAAACTACACTCCGGGATGATGCACACACACACACTGGACTGAAAAGGTGCATCCAGCAATACAATTATAATCTCAGCATTTCTGTATGCTTACTACAAAGTAACAAGGAGTGAAAAAGTAATGGCTGTTAGAACTTATGCTGGAACAATAACACTATTGACGTTTGATTATCACCATAAGAATGCCAGACCCCAGTCAAGAAGTTAGATATCCAGTGAATCAATTGTGTACCATTTGCAAGCTAACTTAGCGGCTAGCTTGCTCAACCTCACTTGATAAGATGCAGAGAAGACTGCTGTCACTTCAGAGATGCCACTGATATGGAAACTGAGAGCATACTGCTTTAATTAAATGACCTCAGATTTACGGTGTGAATATTCATAAGATGTAATGTCTGTGTTTCTGTAGAAGACTGCTACATTCCAGGAGGAGGGGCATGCTGCTGGTAAATGATGAGGCCATATTTCTTGCTAGTCTTGACTCTTGACAGTATTTTAATTTCAAGAGTCAGCATAGATCAAATCAATGCTCATGGTTTCCACGACTCCACAACATTCCATGACTGTGTAATATGTGCAGCACCATAGTCTACTCATGTCCAATGTGGAATAGTCTGTGCTACTTACTTTCTGTGCTAGTGTTGAGTCTACACTACCCTT
Organism: Alosa alosa; assembly: GCF_017589495.1. Taxonomy (NCBI): domain Eukaryota; kingdom Metazoa; phylum Chordata; class Actinopteri; order Clupeiformes; family Clupeidae; genus Alosa; species Alosa alosa. Next base: position 18,567,512 of record NC_063203.1, on the reverse strand, counting down.
TTGAATGGAAGTGTAGGTCTATCCACTTTTTATAACAGACAATCCTGTTAAGGTAGGACTATTCATAATGGAGATGCAATAACTTCCTGTTGCTGTTGGAGTTTGAGTTGAGTGACAGACTCCAATCGGTTAAAGTATCATGTAGCTAAATGACGCAAATGCTCATGACTTTGACAACAATTGTCATGATCTATGACTTTCTCTAAACCACTTGATGTTCTAGTTAGTACATCCACTGTAGGAAAGTACAACTAAAATGTGCAAGCATAATAAATGTGAAAATCCATAAAAAGGTCAACATTTGGTTCATTGGCTCTACGCTGACCAAATAACAACTTTTAGTTTTTCCAGCATCAGATTAATCACATATTTAGTTGTTATGCCAGGATCCAGTCACAGAAATATGAAGGTTAATGTCTCTAAATAGTTCAGTGCACTTCTGTAATGCTGCTGCAATTACCATCAGTGGACGAATGGAAATAGCCAAAGAATAAACAAACCAACTCACTTCAGAAAGTATCTCTGTCCCGAAGCGGTCTTTGCCATCTCCCAGCCAGGGGGCAGGGGCATGTCGTCTGGGATCTCATATGAGGACTGGCGGAGATGTTGTGGGGACGCCCCTGCTGGGGGCATGCCCATAGTGCCAGGAGTCACTGTGCCCAGCTGGAGGGAGGCTGGGGAGGAGTGTGCCCGGACGTGCTGTGGGGTTAGAGTACCCGCTGTCCCGGCATCAGTACTCGCCTGCACGCACACACCAAGAAGGGGAAGAGTGAGAAGGAAGTCATTAAAGTTAAGGGTTAACCAAGAGACCAAAGGCTTAACCACAGATCCAAGACACAGCAGTGGACAGATAGCCTATTTGCCTTTAAAGATGCTATCTTAACTTTGGGATGATCATCTTTATTGTTGTTGACATGCACTGAACAGCTAGGCCTCTGTGCAAAAATGTTTATGCCTTTCCATGCATTAGGCTTGCATGGGCCTACTGGACATATTAGTTTACAGAATTCAGCAGTGTAGTCTGTTTTCTATCTAATCTATTTAAACCAGCCTATGATCACTATCAGCAATAAGCCATAGTGATGCAATTTCAGAAGAGTTTCCTTGCAAACCAGTAACAACAGCCACAAGAACAGCAATAATAATAATAATAATAATAATAATAATAATAATAATAATAATAAACAAAACAACAACAACGTCTTTGCGACCAAAGTTTTCAGGTTGATTAGCCTATTTAACCAAGGATTCTTGTGGTTATTAGGCTAGCGGGGTGGTCTTACTTGTCTGGAGTGAGACTTGGGCTCTGGAGGCTTGAAGAAGGAGTCCGGCAGTTTCCTCATCCTCATGGGAACAGAGGGGGGTACAATCGCATTTTTCGGGTTCATTACGGCGTTGAAAAGAGCCTCCAAATCAGTCTCGGAATCACCCCGAACATGGACGATTTGGTGGCCGACAGGGGGATTGTGCTGGCTCGGATCCATAGTTCCAAAGAGTGTAAAAAAGTTTTGTAACGGAAAATGTTGCTAGGCTAACCTGTATAAAAATATATATATTAATATACTTTGTCCTTAAACGAAAAATATCAATCCACGATGTTGGATAGCACAGCAGCCGATTGTCAAAAGAAACCTTTTTAAAAAGGCAATTCAATAGTTTAACTGCTCATTCGACAGGTCTACCCTTTTACCGTCCGTGTTAACCTAGTTAAATAAATCCTGCGAAGTACAGGCTACTTTATTCGGCTATTACGAAAGGACGCAGCCAACTCATAAATGTAGTTACGCGCATAACTACATACTCTTGTAACTTCACTAAAACGCAAAAATTACAATAACTCAATATTAACTGAGTTATCAAAAACGATGCTTAAGTATCCGTTTCCAAAACTTAAAGACTCCGTAGCCGCGAATGCGAAATCACAGCAGTCCCAGTTCGGGATTTTTTTTACGCCCCAAGTTGGTACTAAACTTTGGGCAGGACATTAAACTTTGAGTCATGTGATCTGAGTCACAGCGAATGAGGCGTGGTCTCGTTCTGCTTGCAGCCAGGTCCCCATTTTACAAGAACTGTGTGAAGCTGTGTGACTCAGGATGCATGAAAGCACACAAAGTTCAAGTGATGCATATATTTTATGCAAACTATGCCTATTTTTGTATAAACATTGTGGTTGTTTGAGTCATCGTTCTATAGATGAAAAATTACTTTTTTCCCCTGTTTTCTCCATCAAGTGTCAGCATGCCTGCAGCCAATTAAGTTACAATATGGTGTAGGCTTATAGGCCCTATTATTTTATTTTTTTATTTTTATTGTGTTTTGGTGGATTAATTCCAAACTACTTTTGAGAACATTGGCATATCCATATTCATATTTACATTGTAATTCCAGAATTTGTCCAATGTAGCCTAATATCCCATGTTTATCTCTTGGCTGTCATTAAACAAAACCAACAGAACTGCTCTTTAACAGATTCCCTCATCATGAATGAAGTAATAAATTGTTTTTCTTTCTTGGCTGTGTCATACTAAAGTAGTTCCATGCAGCTCCCAATATTGTTATGCTAATGCCTCCCTTCCATTGAGATATCGTTTGATCAAGACACAACCCCATGTGGACACAGAGACTCTGCAGCTTTCCCATACTTTGAGTGACTGAAAGACTATTAATCGCCCTCTCGAATGGTAGAGGCATAAAGAATAGATCTCAGAGGTCAGATCTTGCTCTATATTGAACTAAATTGAAATAAAACTTGGTGAACATGAAACTGTATGCATTATGATGCTACAGTGTAAATGTTACCAAACAGCTCATGTCTAGTCTGTTGAGGATTTTTGTGATTGGCTACATGATGAAAAGATTTGTTGTATTTAAAGGGTAAACAATGATGGATGACATCACTTTTGTTTATGTTTCTTTGCAGATGCTTTTGTCCAAAGCAACTTACATTTGAACCCAAAGACCAACAGAAACACACCACAAAGGTAGCTCACTCCTCCCTTCAGTGCCACCCAAGAAACTCCACACAGTGTTTTGTTATTGTTTGGGGGACAGGCTGCCCCCACTTTGTTTCCAGTTCACCGAGCCAGGGCTGTGTAAGAAGACTGTTTTTTTTTTACAGTGTTTCAGAGAATGGAGAGCTGATCGTGAGGAGATATTCTCGCGGTGGTAGAGAAAGTATTAGAGCCCATGTGTTAGAAATCGCTTAGCATGGTTTACCCTGCCTTCAATGAAAAGAGGGATAAAGTAGGTTATGTTCTTTCATTCCCACCATGTTCAGTTATAGTATTTTAACCTCGCACCCTTTTTCATTTTGCTCAACATTATATCCTTAGTCTGTGCTCTAGTGTGCATGCTCAAATGAAACAACTTTTTTTTATTTTGCTTAAAGGAGAACATTGATTACAATCCATTAAGGTACATGGGGCAATTTTTTGAGCAACGTTGCTGGTCAACCACCAGTTCCATGTTTTCTGATTTGAAGGTCATAAAACTGTGCCTACTGATGATTAAAGTAGCCTACTTTAAATGTTGGTCAAGATCAAGAACATGCAATAGCCTACTTAAGAACATTTTCCAGCAATGTTGCTCAAAAAGTTGCCTTGTGTATCATCAGCTTTATACTTTTTGTTGAGTTCAGCCAAATTGTCTTCATGCTCCTCTGTCCATCCAGAGCATGTTCTTGCACCTTGTTGACAATAAAAGAAGTAGCTCTGATCAATTACAGTCAATAAAAGACTTTGCTTCAGGAGCATGGAAAGGAGGGATTCATTTAGGCTGCTGAGTTCAAATAGCTAATCTTTCTCCAGAATCAAGGACCTTTAACTTTGTTTTGATAGAGGTACCTGACTTGACCAGACCTGATATATCAGTGCCAAGGAGGCCAAAAGCCGTGAGTGGTACTGTCAGACAGTTCCCTGCACACTAACCCACTGGCCTGCAAATTAGGACTAAATCCAGTAAAAAGGGAAAACCTTCTAGACCCTATTAAAAGACTATTGAAAGTGAATCTACTGTCTCTAATTTCTACCCCTCAAATGAATATAGCATATTCCACTATATCCTTCAGAACTCAATAGCCTCAAATACATTTGCACAAATTAAAATGATGTGAGAGAAAAGTAATTTGAACTTTGACTTGCCAACTCTACGGTGCATTACGTTTCAAAACAGACAATGGTAAGTGTGTCATGGTTATATTTTGATATTTCACCATAAATAATTTAGCCTACTGTTGCAAAAAAACACAATCTCAATGTATCTTATTTGAGACAAAGAAACCAATGACATGAACTTTAGTGCCGCCTTGTGGTGAGAGCATTTCTGTCAATAAACTGGCTGAAAAAGTTTGCCCAGATAATGATCTCACTTCCTGTTTAACTATAGAGCCACCTAGAGGTTTCACTCGAGAAGGTTTCACTTGAAGTTTCACTAATGTCATCCTTGTAGCACATTATAATTGAATACTTGAGATGTGTTTTGATATTTGAAAAAAAAAAAAAAAGGACAAGGAAGTGTCATAAGGAATTAGATTCTATCTCACATGACTTCACACAAACAATAGCTGCAGATGGTTCATTCTTGCAATAGCAGTTATCCAAATATCCATGATACTGCTTGGCTATATGTCTACTGGCTCACACTTGAAGGGATCTAGTTTTAAGCATGCAATGGGAAAACCTGATTCAAATTCAGCACTGAAATCAGGCATGGTTCGTAACAAATTACTCAAAAAACCTTTACTTCCATCTGATGATTTCAATAGACATCAGTGGCTTTCTTGCATTTTCTCATCACTTTCCAAAATAAAATCTATAGGCACTACACTACATTCAACATACTCTTTCCATAACAAACTTAATGATTACAAAATATCATACAAAAACATAAATTAAATCAACAGCTAAACATGGACATATCCATCAAAAATTAAAGGAAAATATATAAATGAGAAATGACATTTTGGGATCACTAATCCTTAAACCGGTTTTGCAGGTCAGATCATAAAGATTTCATCACTTCAAAGCAGGTAAACCAATACCAGATTCTTTAGTGGTACTTACGCTTCCTCCACCACTTTTAACAAGTCAAGACAAGCTGGCCAGAGGCAAAGACCCCACTAATAACCTCTGCAAGAAACCTTCAATTGTCTATGTTGCAAATAATCTCATTCTAATTTAAGCAGTTAGACAATATGAGATGCTCAAAAATTTAATTGGGTTTTCAGAACTCTAAACAAATTGCTGAAGCAAAAGTTACTGAAAAAAACAAAGTTACTTGCTTCGCAGCAGTGCCCCTTAGCACCTTATTCTAAATGGATCCTACGGCCTCTCGGGGCTTATTGCTTAAAGTGTTACGCACAAGAAATAATTCTATATCAGGATTCAACATTCTACTTATAACCTTAACTTAGACCAGTACTCCAGGTAAAACCAAAGATTTAGCAAACAAGAACTGGTTTGGGGTTTGACAACCTATACAAACCTGCCTTACAGGATGAGAAGCTGAGGCTGTAGGAAGGCAGTTGTATACGATGAAGTAAACTCTTACAAGGTGAGATTACAATCTTACAATGTAGCAGTAAGTCATCATCACTTTGACTTCTTGACCTTGATCATCCAGTGGAGTGAGTCTATCAATGACAGATTTATTTCCACTCCCAACAGTCATACTGAAGCCATTTGCAGGAACACAGAAAAACATTCACACATCTCAGTAGCTGTGCTGTTCAGAAGTTTTAGAAAGAAGAAATTTTAATTATGATATATTAAATAACAGTATAAAAAATATAACTTCATTGTACTCATTGAAAATTGCAACAAAATTGCCACTGAACTTTTTTACGATACATGAAACAAATTTCAAAATGAATTTAGTGTTATTTCTAAAAATAAATAATTTAATAAATATATGTAAAATAATCTGTTTAATTATCATGCAAAACACACACAGACATACATACAGTATATAAAGTGCTTGAGGCCTGAACCATTGTAAGGACTGCCGAATCCCAGTATCAGTAGCATTTGTTCGTTGGGGATCAATGGGCATTGGATGCTGTACTGAGCCTTCTCTGGCCAGAGTTTGTTCTCTCTCCCTGCTTTACAGATACAGTTTGCTAAAATGGAGAGTACAATGTCTTAGCATGGACAGATCAACCAGAGAATTTTAGGGAAATTAAAATGTGCAGTCATACTTACATGTGTGGCTTCAGTGTGAAAAAGTCTTTTAACTGACGGGTTGCCTCCAACCACATCTGTAAGCAAGAGAGCCACAATACTTAACAGACCTTTGGGAATGCTATACTTCAGTTATATAAACAACAAGAGCACATTAATATACACCATATTGATTGCATCTCACTATTTACTCCCAATATTATACAAAGTGATTGCCGAGATGTAGTTGTTCCATTGTAATCAGTGCTATGGTTATAAATAAAGGTGACTGTTTGCTATGGTATACATGATGATCCCTAAGAAGCTGCCATGGGGTTGGTTTGCATGGAGATGTTAGTGCCTATGGTGTATAAAGTTGTATTAATGAATTGCTGTGGTGTTTATGGATGGTTGCTATGGGATACAAAGTAGTTGCTAGCATCTGTTCTGCAATTGTAGATAGAACAGTTGTTATGATCCCATTACATGATGCTTTTTTAATCTGTGTCAGATCTGTGCAACTGGTAGGACTTCATGCGGTGTAAGGACAGTAGAGTTACATTGAAGCCGTTGGTTGAGCCTGTCCAGAGACTGCTGGACTCTCTGCTCCTCCAAGGACAAGCCACTGAGACTCAGGATAGGAGCGTACTGAGGTGGCCCCATCCTCTGGCTCGGCCCTGAAGACATGTGACATGGTCAGATTGTCAGTGTCCACCAATAGACCACAACCAGGACTGTTACAATTTACATGGGAAAGGAACCATCAGAACAAGTTAACTCAGATTATTTAATAACAAGTGGTGACATTTAACCACGGTATCAGTACACTAACACTTTCACTAAGGTGGTGTTTAAATGACACCACCACTGTGAAAAAATGCCTTTGGCATACCTTGATCTTGAACTTTACTTGGCAAAGGTATCGTCATCAGAGTTGCCTGTGAAACACAATACATCATCAAAACAACAAGGCACAATGTAACTTCTAAATTCAGATAGATACCTATTACGTTGTAATTGTACTACATTTATTTGCATCACTGATATTGCAATTGATATTGACAGACATTCTCAAGGTGCATAGAGTTAGAAAGAGCAGTTAATGTTACATCAACTAAGGAACGATGGGAAAGGAGACCAAAGATTCAAGATTCAATACTTAACTGCCATCATGATGACTCTTAAAGTGATCATATCAGACATTTTTGTTCATGTTTGAAACATAAAAAACCATACAACTGCAATGTGATGCCAAAGTGAACAATCTGATCGCTACGGCAACTGTGCCAAAGTAATTATGACAGAGTGGGGATAGATATCTATTGCAGTAGGCCTCGGGATCAGCAGTTTTATCCTGACAACGAACTATACTGGAAATTGAATAGCTCCACACTGTAATAATTTATTAATAACCTATTTAACCATTTACTACACCAACATCATGGAAAGGTCGTCTTTACCAAGTAGCTATATATGTTGAATGTTAGGCAACATCCATGATGTATTTAGCTAAGATGTTAGCTTAATTAATTACATTTTTCAGTGGGAAGGTGACATGTTGCTATTGTTTCAATGAAAGGCATGTCAAGGATTCAATTATTCTTATTTGTCACATACATAGAGTTACTGTTGTAAACATGTAGTGAAATAGCATTTAGCTGCTCAACTTTCCTGTAGGTGTCTAATTATAAGAACAAAGGAAGAAAGATTTTGAAGGAATTTCATAAATACCTGGTTGGGTAAGCAGAGCTTCTTATTCCCTGAGCCAGGGATCTGGAGTGTGTGTTGTACCAACATCTGCTTTTTGCTCCCGTTACCCTCTGCCATGACCCGTCTCACAGGACGCCTGCCTGGTTCAGAATGGATGAGGGAGACTGGATAATGCACACTGAATGTTTGCAACATGATTTCCCCAGTCTACTCTATCCCCAACCTGAAGCACACCACTCCACAGTGTTGTCCTATGTTCTGTACTGTACATAGACTTTAAAAGGTTCCGTACTATATTCTGTGCACAGAACCCCACCTTATGTATGCATTTATTTGTCATTGTGATACTTCAAGGAATATTTACTGGGGTATTTTTTTCTATGGCCAAATTAATGTTGTGGTGTTGAGTCCTAATGTGATTTCATTTCCTTGTTTTTCCCCAGAGACCACAAATACCGGTATACACATACAGTACATACAGACTTAAACAAAGACTCAATAGACTTGATCTGACTAGACAGGACCTGTGTTCTCACCGACACACCCACTGGAATTAAGACAGCCACCTCCTATCCTATCCCTCATTACCCCTTGGTCCAGCATTAGATATAGATACAAGTCAAAGCACAGCACTACCCACCCTTTAACTGCTGCATCTGCACTTAGGGAAAGGGCGTGCCATCCCCTTGAGAACAGTTCTCCAATTTGCTCAGTATCCTACTTTACTGGCTTCCCCGATAATGTTTATAATTGTGGATTGTCTTCATTCATTGCTTTTATGAATTTTCCATTACCATTGTTTTAAGAGTGAAACAGAACAGAGAAAAGTCAGTACATTGCTTCGAACATAGACCTTACCATTGAAGGGGGAAAGATGACAGCCGCCCATTCCTGCAAGTGATCGGACATCTCCACTCATACAATCATCGTTGAGTTGGGCCAGGCTGGCACAATCTTGAAACACAGTTGTCCCCAAAATATTATAAGCAATTACCCGTAAAACAAACTAGTAAATACAAACTGAACATCTGTGTAAATGAAAATTAAATATATGTAAATGTAAAGATGTATATAAACATGCAGTACGGTTCCAAACAAAACTCTGTTAATTTCTCCTCAGAAAGCAACAAAAAAAATATTGAACTTTTATTAAATTAAATAATTTCATTCATTAAAGCTGCAGTTGGCAAGATTGTTTTGACCATATTCACTGAAACCGACTCTATGCTCCGACAGAACAACATAAATCAGCCGGTTTTAGAAAAAAAAAAATGCACTTCTACCTCCACCTAGAGCCTGTTATTTGTTTTGCAAAAATCCACAGCTCCCGGTTCTTCTGGTTCAAACAGTCTGGTGCGTACTGACGAGGACAAACTCAATGAGAGGGTGCTCGGTGGTAGTGGGGGAGGGGCATGAGAGTTGTAAACATTCAAAATTTTGGCTAAGTCCCCTCAACCTGTCAGACTTGCCAACTGCAGCTTTAATATAGTTGATTTCAAGGGCAGCATGGTACAAGTGGCCTTGAAGTTACCTTGGAAAATAATGTCATCTTTCTTACCATCTTTGGTGGACAAGGCACTTCTCACCCCACTCCAAAGCTGTGATATTTCATCATCTGTAGGTGTGCGGTTCAGACAAATGCCATTTTCTCCACAAGCTGCCCCACACCTCCTAACATTGGCATGGTGGCCGTGTTGGCTGAAGGAAACTCTGCCCTTTGCCAAAGTCTCAGATGAGGAGCAACCATACGGGGGAGGGTATGGAGCAAACGTAGCACCTTCATCAGGCGGAGGGCCAGCATGGCCATCTGGGTTTGGCCTGTAGAGAGTCTTGTCCACGGGAAGGACTGACCTGCTATGCTTATGGTCATCAGCGTACGCAGCCTTTGACGAGCTGGCTGGCAGCCTTCGGTCAGACACCTCGGGCCTAGGAGGGGGGCAAGGCACCATCATCTTCCTTTGTTGCTTGATCATATGGCTGGCCTCAGTGGCTGACTGGGGTCTCAAGGTAGTGTCCTTCCTGACACGGGAGGAAGCGTGTCCAGTTCCGCCCCGCGCCGACCGTGCTCTCCTGGGAACTTTGGGGACACCCAAACACAAATAAGCTCTCTCTGTCTTCAGCCCCTCTTGAGGGGGGTGTTCCTGTGGTTTGCTGTCCTGTACGGCAACATCTGCCCATGCCTGTCTGGCAAACGGACATTGAGGGCCAGGCGAGTCCGTGGAAATGGTGTTCACTGCTTCAGCGTGAATACCAGCTGTTTGGTTCAACCCCTGCTGGTAGCCCACTTGTAGTCTACTTTTAGTCGATGTTGACTCGCTAGTGTAATTAACAGTTTTATCATGGTTTTCGGCATTAACTTCATCAAACCAACGCAGTTTCTTCTTTACCATTTTGCCGTTTTCTGGCTCCTTCGTTTTTCCTCTCATCAACTCCAAACTGTCTCTGAGAGACAAAGCCATGTGCTTTGTGATGATCAAATGGCCGGAGTTGTACAGATACTTGGTTTCTTCTGCCCCATATTTTGATCGTTTTTTAAGGATGCTTTTCATAAATCTGACGTCAGCGGCCACAGACAGAGGATATACAGTCACAGTTCGGGAAAGTCTTGCATTTGTTTCTTCTTCGTGCATGGTATCTGCTTGTGACTGTGGCTTATTTGACTGATGTGAGTTTACAATTTCATTTGTTTGGCTGTCTGGTCCTGACACTCTGTGAGAGATTGCATCTGTGACAGGAGTAGCATTATAGTGAAAGGTATCTCTTTGTTTACAGATGTTTGAAGATGTCTCTTCGACCTGTGTGGCGAACTGATTCTCAGACTGGTCTTCCTCTGGAATTTTCAGCTGCTCTGAGAGTGTTCTGCACTCCTGTTCCCAACATGTAAGCTCTGTGCACCGAGAACCCGGACAGGCTGACGTTTTGCCATGATGATTGCTAACCACAGCTTCTTTGTGTAGCTCAGCAGTTGTAATAGTTCTATTACAATTATGATGTGCGGCAGAGGCTGGATTATCCTCCGTTCTCATCTGAGCACCCAGACTATGGCGGGCAAATATGTCCTGTTCATGGGTGTCCTGGGATGGGTCTTTAAGGTTGTGGTGCACTATGGCTGATGTGAGGCTATGGAGACTCCCAATCTCTTCAGCAAACTCATCTCTCAAAAGAGAGTGCCCCTCAGAATAGTCAACTTTTGTTGAAGGTGGAAGAAAGAACTCAGAAAGGCGTTTTTTTCCTTGGTGAGGGACAATAACCGATGATGGGCATAGTCCGTTGGGGTATGACTCTGGTAACTGTGGGCTGTCTTTCTCTGAGGTTGCCGGTGAAGATTGAAAACATCCTCTATACTTCGAGGGCTGCCTGTGTTTAAGCTCCTCTATCTCCAGACTGTCCTGACTGGATAGGCTCTCAGTTGGACTAGGCTGATCGGCATGTTCTTCCTAAAACAAATAAACAACATGTCAACTCTTCAAAATATATGTAGTTTGAACATTGTGTCTGAATACACTTCACAAACTATGTTAAGACAACACACAACTAGCTGGAATGCTATGGGCTGCTTCTACAGACTACTGTTTTTTAAAAATCAAAAGCAGGTCAACGTCTGAAAGAATCACAGTTTGCTTTCCTGAATTTTCCTAAACATACAGACAGTAGAAAAACAACATAATATAACACTCTACACACATCACACACACTCTGCTCTTACCTTTTAGATTATATTCCTATATCTTTAAGGGGTTTATACATATCGGGGGTTAAGATGGATTAGCTATTGCATAATGCTGGTCTGCTATGATTATCTGGTTAACTACAACTGTATATTAGCAGTGTGGATGAATACAGGATCTTTTTTCAGGATCATACAGAATCTTTTTTTCTTAAAGATAACTCAAGGAGCATACCCAAGGGTGAGTGGCTTCCCCATCATTGAGCAAACCCTGGGCCTCCTGTAAGTCATTCAGAAAGAATTGCTGACTGGTTCTGTGGTTTCTCTGTCTCTCTTCCTGCTTAGCGTTGGTTTCTATGGCCAACGGCTCTCTCTGATGTCCAGCAGAATTGGAAAATGTGTGAGGCCTTGGGGTAGGGGTAAAATTTCTGTGGAGAAAAAAAAAAATATATATATATATAATATAATTTGCAAAAGTAATATTGACACTAACTTTCTAAATGTAACAATAACACAAACAGGAAAGGCATGTGTTGGGAAAACACTGCTGTAAATGACAACCATGATGCAACATAATAAAAAACAAAACCTGTGCCTTTATGCAAAAATATGTGGGAAAATTGTGCTAAAGGCACAATACCTTACCTGCCCGTGGAGGTGTTGCTACGTAAGGCAGAAGGTTTTGCATAAGTTCCACGGGCATTTATAAGACTGAGTGCTTCATCCATATTTATTGCCTTTCTCACAAATGCTGAAAATGTGATTGATTGTCAGTTTGTTGGTCCAGAAACGATCATAAAGATCAAGGTATGGGAAAACACTAACAATGTGAGCACAGGTTGATAGGACTGACCTGGCCTCCTCTGAGAAGGGCGTATGTGCGCCCTCTGGAAGCGCTCGGTAGCTTCCTGCATCCTCTGCTTGCGCAGCTGCAGGATGTTCTCCCTGATCCTCTGCTCCTGGACATCCCACTGTCTCCTGCGGTCCTCCAGAGCTCTGATGGAAACAAGGACAGACAGCTGTACAAACCCTCATGGTCTAAAGACCAATGTGAACACTGATATTAACACTCTCATACTGATGTATGGCCTTTCAACCAGGGAATGGCTTGTTGTTTATGGGTTTAGAATATTGCATTTTATCAGAAGCTATCTTGCGTGGTCTAAATGATAACACATTTACTGGAGAGAAAAAAATGCAACAAAAAAACAAAAAGTCAACTTACTTTCTGCGTCGGCTGGTCTCTGAAGAGAATTTATGTACACGGGCTCTGCAGGCCCTCTGCTCTTGCAGCAACATTTGCCGTTCATTTTCCAGAGCCCCATCATAATCCATCCCACCGTTTCTGATGTGTCAAGTCAAGGATGGTCAACAAATTGTGGTTCATTTGCAGACACAGGTATATTGCGGTCCTGATGCATGGCTATTACATCTGGTCTATGATCATATAGAATAGATATTAAAACGAATGCAATACCAAAAAATGGCGATTTTGGTTTAAACCTAAAAACTTTTACAGAGACAGTTTTGTCATAGAATTATGACATGTTCACTATAATCTTAATTCACCCACAGGTAGACAAGCACACGAAGGGGCGGAGGCCATGATTACCCACTGTAACAACGCCTTTTCAAACAGGACGATGACCGGTCAATGTATGAACTCAATGAAACTTGCAGAGTTTATAGTCTTTGTTGCCTGACGACAAACTGATCAAATAAATGTTTCTTGAAGGAGGAATGCATATCAAAGGCCTTTTTTTCGTTAGAAGCGTTTACTGCGAACATGAGCTAGCAGCAAGCCAAGTTGAATATTGTTGGGTATCAGCTGAAGCATACTCAGTCTGACAGCGTTGGACACTGTTATATTCATATCCTAAAGATCACCAGAGTAAAGGTAATCTAATGAATCATGCACAACAAACCGAAAAACATTTAAATTTACGATTGAGCTAATCATGAAGTTAGCTGCACAGAGGAGGCAACACTTAGCTTTCACGTCATGTTGTAAACCGGGGACGCTCTTCCTTAACCACAGATTTAAATGTAACGTTAGTATTCTGATTAATCGCAAAACTTACTTGCAGTACGTACATGTAGCCTAATTTTGGTACACACAGCACCAACAAGATTGCCTACCAAAGAATGTCCACGACAGTCTGCAAAGAATAGAACGTCCAGCCATGGAGAAAACAAATCGCTGTTACCATAGTTACCTTCCGGGGAGGTCAGTTAAATAGGCCACTTAAAGCCATGCACTGCGTAATGCATCAAGTCACATTGGATGAATGAAAGTAGCCTACCTTTACAATAAATACATAATATGACTTATGCGTTTTTATATTATTTCCTAATCAGAAAACTTAAATGAAAACAGTACAAATAGGCTACCTGATCATCCAGTAGGCCCTACAAAAATTAGATGCAGCGATGGAACTTCTATTTAGACATCATTCATGCAAAGATTTTAAATACAGTTTAAATAAAGCTGGCCTACATGAATGATGTGTTTAGTGTTACATGTTAAGTCCACTGTACAACAATACTGACAAATGGAGTTTAAGCAAATCAAAAAGTAGAATATGTATTTTACAAATTTAATAAACTGGCTGGGTCAAGTTGTGATTTGCGTTCATGAAAACAGCTTTAAGTTTCAGATCTAGTGAATCTGATTTGATGAGTGTAAAGCATGCCACACAGATACATCTAGATACAAACTTACAACAAGATGTCAAATCATTAAAAATGTCTTTAATATATATATATTTTCTCATAAAACAGTGAAAACATAATTTACAGTTTTAAAATATACACTCATTGTTTCAACATCCCAAGGGGAAATGGAGTCATCAGCACAAAACACTGGAATTTCATACAGCAAAATAAATTGGAATTACAACCCAAACTTTTTTACAAAAAAAAAAAAATATATATATATATATATATATAAAAAGAAAGAAATCAAAACACTTTTTAAAAAATCATAATACAATTAAGTACCCTCAAACTTTCTTCTTCGGTGGCTGATGGGTAATAAATTATGAAAACAGCAAAAACAAAAGCTTGATGTGTCATGTTTGTCTTATGAATTTTAGAACACCAATGCAAAAATGAGTAAAGCATGTTTTATCTTAAAAAAATAAAAACACCTTTTGGGCCATAAAACAAATAAATGCTGCCTGTGAAGACGGCCACCAACTAATTTTGCAGTGAGAAACGGGAGAAGTTATTTGATAGACTGCATATTTAACACTGTACCTAACAGCCCAGTCTAACATGATCAGAAAAGTTAACAAAACAGCATCTAGAGTAAAGTGGAGGTTTGGAGTCTGTAATGACTCCCAACAAAAGTAAAAAAAATAACAAAATAAAAAAAATAAAAAAACCACCTTGTCATCACAGGTAACAAGATGACTGCACAAACGTGCCCTTGTACAAATAATCAATAAATAATTATAAATATCAGGCAGGGTCCTTAGGGGAAAAAGGGCGAAAGCTTTGAGTTGGTTTACATTACGAATGATGCTCGGGCTCAACAACAGTTTGTGTACCTGTAGGAATGGGTTTAGTCAAAATAATCATCCACCAACCAAGCATAATGCTGCCATCCACTGTTCCATGGGGAGTATGACAACAGGCACTAAACCACTTCTAAGAATAGCTATTGGTTTTCAACCAGTCTCATCACCTAGAATACCTCATTAAAGATCACAGACAATTAAGCCCCTATCCACATACACACACACAAAACTGAGTACATTACAGTTGTTCTCTATTGTAAATAAGGGTTATTTTTGTGGGGTTTTTTCTCTTTGAGTTCCACTATGAAATTTATCTATAGGTAGCAGCAGCTGTCAAGTTGGGATTTGGAGAAAACAGTGTGAAAACAGCCATGATTCCACATACACTCACAGGCTTAAATCACAGCACAGCACACACAAGGGCAAGTCCTGCCAAAACAGAGTGTAGGCATTATTTTTGTTGCAAGGATCCTTGACGAAATCACAGTATAAAAAGAGTGGTCCAGTTGCTGCCAAAGTATTTCTATACAACTGATACAAAGTGTGCATGATTGCGTCATCTCTGAGAAAGCAGTGCCTGGCTATGGTTGAGTTCGTGTCTGAATATCTACCCTTCTCAGTGGGGCACAATGAAAAACTAGTAATGCAAAGTGAAGTCACTTAACACAAACTTAAGTAGCTCCATCCATTTCCAGCAACATTCAGAGGTCAGACAGAAACGATTCGCTCGAATCACCAGGGGTGGTTCATTCAGCTAGCATGCTGCATGCTGTTGGAGAATGGATGGGGACTAAGTGTTTCATATATAGTGCAGGTTCCAGTCACTACCAAGTCCAGTTCGCTTGGGAAATGAGATTCTTACAACATGCCCCCCACTGAAAGGCTGAACAGTAAGTGATTTAATTACGTCAAGAACGTAAAAGACATAGTTTTAATTGTAGCAAAACAACTTAAGAGTAAAAAAAAGCACGACTGTTGAGATGTGTTTGGTTAGTGTTACATAATAGATCCTAACCCCCTGATATTAAATTGTACATAAAAACCCTACTTCACTCAACAGTAGGAAGGTTCCAGAAAAAAGTGGACTTGTGCAACATGGTATCACAGAAAGCCTCAGTTACCTGCATCTATAAAAACCGACGCACTATGCCAGGGGCGTGCACAGACTTAAGGGCAGGGGCCCAACGCATCTCAAAAGGCCACCGTGTGGGGGGAGTAGCTATATAACCCATCAAACATTGGCACAACAGCCTAGTAAAAACAGCTTTGGCAAGATGGCCCATGATAGCTAACAATTAATAAAAGTAATGTTCAGGCCCTCTTACTCCTTTCTGAACCCCGAAATAATTTTGCATTCTGTAGAACTGCCCACAATACACTAGTTCAAGTTCTAGCTAGGTCACATAAGTACAAGTGAAGATTGATGTAAAGAAGCATTGACATTATCTTTGATTTGATTAATATTTCAGAAATCAGCATTTGTAACTTCATTGATCCAACCTGTAAGAACTTGTATTAAGATTGCAAAGGTTATTTAACAATTGCACTAGTAATCGTTACCTATTCCTCATCTTGCCATGATTGTGTTTTGCATATAATTTTACAGGTGTAGAGGTATGCACGGGCACCTCTGGTAACTTTTTTTTTTTTGCAAATGTCTTAAATAATATCCATGATGATGGGCTAAATAGGTATGTACTCCTTTTTCCTAAATGATGCCCATGTGAAATTCATGCAGTGCCTGCCCACATAGAATTCCATAGGTTTTGCATAGCATTTGAAGTGTTTTTTGTTTTGTTTTTTGGCCACAAAAAAGGGGCACTGGTTCTGTGACAATAAGAGAAGGGCTTTGGGCGTTGCAGACATCCCCCTTCCCCCAAGTGCACGCCACTGCAGAACACTCGCATGGTTGTGGCATACATGTACTGTCTGTGAAGACTCAGAGCATCACAGCACACTTGAATTCTACAGTACCATAGCTTTGTGCGAGACAGAGACCTCGGTCTCTCCTATGACTCGTCATATTGACTTTGCATTTTATTTCATTCCTTATTCCTTTTTTTTTTGGCTGAATGGTTTCAGGTACAGTATTAGGCCTCTCTCAGTGAGAGTTACACAGTTCAAACAGTACGTAAGCAAAGATAACAAAAAGAGAGACTCCTAGAGTCATCCAAAGGCAACTAAAAGAATTAAGGGAAACAAGTGCAGACTGACTCCAGTTTGGGTGGAGCAGGGCGACACTGCTCCAAGAGGAATGTGTTCACTGTGATTCGGGACGTAGCCAGCCAGAACAGTGGGGTCCGGAACCAGTAACCAGTAATAGGGCTTTACCTTCAGCAACCGTGCTGGGGGTTTAGCTCAAGCAGTGCTAGGTGGGTCTAAAGCTGCTTAGTGAAGGGGTGGCTATAGATGTCCATAGGATCTGTTTAGATGGAATGCAATGTCAGAGAGAGAGGAATATAAGCATTTTGCTGTATTCACCGGTCCCTGTGTTTTTGTTTGTTTGTTTGTTTGTTTTTTCTGCCCACACACATACTCTCTCCCCCTGAAGTTCTTTCACTTCCTATCTGAGTCAGTGTCTGTGAACATCTGACTGAACTTGCGAAGCTGTTCTGAGGTGGTGTGGGACTCTTGTTGAAGACGTTGGTTGTTCTGCCGCAAGTTATCCATCTCTGCCAGCAGTGCCACCTTATCCTGTTTCTCCTAGGGTAGACATAAGACAGAAATTGAGAAACAGCAGAGAGAAAACTGGATACATACACACAACTACATTATATACACACACAATACAGACATCCTTGAAAATACTACCGGGAAAGCAGAGCTTTTTTCTTAAAGTCCTATTGAGGTGTATTCATAATGTGACCCACCTTCTCAAGGTCATTGTTCAGTTGCTTCAGCATTACCTCCAGTTGGTATAACCGTCCAGACAGGTCACCTTGCACCTCATCACTGTAGCAAACATATAAGACACACACACACACACATACAGCACAGTTTGTAACATTGCTTAGTAATACTATACAATTCACTTACTAAATATCATTTTTTTGTTTTTAAAAGATTTCTTAAAAGGAGCTATGTGAAATTCTGTAGGATTCAAGTCATCTTCAAAGTACCCACGCAGCACTCCTCTATTGACCTGGTACTACAAGTGGTATTAAAAAATCACAAGCAACTAGGACAACACTGAGCATAGGCATTTGACATGGTGTCAAAACCTTTGTTTATTCACAATCTGTTGCTATTTCTAGGTCATTTTTTTTAAAAAAGAGCACACAGCATTACTCTTGATTTTGCTGGCAAGATAAATGTAAGGAGGTCCTGGTTATGACAGCTCAGATTATTATATATTATATAAGGTCTCTAGAACATTCAAATATCAACAGATACCCTGGACCCCAGAAATTAGCAAGGGAGGAATATGCAAAACAAACTACTGTGATTATCTAAAGTCTGGGGTATGTAAAAAAGGAAGCCTGTATTTACATCTACACCTACAGTACACACACACACACACGCAACTACACATACAACTACACATGATGCATCATGCACTCTCACCTGGGGCTTGTCAGGTCACATCAGGGATTCCACGAAAACATTCAAGTAAAAGAACTTGCATTTAATTTGTGCAGTCGTGCAAACATCTCTATACTGTACTTCAGATTAATCCTACTATGCTTCCTCTACTAATACACAAGTAGAAACATACAATATCACAATTGCATACCAATCTGATTTCATTAAAAAAAGACTGTATGTACACAATGTCCACTGCCACACAACTGGTTTTACACAACAATAATTACTGTGTAAGTATTGTGAAAAGCTGGGTGTCAGTTCAATAGCATTGCAAAGGACAATTGTGATAGCTTTGCATTGTGCTGGGGTTGGGAGTGCATTTATTGGGTACGCAATAGGGGTATGGAGTAGTTCAGCAAAGGGTTCACCATCATGATGGCAATCATGACAAAATGCATTCCATAGACAAAGATTCTAGAGCACTACTCTCTAAAATCTTTAGTCACTTCAAAATCAAAATACAAAGAGCTAACTACATGACTGAAGATGTGTACCTGCTGAAGGTGGGGGTTGTGCGTGGTGTCTGTGGCGTGTGGAAGTGCACAGGGCTGGCCGCTGGTTGGCTGTCTTGCAGTCCAGTGTTTGGCTCCGACAGAGAGAACAGAGACACGGCCCTTTGGACTAGAACACAATCAAACACACACACAGATGAAAAACAAGTAAGGAAACAATTAGAGGTATTCCCACCCAGAGATGTCGTAGGAAACAAGGCAGCTTCCATGATGTGTGCATCAAATGGAGTACTCGGTGTCCAAACAGTAAACACACACAAATACACTCTCTCTTTCACTCGCTCTCACACACACACACACAAGGGTTAAGGCATAACAGATTATATGGTGTAGGCCTACAGCCCACTCCCAACCACCAGCTTTTTAACTGCAGCAACTTTAATCTGAATGCACTACATACGCATCCAAATCCTCTATGTAGGTCCACTCAAACACACACACACACACACTCTTACCTTCGTATGCTTTAGCAGCACTGACAAGGCTTGACCACTCCAGGCCACAGGCAGTGTCAGGCAACGGCATCAGCCCTGGGTCCAGCCGCCGCAGTGGAGGCACCTTATCCATCATCTCTGAGAGGGACACCTCAGACGCTGACAGTGGCACTAAACACACACACACTGGTTTGGACAAGAAATGTGGTAGGACTTCAACTAAATAATCTTTATTTTCCGATATTTAACGACACCCTTTATTGTGAATAATAGCAACAGATGTGGCAGATGAGTTCATGCACGGGTACCTTTCTTCCCCCCCACAACTGCCATGTGTTGCGAGTGGTTGTGCCGTCGGCTGGGGAGAGTGCAGCTGAAGAGGAGGTCGCTGGAGGCGGGGTTGCAGTCAAACAGTGGCGTGGTGGGGTAGCTGGGGCCTCTGCGGCTGCTCGACAGGCTCTCGTCGGAGAAGGTGCGCTGCAGGTTACGCCGCTGACTCTGCACGCATCAACATAGCCAACATATTAAATATCATACAGCAGTGTCAATCAATCATGTCTTTCTTTTGATGAAGAATTTTATGTGCATTGCAGAGAATGATGGCTACATTAAAGGGGCTATGTGGCGACCCGGCTCTCTTGTAATACCACATTATACCACATGTGGCCGCTGTATTAAATACAGTACACATCATTGGAAGAGTGCCGTGTGGCTGTGTTCAAGACAACTCAGAACCTACAGATTTCCACATAGCTTAAAACTCTGGGAGAGTGAGAAGTACCTTCTCTCTGGGAGGGGTGGGGTCTGCAGGGTTGTCCATGATGATGAGTTTCTTCAGGTCGTCTTCTATAGTGCTCTTATGGGATCGCCTAGGCGAGCGGAGGTCCCTTAGGGACGCCCTCAAACGTGGCTGCCCAAACACGTTTTTACTGTTCATGTCCACCTGCCTGCTTTTGCTAACACACACACAAAAATCCCCTTAGTGTTTATGCCAAACCACAAATTCTCAAACTAGGTATAGTTTTGGACTGTGTTACACATTAAAAACCTATCCCCTCATATATATCAGCAATATGAGCTTAACACTGATAGGCTGATGACCAGTGTAATATATAGCTTTTGGGCCAACCTGCTGCTGCTGCTGTCGGAACCGCTGGTTCCAGTGGTACTGGCCACTGTGCTGGGGCCTTCCTGCTGCCATGCAGCCTTACTGGGTTTCCCGTATAAGGCCTTGGGTGAGGACTGGGCTGTGCCTAGAGTGCCTGTGGCAGTGGAGGGTCTGAAGGGCTGGGATTTCTCTGCTGTGGGGGTCTTATACCTCTGTGGGGTGTAGGCCCTGCCAAACATAAATCCACACAAATACAACCATGATAAAAAAAGATCTCTCAAATTATATGACCTCAAATCCACCAATTGAAAGAGTCCACCAATTGAAAGATGTTTAGTTAATTTTTGAAAAATGGGAAAGGTGCAACATTAGGCCAAGAAAAAAACATTACATTTTGGAGCGGCTCAATGAAATAAGTTTCACTCTCTGTAACATTACCAGGACTTGACCCAAGGTTTTTGTGCTCTCCAAGTGCCTCTCTGGTGATCAGTGTACAAACACATAAAAGACACATACTCCGATAATTATGGACTCATTAATTCGCTCACACCCACCTGGGTTTGAAGCAGTCATTGCTGCTGGCTCCCCCGGGTGCTGTGACTGTACGTGTGCGGTAGCTCTTGGTCGGGATGCCGGGAGACGAGTCCCTCCTGTTGATCTCCCCCAAACTGACGGCCTCCGAAAGCTCCTGCAGCCCACTGTAGGTGGCCGAGCCGGTCAGGGGCTTGGAGAAGGCGGCAGTGTGCCCGCGGCTGACCCTGCCCCCCTGGGCGCTGGGCGTGTGCAGCATGCTGGCGTCGATGCCGCTGTCGCTGGAGCTGCCCTTGGCGCCGAGCTGCTCGGGGTCTGGGTCTGACGGATCGCCGAGGCCCCCCATGCCCCCGGCGCTGCCGCCGGAACCGTCAAACCATCGCTCGTCACTGTGACTGCTGGACGCGTTGCTGGACAGGGTGTTGCTGCTGGAGTGGCTGGAGTACTGCACCTCCCCCTTGAGCGAGCAGAGCAGAAAGAGTGGACGAACAGATGGAACAAAGTTTTATAGACCCTTTCAACAAGGTAAACAAAAACAATGCTTGAACGTTCTATTTGGGTCCCAATCTACTTCCTCTGCATTAAGATAACATATGGAATGTTAAAAAGGAAGTCTTGTGGGGCCAACTATGATGCTGATAATGGAACTCTCTTGAAAGGGTCCATAGATAAATATTTGTGTGAAGGCAAGAGGAAGGCTTTATGGTGAAAGCCACTTCCTTTAACTTTGCTTAGTCATGATACATGATAACTAAAAGATCCAGTAAACACAGATTAAAGAGCTATGACTTTTTTTTTAAGAAACTGGGGTAAAAGCCATTCCATACTATTCACTAAAAGGCAAGCTGCACTGGTTGAGTCAAGCTAAATCCTCAAGGATTTACAGACCGACACAACATGTAAGAACATGTGTTGACCAATTGCACTGTGTATTTAAAGCCTTAAAGAGACACTCCAGCCATTGATTAACCCTAAAAAAAAAACTCATATTAGTTCCCCAAAGGTACATCTTCGTACATTTTTTCATGAAACAAATTCCTTTGCAGCCTTGAATTGGCATGTATGTATATTTACCCCCACTGCCACATCTCTTATGTGGGGAACTAATTGACCCCTGCCAACATTCAGCTCATCCTGGTTTAGGCACAGGGCTATCATGAGTCTAACTTCAATTTACACAATGCTAGCTGTAATACTGGAGTAATTCAGCTTTTTGCCTAAAAGGTGATGCATCAAAATGGTAATATATCTGCTCTCTATCACTTTCTACAATTGTTAGAAACACAGTGGTGGGATAGACCAATATGAATATGGTTTGATAATGTTATTAAATGGCTAACAATATTATGCTAATGTAAGATAGCTAACTCTGACATGTTAGCGTGCTTCTCTGATAAAGCTAAACATGCAAAATAGATTAAAGCTATTTTCCAAAATGATTTGTAAAAGTCCACCCTGCAATACAGTCAGGATTGTAGCTGGTGCACTGTCCAGCTACACCAGAAGTACACTGTTTATTTCACTCATGATGAGTCTTAGATCAGTCTTAGATCACCTAATGGACATGTGAAAAGTGCTTGAGAGGGTCTTTGAGATAATTGTGTGTAATTCTGGTCTAGTTACTGCATAACAAAGATCTGTTTATTGAGGTTAATTATGCTGTGTGCCGTTCTCTCACTTTTGAATGCCGGTTGGGCGATTGATTCTCTGGTGTATCTTGGCGGCGAGGCTTCCTCTGGTTCACAACGCCAACGGAAACACCACGAGTGTAGGCAGGCAGATGCCACATTGGTTCTGAGAGGGGGAACGAACACACACGGTCACAAAAATAACGCATCAAGAGGACTTGGATTTAAAACGATACCGTTCTAAAAAAATTCCAAAACATTTTTGACTTATAGATCTCTCTCTAGGGCTCTTATTTGCCCACAATACATCTTGCACACTACATGCAGCCTGCAGCAACAGCCCCAACGTCATACCTGGGTGTGTTTGTTTTGTTTATACACATCTTAGTAACAGATCAGGCTCAAATCCAGTTGCTACATATTGAAATTACACCCAGTATGTAAAACAAGATGAATGAATCTATCATACCCCCCCCATCCAAAATCTGGTGGGTGTTGTTGCCCTTTGGGTAGACCAATCAAGGCAAAAGGGAAAGACCTGAAATACTTTTTGGGTTTCAATGAGCAAACACTCAATATAAAACTTCTTCCATTGTGCTAAGATTATGGGGGAAATCAATCAATGATGTTGTCTTTGCACTTGAACATACTTGAACTGGAATCCACAGGCTTCAAGTAGCACTTGGCATGCACTCTCATAAGTCATACCGTGACAGTAGCTTTAGTAGATGAATACAGAAAGTTGACTCAAAGTTCACTCATAAGACTAGAGCTCCTATTGGATTTACCCTCACAAAACATCAGGAACAGCTTCAGATTCCTTATTCTGGAATGGGAGTATGCTGCTACTTTACTTCTAAATGTATAAAAATAGACATTTCAGGCTGCAGTCCTGAAATTATCTGCAAAGCTTAATTGGGCATATTCATAACCACAGCTTGAAGTTCTGTGTTTACTCCACTCGCACACATTTGTTGACATAGTTGGTAACTAGTCATTAGGATGCAAACATATATTAAAACGCATTTATGCTGAAAAACTGTGTTGGTTTCAGGCCACATGTTTGTGTGTGTGCATGTGCGTGTGTGTGTGTATGCATACCATTCTTGGCCCTCTCCATGGTGCTTTCCTGACTTGTGAAGCCTGAGGAGTCTCCACTGGAAATGTCTAGATTCAGAGGTGGTTCATACATGAGACTGCGCTGGGTGCCAAACCTGCAGCAATGTACAGACAAACACAAAATACTGGATTTGAACATTTGAGACAAAATGACTGCTGGATCAACCACCCTTTTGTGTCAAATAACCTTATTAAAACCAAATGCATTTTCTTAAACCTCTTTATTTCATGCGGCTTCCGGCCATCACATTCTTTGCAAAATCCCTAAAAATTCAATACCAAGGGACACTACATCGTTCTCTGTTCTACCCTGATGAAGGCCATGTTGGCCGAAACATGTTGACATTATTATACGAGTTCGATTTTTTTTTAAATTCAAGAAGAGTGCCTTGGAAGAACCTGTTTTGCATAGAATTTGATTTATTTAACCAAAGAGCACCTTCGGATACAAAGTGAGTTCACCCTCTTGAGGAGTGCCGAAGCCCTCCTGCTCCATGTCTTGAACACACACCCACAATGATCAGTTTCTCTGTTGGCAGATATTTGCCAAGCAGACACCACTCAAACATTCAGATGATTCAAGTGTATGTAATATGAAGTGTGTAACTAAAGCATTAAGTAAGAAGAATATAGTGACGACAAATAGGACCCCAAAACCCCAGCTACATCTTAATTTCTAGACTTAGTTTTGACTTGCAGTTGGTGACAACTGCAGTTGTTTTGTTTGCTTTTGGGTTTCACTGTTCACTGCCATGTAAAACAGGTTGAGCAAGACCAGCACACAAGCAAACTACACGCTACTGTGTGCACAACAGCATGCCTAGGGCTTCGTTACACGAGTGTCACCGTACACATGGCTATATCCAACACGCTATTGCAATCACACAACACTGCACCTCTAGACACTGTACTGAGACAGCCGATTCTACAAACAAACAACTGCACAATTTTGTATATCTATTTTTTCCCCCCACAGACTGAAGCTAGTAACTTATTAGACAACAACATATGATGTTGTTAGGATGCTCAGCTAGTTTCAGATCCCTCCTTCCTGGCATATGCGGACTGGACAGATAAACGTCCAGATGCTACCCTACCTAGTAATGTATCCAAGTCAGTTAATATTTTATTAATAAGACAGTAATATGTTATCAATGACACCTCACTGGGATAAGCAACCAGGTACTTTATAAATATGGAAACACCCTTGCTGTAACTCCACTGTTTCCCTGTTTTCCTTTTTCTGATGACGAATGAAAGAAAATCCAATTTTAGTTAAAATGTTATACACTTTATACTTTTTATAGTCTTCAGAAATCTCTTGTTAAATCAGACTAAAAGTTAGAAGTGTTATTTTTACCTAGTTCTCAACAGACTACGGTCTGAATTAAGAAACGGGAACTAGAGTGAACTCTAGCTGCTCCTCTAGCAGCGCACATGTAACCTCGAGCAGTCGCTCTGCTTGTCCAAACCTGTCTGTGTTTGGCGCTGTGAAAAGAGGGCGCTGACCTGTCTGGGGATTTGTAGTGCACAAAGGGCCTGCTGAGTCCTGGCCCTGGGCCAGGGCTGGAGAAGCTGGTGGAGGGGTTTCGGAAGGGCAGGCTCCTGTCACTGCCTACTGGTGGAGACATGCTGTAATGGTTCTCCGGGTAGCTCACAGGCCTGGGACCAAAGCACAGCAACAACACTTCTTAACTGAAAGGACCAGGGCAGGCGTTTGCTTCTTTAAATTAGACTTGCCTCTTTAAATGCTTCTTTTTCCATTGTTGCTATTTTATTGTTATCATTATGGATATTTTTATTACTATGCTTAATGTAGGCTTTTCAACTTTATTTGAAACAAATAATGCTATGTTTATATACGGTAAGTCGCTTTGGACAAAACCGTCTGCCAAATACTAGCAAAACAAACATAAGACTACTACTATGTATGCACGTAAGAAGACTACTACTACGTATGCAGCCAATCCTACTATGAGGCAGCACACAATAACACTAGACAAAGCAGGGGTGTTAACACAGAAGCAATTGTCCATGAAGCGATTATGTGTAGAGCAAATGCAGCAATGTTGTCTGATCCATCTCTCTGGGCCCTGCCCCTGAGGAGTCTGTCCTACCTCTTGCTGGAGGGGTGCTGAGGCTCTCGGTAGGGAATGGGCATCATGGCCTTGTGAAGGCGTCCAGGTAGGGGCATGGGCGCAACGACAGGGGTCCAGCTGTGCGAGCGGGAGTCCAGCACGGGGAGCGGACTGGTGCCAGGCGGCCGGTCCCAGCGCCAGACAGGCTGGCGAAGGGTGGCGGGGTAACCAGCGGCCAGGGGCTCCACTTCACCCCTCTGCTCTAACGCCTTCATCTCATACTCCTCTGTGCACCCCCTGCACATGTGACACACACACACACACACACACACACACACACACACACACACACACACACACACACACACACACACAAAGTATAAATACTGTTGCGATATTCATAAATGTGCTTGCCAATTCCAACGTTCAAAAGCTCTCCTGACCCCAAAACATTCTCGTTTTCTACGCTGCCTGCTGTGATTGTCTGACCTGCGTGCCTCGCCTTCTTCGTTGGGTGGGATGATGAGCACTTTGACGGTGACAGACGTGCGCAGGAGGTCGATCATCTGCTCGTGCGTGAGCGTGACGGCCGCCACCTTGCAGATCTCCACCAGCCGGCTGCCCTGCCGAAGGCCCGCCTGCCAGGCGAACCCGTACTCCTCCACCTCGGACACAGTCCCGTCCACACGTACGTGGAAGCCCAGCTGGCCCAGGCCGTTCCGCCGCAGCGTCATGTCCGTCGTCTCACAGCCCACCGTCAGAGTCTGTAGAGAGAGAGAGAAAGAGAAAGAAAGAAAGAGGGAGAGAGAGGAGGGAAAGATAGAGCGAGTGGGATGGAAATAGGGAGAGGAGGAGTAAGTGTTATTTCAACAATCCAATTAATTCCTATGATGTATAAACACAAGAACAGCTAAGCAATTCACACAACCAAAGGAGCCATTGTTACTGCTTAGTATGGCAGAAAGCCACATGGTGGTATGAATTTCATCCTTCTTGCTCTAACTATAAACAACAGTTGTCTGTAAGAAAAAAAAGTCACTTTGGGCTCATATTTTATGTTGAATTTATATAATTCAATCTATAGAATGAATTGTCTTCCAATATAATCATCATCATTTACAAAGAAAAGGCAAAATGTAAAAGCCCTCAGTTTCACGTTTGGCTAGAAGATAATGAGAGGGAAAGGGAATAATGTGAAAGGGATTTCATGCTCTTTGGCTATTGTTTTGCTACAATGAGTTGCACTGACTTATTAACAATGTCCAGAGTCCAACATCAAGCCTCTCTATCGAGGACAGCAAGATAGGTGCACGTTCCCTTAGTGGCTTAACTTTCCCTCCCAGATGCCCAGACAGGAGGGCGAGCCAGACACACCTAAGCCAACTTCAGCGCAAACAAACAGCTGGAGGCCTCACCTTAAGTCTCTGAACAACCTCTCGGATGTCCTGTGCACAGCCCTCAGGCACTCTCAGTGAGACGTGGTCCCCGCGCCCAAAGTAGATCTTCAGGGCCAGCCTCTCTGGCATCCAGCCGATGATGTCGGCGCAGAAGCAGTTGAACACCACCTCCTTGGTGCCGAGGTCGGCCAGCAGCACAAACTCCTTGGAGATGCCCAGTGCGCACGGCAGGTCCGCCGAGCCGCCACCGGCAAAGTCCTGCGCCAACACGCGCCAGCTGACCGCCCCCACGGAGTCCTGCTCGGCGCCGTCACGTGCCCGCACCCGCTCACGCCGCTTGGACGCCAGCGAGATGAGGTTGTTGAGCTTACCCGAGGTTTCCAGCGGCGTGCTGCTGACGCAGTTCTGGGCCAGGTCGCGCAGGTATTCCTGCCGCGTCCGCGTCGCCATGGTGTGGAACTTCTCCGACTTGTGCGCCGCGTTCTCGGCATTGATCACCTTGGCCAGCAGGAAGCTGCGGAAGGCCTCGGGGTCACGGAAGGTCACATTGCTGGGAGGGATGGGCGGTCCGAACGGAGGCACATCTTTCATGCGGGTTACAGCCACACTGCACGGAGACAGACAAGCACTTCAAATTGCTGCTCTGCTCTATGGTACATAACGAATTGTACGCAATCTTGTGTTAGTTAGTCGGTTTTTGCCATAATATGCCAATATTACTTCTACCAAGATTCAAATGCTTGCTGTATTACATCGAATTCACTTATTAGGCAAAGGTCTGCCATCCTTGGTAGCAGGTAGCAGAAAGTAAGAGCTAGTAGCGGGTGTGCAGAGACTATTACCTGTAGCTGGTACTATCAGAGCAAGGCTTGTGCACACGCACGATGATGAAGACATGCTGGAAGTGCGAACGGATGTTCTGCGGAGTGAAGGGCTGTGCGCCAGGCTCTTGAAAGATGATGGTCACGATGTCATTTCCTATGTGCCTCTTCCTCAGGAGCTGTGTGGCATAAATAGGCATGAATAACAGAGGACCAGGACAATTCTACGGTCTAAATAGATAACATGGATATAAAAAGGATGGAGAGACAGGGGAAGACAATGAGCTAAACGTAGGACAACAAAGGGCTTCATCAGATTTGCATTTGCTGTATTAAATGTTAAACAGAAAAGGAGTTAAGTGGCCCACTGTAAGGGTATAGGGATTAGAGTTTATGAGAAGGCCTACAGAAATGGCAAAAATTTTTTTTGAAGGTTCTATTTTGCCGCAGTTTATCAAAAAATACTTGTTCATTGTCATGGCTCTTCACTCATTGTTTTGAAATTTGACAACTGAACAATTGCATCGCAAGTTTTTCCAAGTAAGCAAGTTAAGTAAGAATGCCTCACAATGGCAATGAATGGAGTGAAAAGCTTCTAAATGCTACGTGGCAGGGTGGTGATTCTTTTGGTGAGGTCTTACCTGCTGGGGGTTGTTGGGCATGTACGGGAGCATAGTAGACACGTGGAACATGATCTCATAGCCTTGGTAGGTGGTGTACACCGAGTGAGTACCAGTGGAGTCGGCTGCATTCAAAAAACACACACACACACACACACACACACACACACACACACACACACACACACACACACACACACACACACACACACACACAGCAGAGGTTAATATTTGTCTAGGCATGTTGACCTATTGTATGTTTTCTCACATTGCTGTGAATGGAGAGCCATTACTAAAATCCTCTTCTCTGTAGATGCATTTTAGAGGTGATTTCCTCAGTTTAATAACAGGTGTGTATGGCTTCTATTATTATTTTAACTCCATGTGCATTTCTGAACAGGTGTGCGTGCTACTCACTCTTGGTGTCGAGCTGGGCAGCGTACTTGGTGAACCCCCTAAGCAGCACCTGGTCCCCCAGCAGCTGCAGGAAGGTGCTGAAGGCAGGACTGGCCTCCTCGTTATTATACATCTCCTCCTCTGTGCTTTGCCCTGCCCGGCACAGCAGGATGCCCACCTTATGCTTCTGACTCAACTGCACAGGCACACGGGCACACACGCAGATGCACACACACACACACACACACACACAGGTACACACGCACACGCACACATCCACACAATATCAATCAGGAAGTGTATATTTGATGCAGATGGATTTTTATGCCTCCTCATTCCATTCCCACATGCAAACGGCATCAAAGAGTTAGAGTACAGAGTACGCTCACACATAAAACAAATACTTCAGGGCTTTGTCACCATGCAACAAACATGATTACTGCCAAAAACCATTAAGCCCCGGTGCTAATCAGCTTAATGCTACACACTCATACTTCAAAGTCCATTTTCTCTAGCCAGCCCAGACATACCCATGGTCACTAAAAGCAAACCCTCCAATACGAACGAACACACACATATCTTAACACTCTCACTCACCCCCTGCTCGTCCAGTTTGAGGAGCTGTTCGGTCACTTTGGGCGTGTTGAGGGCCAGTCGCAGGCACGCAAGGTTGAGCTCGGGCACAACGTGCTCCAGCACTTCCTTCAGTGGAAGGCCGCGGACGGTGCCATGCTTGGCTGTGGAGGGCACGGCATCCTCCAGTATGGCCCCGCGCAACGTCACCAGCTGCACCGGAGGACACGCACATCACATTCGATTAGCGCCACTGCCAACTAAAAATAATACTGCAGGAGATTACCCCTGGAAAGGTGACCCATCAACCCTTGGGCCTGCACTATGGCAAGCACAACTGAGCACAAACAAACATATTTATATGCCATTTCATATAAACAAATGCAGCACTAAGATGGCTGCAAAATTATGAGTCAACCCTCAGCTAACCCTAGCCTATAAAATGTAGGGCACTGTATATTGTCAAGAGACAATGAGTGAGAGGGTTTCTACTTGTTCAGGAGCAACTGTGTTTTTTAATGGTGGTGGATTTGAGAGGGAGAGTGTGGCGAGCCAGGGAAATGACAGGTGAATGGAGGCTGCTGATGTCGGGGGAAGCTGGTCATGTGACTGGACTGCATTGTGTAGCCTGGGCGTGTGAGAAAGGGAGAAGTCCTGAGGCAAGTGGGACAAGTGAGTGAATGTGAATGAGGCCGAGTGTGTGTGTGTGTGTGTGTGTGTGTGTGTGTGTGTGTGTGCGCCCGTCTGTGTGTGCGCTGCATTGTTCCTGCAGAACAAATATGACGAGGCAAGGCAGCCATGAAATCCCAACAAAACCAACAGAATAAAGCAGCAAAAACAGCTCCACGGCCATTCACTCTTTGTCTCACTTGGATTCTCACTGTCTCTCTCACACATATTTTACAGGGTGTATACCGCAACTATAACTGCAACTAAAATGCTATTTACTATCTTTGTATGTTTTTCTTGAAGCAATGTGCATGGCTTGGAATTCAATTTTCTTCTTACTATGCGAGTCAGATCTTACTGAGGCTCCATTCCACAGATTCTTTAGCTCTGTGTGTGTGAGACAGAGAGAGAGCGTGTGTGTGTGTGTGTGAGAGAGAGAGAGTGAGAGAGAGAGAGAGAGTGTGTGAGAGTGAGTGAGTGAGTGAGTGAGTGAGTGAGTGAGTGAGTGAGTGAGTGAGTGAGTGAGTGAGTGAGTGAGTGAGTGAGTGAGTGAGTGAGTGAGGGGAGTGAGTGAGTGAGTGAGTGAGGAGCGGAGTGAGTGAGCGGAGTGAGGAGGAGAGGAGAGCGGAGGAGTGAGTGAGTGAGAGAGTAAGGAGTGTGGCGTGAGCCAGGGAGAGAAGAGAGAGAGGAAGATCTAGAGGGACAGTGTGAGAGGGAGGATACTCACAGCTATGTGCTGTTGAGGAGTATTGAGACCGGCTAACAAAGGGCTTACAGATGCCACTCTTTCAGGCAGCTCTGTGCTTTGTTTGACTTGGCTTGACCCCGTCTGGCCGCAGCAGGTGGAAATTTCCACTGGCACACTGCGAGGGTGTGTCCGTGTGTATGTGTGCGTGTGTGTGTGTGTGTGTGAGTGTGTGTGTGTACTTGGGGCAAGGGAAATGCAAGACGTCTAAGAATATGGCAGCATGGCTTGTAATTATCAATCATCATGCATGAAAAGTTCAACATCCTACTGAAAACACACACACACACACACACACACACACACCTCACAAGTG
Source organism: Alosa alosa (assembly GCF_017589495.1). Lineage (NCBI taxonomy): Eukaryota > Metazoa > Chordata > Actinopteri > Clupeiformes > Clupeidae > Alosa > Alosa alosa. Next base: position 18,535,927 of record NC_063203.1, on the reverse strand, counting down.
CGGACTATGAGGCGGTACTGGTACTGATCCTTCAGATCTCTGGTGTCCTCCAGCTTTTCCCTGCGGATACTCAGAGCCACCGGACCCAGCTTGTCGTCCGTCCCAAAGTAGTTGCAGTGCTCTGGAAGTGAAGAGAGGCAAAGCCGCTACAGTGACCCAACACAGGAACTGACCCACATTTGGAGACTTTGAGTGGATGCTATACTGTTAGTAATTCTTGTGCGACTAGCATATAAAAGGCCCTGTGTGGGGGTATAGTTAAGAGCCTTTGTGAACTTACCTTTCCCCAGGAAGTGGTCATGGTAATAGCGTGCTCCAAGGTCCACATGCTCGATGCAGGGAAGTCGGAGTCTGTCAAGGCGTAAAGCTTGCTGGTCTGGCGGTACTTCTAGTACTGACACACTGGCATTACTGCAGCGTAGCCAGTGCCTGCCCACTGCACCGCCACCCTCGCCAGCCTCCCGCTGCTCTGCCAACGAGCCGAGGAAGCTGAGGTTGCGCTCTATGTGCCCGCCCGTCTCGTTGAGGAAGTGCGGGCAGCTGAGCAGCAGAGGACTGCCAGGGTCGGCAGGGCCAGCGGGGGAGGCCGAGTCTCTAGCCGCCATTTCGTCGGCGCCACTGAACCTGGGCGAACCCTCGAAACCGCCCAGGTCCAGCGTGCGAGTGGACGCCGACAGGGACACAGACGCGGCCGACGCACCTGTGGCGGTATTCCGCCGCTGGGTCTGGAAGCCGCGCTGCGCGCCAGCCTCCAGCAGGTCGAACCGGATGCTCTGGGCGTCGTAGTGGCCGAAGCTCCTCGTGCAGACCCAGGAGGTGCCGCTGTGCTCCGCGGGTAGGCCGTCGTCGGCTTCGCGGCCCGTTATGATCTCCCCGCGGCTTGAGCTGCGGAGTTTGCGGAAGAGCGACGAGGTGCCGAGGGAGGACTCTGTGCCGCCGCTCTTCCTCCTCCCGCGGCTCTCTGCCCTCTCCTCCCTGGCGGCGGTGGTTGTGCCGGAGTCAGGAGTGTCCTCCGGCTGGGCTGCAGAGCCACTGCGCTGGCCAGGGCGCTCCTGCTGGAAGTGGCTGAGCATGTGGAGGAAGCTCTGCTCGGGGATGCCCTGCACGTCGATGGAGGAGGTGCTGCCGTACTCGCGGATTAGCCCGGCGCGGCTCTGAGCCTCTGCCTCGTCCTGCTCGCTGAGGGTCACCTCGCTGCTGGAGCGCTGACGCAGGGGCGCGAAAGCCGACGCCATGCCCCCTCGGAAGCCCACCGCCACCGTTTCGCCCAAGCTGCTCGCCGCCCGGCCACGCATACAACCATGGGCGGCGCCAGCGAGGGACGCTCATCAGCAAGCGGGTAGGAGCACTGGCCGTTGTCCAGGGACTCGTGGGACTGCTCGCGCCGGGGCGGCCACTCCAAGATCCGCACCCGCACGCCCATCTTCGGCACGGACACGCGGCCAGGCTGGCCAGAGGTGGCGGCGGCAGCGTGATTGACTGGGGGTGTGTGGCCGTTGAGCAGCTGCAAGGGCTGTTGCATTGGGGGGGTGTCACACACCCCTGAGTCTGTGTACATGCTTAGGGGGCCCAGCGAGCGCTCGGAGCCGCAGCACAGGCTAGGAGGGAGCGGGCCGAGGGCATGGTGGGCTGAGGGGGCAGTGGGGAGCAGGGCTGAGGATCCACGCCGCCACCGCCGGTCGCACTGCCCACATGGAGGTGTTCAGGATGGGGAGGCCAGGCTGCTCCACCTCTGAGTTTGTTCCAGTCACAGCAGTTTGGCTCAGCTGTCAGCTCAACCTGTGAATCAAACACAACAACAACAACTGCCATTTAGCGCTTCAACAGGACACCCCAAGTGCTTTACAGTGAAAGGGGAACCTCACTAACCACCAATGGCCCTTCCTATTACGCCCGAAGGGCTAACGAAATGGTCAACAAAACACAGCAGTCCACAAGAGAGGAGAAAGCAACTTAAAGCTCACACACAAACATCACATAAACCACACAGCAACAAAAGGCCCTTTCTTCATGACAAGCGAGTCTTGAGTTTTAACTAGTGAACCAGTGTTCTCCATTCACTTCCCACAATCGAGACAAAGGCTTCTGGTAGATGATGATGAAGTGTTGTGTGGGAGGCAGCGAGGCCTTGCTCACAATAAAGGAAGCTGATAGATGGGGGCATTAGTAGAGGGAGGGATCTGACAAGGGCGCTGGCTCACAAGTAACCTTAACTCTGCTTGACAAACTGGGTCATCTTACAAGGCATTGTGGGTATGAGAAGAACATGAGTCAGCTGACCACTTCCCACTCCGAGGTCATCTGACGACTCTGACGAAATTATTACTGCAACATTCAGATTAGCACATACACTGCAATGAAAAATATCCTTCCAATGACCAAAAAAATGTCACCGTTAAAAGGAATATGGAGAAGCCAAAAGTAGAACGGTATCAACTGGTGCAATTTATAGCTTGGCCTTGACAGCACTGAAGGTTTTGGGGGCAAGGGAGAAAGACACAGCTGTGCTGATACACCATTCAAGGCCTGGCGAGCATTGGTGGGAGACAGATACGGAAATGGTGTCAAAACTGATGACAGGACAGGGGGGTCTGACATGTCACAATGAGCAGACCCAGCGCCATCCATACATTAATACATAAGGAAAACCAACAACTCAAACACGTGACAAAATAAAAGTAGGCCTACAACTTCTTAGGGATTTGGAAAACCTACAGTAAAAAACATCATCTCACATTTGAAGTCTTAAACCACTTAACTCATTGAGAGCCAAAAACGTAATATTACGTTTTTAGCCTTTTTTTTAATTACAAAACTAGACACTCTAACACACCTTATATGTGATTTTGGGAACTCTGTAATGAATGGAAATGAAATATATGACGATCGAAAACTCATGAAAACGCACAATCTGGACATTTTATCATAACTCGGTTGCCGCTTTGGGTCGAATCAGTGACGCATGCACGTCAGGTCAAAACCAGGCCATTTTCGTGGGTCTATCACTAGGTGGCAGTCTCGCCAGGTCTCGCTGATCACTTCCCGGAAAGTTTACACAAGTAAGTAACAGGCAACACTTTCATGAAAGACGTTATATCTCCATTTCTAGAAAAAAACAGCGATTTTGATGAAAACTAGCCACTGTTTAGCTTGGGATTTCTCAGGAACAGAGGCGTGTAGAAATACACGGTTTGTACCCACGAGAGCTTAAAGTCTCACCTTTCAATCGAGCCATTGTATGTGTTCATAGCTATAACACAGAATATGCTGTGGCTGTACAAAAATCATCAACAATGGTCTAGATTGCTGGCACTCTAGGACAAAGCTCCCGAAAACAGCTTGGCATTCAATGAGTTAAAGTATTAAAGTATGCTTGATAAAGCCTGTGAATGCTCACTGCTCTATTTACTAAATGTTTGCCAGCTCATGAGGACACCCCTCCCAAGCTAGAGGGGCTGTAGTCTAACCAGAGCCAATCTTCCAAAGTAAAAACAAACGCTTAAGAAGAAATAAACAAGACGCAGGCTAGGGCCTGCCAGGAGAAAAACTGTAGACTATAGAACTTGCACATAATAATTCCAACACAAATATGTCAAGTCAACACTCAACAGCCAGCCACCATTCATGAGGCCAGACAACAGGCCGAGGCGGGAGTAGGCCATTTACCGACAATGGCGATACGAGTCACCAGGTCATTGAAAAGCAAGTGGGGCCACGTTTCAATCTCACAAGTGAGGTCCCTTATGTCTGCAGAAGGCAAATTAGACACTCACACATAATCAAAGCATTTGGATCGGACTGCCAACAGGAGAATCACAGAGGGTGACCACAGAAACATCTCTAAAGGGCATACAGGACAATGGACCTGAAGAGTTAATAAATACCTGGGTTCATACGCAAAAGTCCAGCAACAAACCCGTGTCAAGAGAGCATGTTACAATGCAAAGGAGTATACAAATATATAACTACATATGTACCGCAAAGCGGCACAAAATATGACCGCCAGTCCTGCACAGTCCTGCAAAAATAAATCATGATTGTCAATTTGTCTCCATCTCCTACTCTTGCAACTTTTGTGTATGTAAATGAGTGTGAGCGTTTGCTTTTGTGTATATGTATGTTTCTCTGTGTGTGTGTGTTTTCGCTTGTGAGTGTGTGTGAGGGGAATGGGGGGAGTGTGTGTGTGTGTTTGCTTGTCTGCATGTATGTGTGTTTTATGTGCCTGTGTGTGTGTGTGCGTGTGTTGGCTTGTGAGTGGGTGTGTGGTGTGTGTGTGTGTGCCTGGGTGCATGCGTGCCTTTGTGTGTATGTATGCCTACATGTCTACTGTGTGTTTATGTGTGTGCTTTGTCCAAAGCGACATACAAATACAAGACAACATAATACTTAAATTTTTACATATATTAACTTATTGTATGGTCCCCCATGAACGGAATTTCACGAAACTTGGCATGCAGAGGGTGTCATAATGATCCTACACTTCAAATTCTGTGCAGTTTTGAACCTGTAAGCCAAAGATACCTCTGATTACAACATCTAATTTTTGCTTTTTCATTTTTAACTAGCTATACATTAAATGAGTGGTTATGGAATGGGTTGACATGGCCCCTTGAGATCAACATACAAAAAAAATCCTAGGCCCTACGGTTCTTGAGATATTCACAGAAAACTGTGTTCACCCTACCCTCCTTTCGGGGGGTCCAGTCAGGCAGGGGGGTGACGGATCAAAACGAAAAACAATGGTTCAACATGCCCAACAAGTTTCGTGCACCCTGGTCTTTCAGTGTCCCGGGAATCGCTGACACAAAATTACTGAGAAAAAAAAACTCTGACTAAACGTTCGCTGCACGGCGGTCCAATTTAATATATATTGTGTGATACAGCTTCAAAAGATAAGATGGGATGAAACCCTTCAAGACAACTGGCAACTGTTATACTTTTCCCTTCCATTAAGTCTTTAGGATAGTCCAGTGTTTCTAACCACACCACTTAGTTACCCAATTTCAGTGTCAAGAGTGAGCACTGAGCATGCACCAAGCTGTCAGTGCATCAGGATTGGTACATTGTTCCTTAGCCAAGGGGACTACTATGGGGGACAGGCTTAAAAGAATACTACCGTCCAGACACAAACATCATCCTTGGCTACACCAATAAAGCCAGACACTTTGTCACACATCAAATTCAATGCTGGACAATATCAATAGAATCATACAGACAGACAACATGACTAGTATACTCTTTCAATCTGGGTTTCCCGTTAATACCTTTAAAACCAAAGCAGATACTTTTAAATGAAAATGTATCGGACTTTAGCTTAATGTTCTACAAAATGTCTACTTTAAAACATGTTTTTTTTTTTGTTTGTTTGACCACATGTTACCATTTGCTCAATGATGTTTTCTGTGCCACTGGAAATGCTTTAGGAATGCACATGTTTGTTTATGCCAGTGAAAGGTCTATCATTAATGAATGCAAAAGGGATGGGCCATCAACACCCATCACCATTTTTAGCAGATTCAACTGAATTGACTTACTTTACAAAAAAAACAACATGACACAGAGCTGTTGGTAAGCTATTTCCATGAGTCTGCCAAGTGACTAAAAGTAGGCTGTTCGTTTAATTAAATTCAAACAGCGCTATCTTGTTGCCTAGCATACCTAGATAGTATTAATTGCTTCTAGTTAGCGACCCTAGGACCCTATTAATCACTTGTCAACGCACTGGGTACCCCTTCAGTATCATTTACAGGGTAGTCCTATGGACTTTCATGGAAGCCTACACACTGAAAATGATGATAACGGTGTACCCAGTACATTAAAACTAGATAGCAAGGGCAAAAAACAAATACTTACATTCTGTTGCTTTAAACCCAATATACATACATCTTTCTATTAATAACATACTGTATATATTTAAATAGCAGCTTGATTTATTCTTCAGTGTAGACTTCCATAGTAGACTGGAGAGACAGGGGTCAACCTCAAAATTTCCATTCACTGCCACAGGAGCATGACAGCTGATCTAGTGTGTAGTGCACTGTTTGGAAATCCCTTCTCAGTTTCCCTCCACTCCCAATGTTTACTTGAATTGACATGCACACAGATAGCGTGCTCTCTCTCTCTCTCTCTGTGTTTGTGCATGTGGTAATGTTAATGGGTGGCGGTTCTACAGCTCTGCTTCCCTATCTATAAAATCCCCCGCAAGCCATTGTCAGGTGGTGTAACCAGTTATACCACTTGGAGATCCACTGAAATGCCCTTTAGATAGATCAGATTTTCTGTCTTAATATAGCACTACTGTTGGCTGAAATACAACATTCAGAGGCTGATTTAGTCATTCAGTAGTGTCTGGCCGGGCTAAATGCGTAATTGTACCTCAATTAGCCTGCATTACACAATTTCAAAGCATCCCAAACATCAAAGACGGTCACTTCAGCTCAGTCGGTCATGCATAGGAAGTGTAAGAAGACGGTACAGGAAGACAGCAGTTTTCAGGGGCTCATGGGAAGAGCCCATTTCCCACATGCTTAGTTGTCATTAAAAGCTGTTGAACTCAAGTGGTTTACTTGCAGCTTGCAGCCAAGTAGTCAGTAGTCACAATAGGGTCATTCCATGTTAAAACAGCCAATATCGTGGGTATCATGTACATGACACCTCTCAGATTTTGCTGCAAAGCGGTAAATATATGCCTTATGTTGCCAAACAAAGGAATCTGAAGTTTCAGGTCAATATCTCAAACGGTTTGCCTGTGGTGTCCATTTGAATTTCGGGTGCCACGGCCCTAATTGACACATTGGAATTTCATTTCATCTTTGGCCATTTTTGGAAGCCCATAACGTCAGTTCTAATAGTGGTAGAGGGCTGGAAACTGGTGTGGTAGTTCATTGTAGCCTGTACTACACAATTCTGGAGGCAGAATCAACATTCCTTACTGTTTGGGTGAGAGGTGCTCCTAAAAAAAGTCCTAAAAAATGTTGAAGGCATGACTGATTTTTCACTTTTTGGGTGGCCCTAGCACCACAATTAATGATCATATTTATTCTAAACAGGATTATTTGTTATATGTGGGAACCTTGCTCTTGCCAAAATGAATTTGAAGGGTATGGTACCACTGGTGGGGGTTTTATGGGGGTCCAAAAACCCTCTCCGGCAGAGGTGACTCTTTTGGAACCCCATATTTGGACCCTCAAATGACCATGTGGGCACTTGATGATCCTAACGGATTTATACCAGATAAAGATACATATTTGTAACTTAGTATTATCCTCAGTGATGGCAAACAATTAAATACTGAGACTGTCACGGATTAACCCCTTATCCCCCATGAAAGAGATCCCCCAGCCCTCTACCACTATTAGAACTGACGTTATGGGCTTCCAAAAATGGCCAAAGATGAAATGAAATTCCAATGTGTCAATTAGGGCCGTGGCACCCGAAATTCAAATGGACACCACAGGCAAACCGTTTGAGATATTGACCTGAAACTTCAGATTCCTTTGTTTGGTAACATAAGGCATATATTTACCGCTTTGCAGCAAAATCTGAGAGGTGTCATGTACATGTACACTTTTCAGCAAAATCTTTAGTGTGGAATGACCCAATAAACATTCAGAATATTATCCACTAAAAAAAATGTAAGAATCTAATCTAACTGAAACTAGCCAAAAGGTAGCCTAGTGTTAGAATTACTGCCTTGACTAGGATACTGATCACATGTGTGCCATACCATGTAAAAATGTCCTACCACTGAACCCAAGATTTCCTCCAACACAATGAGTGGATGTCACTATCAACACAACCGACACTGGAAACTAAATTAAACATTTTAAGACTTGTGGTAACACTGAAGTGCAAAGCCTTAGTTCAAAAAGTAGCCTATGTAAAAGTCACTTCCAAGCATGCATATGCAAGCCACGGTGTCAGTAACACATGCAGATGAGCCTGTTGTATGTATCTGTGTTTAAATCTGTCAGAATGTCTTTGCATTTTGCTTATATTAACTCAAGCAGAATATACCTGCAGTTATGAAACAATGTGCATAAATAAATCTGTATTATTTCGGTAAACCATCCCTCTCACATTCTAATATTGTACTATACAAACAAAGCTAACTAACCAAGCTTCTGAAAAGTACCGTAACACACCAGTTAAAATTGGATTTAGGGAATGCTGAGGAGCCCTGCATTCCACTGTGCCAGAGCTGTCAGAACAATATCATTCAATTTCTTTGTCAGCAACAGCAGTACTGGCCATCATGCTGAGGGGGTGTGTTGTCCTAATAGGCTCAATACACCCAGAGAGGTGTGACCAAGGATGTCAGGAATAAGACTGTATCTGCCACTGAGAATGGCCTATTTAGGTGAGACCACAAAACTGGATTTTCCCTCAAAACAATTAAATTTACTTAACTAACACAAGGGCAGAAATATGCACCCAACACTAATGTAATATAACAAAAGAAAAGGTAGCCTGACAGAATAGCTTTTGTTTGCTTTTGTTTAATGTACATTGTAGGCCTAAATTGTGTAATTGTAGAAAGCTCTTCACATACTGAGTTTGCAGCCTTTAGCAATAATAGCAGCAATACACAATACTGGAAAATACTATCTATCTTTTCAAAATTCGGGATTGTCCTTCATAAGGAATTTGTAGAAAGTGTACATAACTGGATGTAGTCTACAAAACAACAGTAATAGAAATTATACTTTCCTTTTCTACAGCAACATCCCAATAATTCATGAAAGCAACAACAATTTTAATCGGGTAGAATCCCGGCTAACTACTTCTTTCCATGGTAAATACAGCAAAAATATTGTCCTTTTTCTTTTAACAAAGAGTAAATCCCCAATGTCAGGATTCACCAAGCCAATACGCAGTAGCACTTTGTAATACAGAAAATATAGTACAAAGCCAGAAACCACAAATATAAACATTGCAAAAGGGCAAACGTTATATCTTCCAGATGTAAGCGCACAATGCAAAACCTCAGAACCGGCCCAGCAAACATTCGCGAGTTGTTTCTCTTTCACTAGACAAACAACTCGGGAATCAGGTTAACGATATCCTGGTTTTGTTTTGTTTCGTTTTCATGTTTTGCTTTTGATTTCGCTTAAGATATAACAAAAAGACTGATACTAACGTTATCTCCTGTCTATTCCCTACAGACACGGTGGATGAAACCCAGGATTTGAATCACTCACACACCTCTCGCCCCCATGTCGAACATTTCTTGCATTCCAACTCTCGTCTACTGTTAGATAAAAAAAAAAACAGTCGACTGGCTAGGGTTCATCATGCACCTTATAGTTTGTTTTGTTTCATGTTAAATCACGTTAATATGCAAACAATGTGCGACTGAATGTTGACTGAAACCAACAGGTCACTAGCGTTGAAGCTACTATAATGCAGGCTAGTTCCCGTTGCTAACTAGGTAGCTACGATATAGATATAGAAACTTTGGAATTTACAGACTTCTCCAATATAAAGTTCAAATACAGATGGAGAGCACCATTGCACAATTTCAAAATATGTTACCTGAATAACGACTCTCCGTATCAAGGCTGTATAATAATAATATTGATCAGCACAGCTAGTTAGCTGTGTTTTTACCGCTTGAGTTTGGTTAGACAAATGAGGAATTTTATGGAACTTGTAGTTTCGAGATGGAAACAATGGCTTTCCCATCATGGCAACTTTGCGGAAGTAAAAACTACAAATGTCCAACACACTCTTACAGACAACGCGTGCGCAAATGGATGAAGCAGATCAGGAAGGACTACAACAGGATTCTCTTCATTCCTAGAATTCAATTCATTAAACCCAAATACACATAAAATCCAAGGCTATGTCCGAAAAAAATTACTACAACTAGAGATTAACGTTACGCGTACAAGATGTTTCCAAAAAGCGCAACAGTGAAGAAATAATACAGGCTTTCTTGACACGACCAACGCTACATTAACATCCCTGAACAAACGATGGGATAGCTGGGTTAGCCAAGTTATCTTGCCGCTAGCTAGCTGGCTAGTTATTTGCTAGCCACCTCGCTTGTTAACTCGACACTTTGAGGCGCTTTCTGTGATCCAAGATGTGTAGTAAATGCGAAGCTATGGAGGTGAAAGCTTACCTTGTAAGATATGTATTCCCCGTTGCAAGTTAAACTTAAATTGAAACGGCGATGGCGGGCTTAAATTCCGATATTTCACCAACGCCAGTGGCACAGTTAACCACAGTAGCTCGCCAGGGTTTTCCAGCTTGGGTGGCTTGACTGCTGGCAACAAAATCCGACTGGTCTGGTCGGCACCTCGCACGCACGCGCGCGCGCTCATGTGCATACACAGACAGGCTACACACACAGACAACCTAGTGCAAAGTGCTGTAGGCTACACGGTCATACTTTTAGGATGGGCAATTGCTATCGATGAACTAAAACCACTGAAAAGTTTAGAAAGTTTAGAAATTTCAAACCGAATAGATTGCAACAACCACAAAAGGATGGCTTGCTACCATTATCAAGCAGACCAAGCCTATTCAACCTGCTAAACATATGTTTAATTTTATAAATCTGTCAGCCTCTGCAATTAACGTTTATGACAAAAAAACTTGCAGTGATAACCCATATGGCAGAGATGAACTCAAAAGGGAAATCCCAGGTGTCTGATGTGGTCATATGCCGAAAAGTGTGCACTGGATAAGAACTGGTTTGGACATGCAGGTCAGTTGATGTAGAGATGAACTTCTCAATAATGAAAGAAGGCTTAAGCAGCATGGAAATAGAAATAGCCTTTGGAATTAAAATAACCCCACATCATCACATACCCTTCACCATACCTAGAGATTGGCATGGTTTTATTTTTATGCTCATTGAGCTCAATGCAAATCAAATCAGCTAGGCTAAATGAAATAAAGGGATGTGTGTATGGCCTTGATATTAGCAATATTATTATAGGTTTAGCCTATTCAAGCCTGTATTTAGTGTTGCTTCTCCTGATGCATAGCCTGCCTGTTAACCTATCCCCTCCTGCCTTGTGTCATCTGTCCTTCCGCTAGCTGTGTGTGTGTGTGTAAAAAGAGAAATTTATAAAACTTCTTTTGGGGGATTTATCTTTCAAAAATACTTTGAAGAGAAGCAAATTTATTCTGAGAGAAAAAAAGCACATAAATATTATTTAACAAAAAAAATTATACCGGTATGCCAGTTATTGGCACTCCTGCATTTAACACTTTAAATATATATAACAGCTTTAAATATTTTCCCATAACATCTCATAAAGTTGGAGAATACAAAGCAAGAGCACAGTCTGTTAGCTTAGATAACCTCACCTCCTCAACCCTCACCCTGAACACAGAGGTACCACAGGGCTGTGTACTGAGCCCTCTCCTTTACTCCCTTTTCACCTACTGCACCCCTGTACATGACTCTAACAGCATTATCAAGTTTGCAGACGACACTACGGTGATTGGTCTCATCAGCAACAACAATAAGACGGCCTACAATTGTGGTGCACCGACAACAACCTGGCTCTCAACACCAAGAAGACCAAAGAGCTCATTGTGGACTTCAGGAAGTCAAAAGCACACACACACACACACACATCCTCATCAACGGGACTAATAAGGTGGAGCGTGTCACCAGCTTCAAGTTTCTGGGTGTCCACATCTCTGAGGACCTCTCTTGGACCCTTAACACCTCTACCCTGATCCTGAAGGCTCGCCAGTGTCTCTTCTTCCTGCACTGTAGAGGGTGGTGAAAACAGCATCATCGGTTCCTCACTCCCCTCCATCGAAGCCACCCGCACCCCAACACACACACACACACACACACACACACACACACACACACACACACACACACAAGGGCAACAAAGAGGCGGACGTTCTACCCCTCAACAGCCCCCTCCCCGGACAATTGCACTACCCTATCCCATCCATAGTATTATATTTATATTTATAAAATGTACATACTGTAATTACACTTTTACATAGTCATATTCAATTGCACTTATTTATGTTTTACTATTCCTACTGTTACTACACTGCACATATCTACATACTGTGGTTCATACTGAATATCCATATTTATTCTGTTTTTTTTATAATGTTATTGGTAATACACTGCAAATATCTATATTATTTTTACTACACTTATGTTACTGCTGCACATGTCTGTATGTTGTTCATACACTGTTCTGCATATCTATTCTGCTCTTATAAGGCTACTGCTAATACATTTACTGTACTGCTAATACCACTTTCTTAACTGTACTGTCTACACTGATATGTCTTATACTGTATACTGCACCTGTCTATACTGTGTATATGACATTGCACTTCTGGTTAGACGCAAACTGCATTTTGTTGTCTCTGTATTTGTACTCTGCACAATGACAATAAAGTTCAATAATGTAATCTAATACACCTCTTTACAGAATATCTTCAGATACTTCACATTCATCCTCACTTGTGCATTTAACTCTCCACATTGGTTTAGATCAGAGGACTGAGATGATGGCAGAAGCTTTATTTTGTGTTCATTTATGAGTTGATCTGGCATATGTTCTGGATCAGTGACCGGCTGGATGATCCTATCACTTACTTTTAGTGTCTTGGCAGAGGCAGCCATTTTGATTTAAAATGTCCAGATACCTCATGGTGCTCAGATGCCAATGCACCCCAAGGTTCCCAGGGCCTTTGGAGGAGATAGAGCCCCAGAACACTGTAAGCCCCCCCATCTTATCAGTGCCCGTAATTGTGGAGGGTGCTGTAATTTAAAAAGGGTTTTGTTTTCACTTCATTGACCAATTATAGGGGCGAGGGTCTATAGTCACCTGACTCTTGTGTTATGGTTTAATGTTTATTAATTTTGTGCATTACAGCATGATTATTGCTAACTGAAGACAAATTGGAATGTGCAGAATTTCACAGATGTAATTGTAATAGGCTATATTTGATGTTGAGTTAATCCAGGGATTAATCCTTTGGTGTAAATACAAACTATTTTTTTTTTTAAAAAGGCAATTAGGCTACAGCATGTTTCAATACTAAATCCATTTGAACTATTAGTAGAACTAATGAGAAATGACAGACTCTTTAATCTCTGGACAGATTACATTTTTTGGAACTGCCCTATGCTTCATGGTTGTCTGGGTAGTTCCACATAAGTGAATTAGCCATTTGAAAGAAACAGTGGATCATTCACTAACATCTAATGGTGCTTGGTGGTTCTTCTGCCATTCTACTTGATAAAAGTGTGTGTGTTGAGGAGGTGTACTGTTGTTAGTTCTTGAATTTTCCCTTGGGGATCAATAAAGTATCTATCTATCTATCTATCTATCTAGTTAATTTGCTTTTGTGAAAAACCCATCGTTTATGGGTCGGTGTATCGGTACAGTACAGGTCTGTATAATGTGAACTGAGAAGATATGAGAGTACAGGTTGTTGAAAACCCAGTTAATTATTTTCAGGAGATGTATGGGATTTGTGCTTTAAAAGGATCATGCCTGTAATCCCTCCAATAATGCCTGTGTGTATAAAAAATTATGAAGTTGCAGTCATGTCAATTTCTAGACTCTTCCAGCAGGTGTCAACAAAGCGCAAAAAATGTGTAGCAATTACACCTTTTTCAGCCCCTAGAGATGGATCGGGGTTACCTGACCCATCTTCAACATTTCTTTGAGCAATTCAAATCAAGCTAGTTATGCCTGATTATTCCTGGTTGGGTCCATTTATACCAGACCCAGGTCGCTCTTGGGAGAGATGTAATGATAAGTTAATTTAATAATAATGTGTCTGTCATAACAGATTTTCTGTTGGCAACTCATTGCAATAGAAATTACATTCAATTTGATGAGGGCCTCACATTTGTCTGTGTCGCAACATATCTGTGCACTGTAATTCATTGCATGTTCAGGTGAAAGCTTTACTTTCAGTCCAAGGCCTCTATTTCAGCCTATGTTACAACAACAACATAATGATTAGTATCTCGGTGTATTACATCAAATGTCATATTAAATGTTTGCTATGGAAGTAGGCCTAAACAGCCATTATTTATTACAAAACCCATGGTGCATTTCTTAGTTCAGTGAGTGACGTACGATCAAGTGGGGGGGACTAATCGGCATTACCCAGAAGGCTTATGTTCCACCCCTTGTCCAGCCGGTGCATTTGGTTAAAAAGTCAATCGTTAACATCGCACCTGACAGCCGGCTTATGGAATGGAAGATCCTGAGACTCGGGACTCGACCACCTGCAAACTCAAATCGATAACAAGGGCTAGATTGATTTTAATTGTCAATTAATTATATTTTGCTCGAGGAATTGGGCTGTAAATATTTTTTTTATCGACGCCTTATTTACCACTGAAACGACTCGATGCACGGATGTTGTTGTGATATGGGCTATGCTGACCCACAACAACCATTCTGAACAGCGCATGAAAAGCCTCGAGGACTGAATTTTCTCTTTCTTTTCTTTTTTTTTATTATCTGAGGACTGGACCGCCATCTCAACCTAACCTAATAGGCTATTTATGGCAGGGTCATGCATCGTGGTCTTAATGTTGTTACAGGGCTGTTGTTATAATAATTAGGCCTATAATAATAATAATTATTATTATTATTAATAATAATAATATTACAGGATGGCTGGTGTATTCTTAGCCTATCCCAGGCTACATGAACGCTTCTCATCATGAAGTAGCCTAGTCTAGCTGGCATCGCTATTCGCTCATTTTGGTGACGGGAATGGAAGAGATGTTACCGCCTGAATCCACACGGATTTCATTACAGTTAATTCGTGGCAAACAGGCTATGAGAAGCGAAAGATTCTATCATATTAGAAGAAACAACATTTTAATCGTTGTGCTTGACTGAATTGTGTAGCCTAGGTTTGATAGGTTTTCTGGCATTCGACATCATCGTCCAGCTGAAACAACACAGAACGCCGTGACAGTAGGAGCTCATTGTTTGCATCGCTAATGTAAGATCATCTCTGTGAACTGAACTTGAATATTGCAGACTTTGCCGTATGACATGCGAAAGATGTAGGCTATGAATATATAGTGGAACTGCATAACATAATTGTTATTACGCGCTGATTCACATGATAATAACACTACTGACGTAGGATGCTACGCTACCTTATGGACAGTATGCAATGCCGTCTTGTTTTGACGTTATAAGCGTGTTTGAAAGTGATTGTTGTTATGATTTAGTAAAGTAATGGCTATCCGACTATATGTCTCTTAAACGAGGCAAATGAACAGATGTCATGGTATTTTTTGCAATTCTACTTAGGCTACTTGATCTTAGAATGGACAAGTGATTTTCTTAAAGACTATAAGGACATTACACAGGCTTACATGGGCTACAGGATTTAGACGAGAAAGCAACAGTAGGCTATTCATTATTAGGCTGTTGTTTGACCATTATAAACTGGTTGAAGGATTGCCATTTTGTAGGCAAGAATTGATTTCTTTTTGTAGACATGGGGATGAATACTGTGCATGACAACAATATAATAATGTTAGATGTAAGCACTGACAATCCATGTCGCATAAGTCTGCTTATTTAATGATGATTAATCTCGCCACTTTTATGTTATAACCTATGTGGAAGAGAGAGGTGCTTGACAGCATTCTTGAAGAGAGGACAGTGCTGCTATACAGTATCTTAAAAGTACTCCAAAGCAGTCCAAAAAATAGAGATGATGGTAATATTTCAACTCTCTTCTGCCATATCTAAAATTCAGGGTAACACAGTTTTTCTCAGGAGACTATGCGCAGTTGTCATACATCATTAAAGGAACTTTGATGTTGTGGATGCGGAACAAAGCCAATAATATAATATCCCTCATTTCAACTCAGGAGAAAATGTCACCCTCTGGTCCAGATCAAGCCTTGTGTACATGAAGATTTTGCATCAGTTACAAGGCTAGTGGTCCTATGGACAGGAGGGCCATTGTTAGTAAATGCCCTACATGGTCTTACTGTTGGATGTATATTCAGGATGTCAGTTGGCCGAGAGGGAGCAGTTTTAATGCTGCCGACATCATAAATGGGGACACACAGACTGTGTGCAATTAAAAACATCAAGCAGCCATCCAGCGTGGAAAATTATCTGACAGTCCTCTGTCATTTGACTCCTCTGTGAGTTTTGCATCCAGTGGGCTCTGCATGGATGGTTTGTGTGAGTTGACAGAGGAATCACCCCAGCTGTCGAGACCCCACCGCTGACGACCGGTAGCCATGGAGCCCCATACTAGACTGAGTAGCAGTGGCGACGCTGCCACACTGCCCTGCGCCAGTTGTGGGGGGTGCTACCACCCACCGACCTCCTCCTCCTCAAACTCATCAGGGCCCCCAAACATGACCGAGCCACCTGGCTTTGGTGACACAGAGAACGGGAACAGCTGGAACTCCTCGCGGATGTCATCCTGCAGCTCCCCGGACTCGCACGTCCACCCGCCTCCCGGAGAGAGAGCCCCATTCTGGACAGCGGTGTTTGACTACGAGGCCACGGCAGACGAGGAGCTCACACTACACCGTGGGGATTTGCTGGAGGTGCTCTCCAAGGACGCGAAGGTGTCCGGAGATGAGGGCTGGTGGACAGGTAAGATTCAGGACAAAGTCGGCATCTTCCCCAGCAACTACGTGACGCGGCGGAGTACCAGCTACCCTAAGCTGCCACCCGAACATATGCTGGTGTGTGGGGAGTGCCCACTGGAAATTGACTTTGCAGAGTTGAGCTTGGAGGAAGTGATTGGCGCCGGCGGCTTCGGAAAGGTGTACAAAGGTATGTGGCGCGGGGAGGAGGTGGCCGTGAAAGCCGCCAGGCAGGACCCGGACGAGGACATCAGCGTGACGGCGGAGAGTGTGAGGCAGGAGGCCCGTCTCTTCTGGATGCTGAGGCATCCCAACATCATCTCCCTGCGTGGCGTCTGCCTGCGGGAGCCCAATCTCTGCCTGGTGATGGAGTACGCCCGCGGCGGAGGCCTGAACCGAGCACTGGCAGGCAAGAAGGTGCCACCCAGGGTGCTGGTGAACTGGGCCGTGCAGATCGCCACGGGGATGGACTACCTTCACAATCACACTATTGTTCCTGTCATCCACCGAGACCTCAAGTCCAGCAACAGTAAGTACACATAAATGTTCTCACACCTGGCATAAAGATGGTGGCTGTTTTTTTTTAGGTCAGCAATATTATCTGTGAACAGTAGATCTGTGACACAGTAGAGACTCTTATTCCTGTAATGAATGCACCCAGATCTGATTAATCAAGGCAAGCAAACAGCATGAAAGAACCTTCCGAAATATGGAAATGTTTTGCATATGCATTTATGATGCAATAACAATCAACATTTTCAGACAGATCTGCAGTTTTGTGTGCATTTTATTTTCCTTAGTAAGCCATTCTGTTCCTCCTACTATACTCTACTGTCTCTCCTTTGGACTACAGAGCTATTTTGGTCTTTTGTGCCACTTACAGTTTAAAGATGCAGTTGCTATTGTGTATCAGAGGGAACACATCCCCTGATTGTGCTGCATCATGGTTTTGGGCTGAATATAGATTTTGTGTGCATTTACTCCTTAATTCTACACTGTGACAATTGTCTCCATTAAAGAATCTCTTCTTTATGGGACTGAAGTTTAAGGACACAGGCAACATAGGATAGTTGTCTGAAAAAGTTACACGGTTACTTATAATCCAGCTCTAAACTCTCCAGCATCCTTCTTCAACTGCAGCCACTTCTGACATCGCTGCAGCATTCAGGTTGTTTTCTAAAACAAGGAAGAGGCATTTGACCTGTACTGAGTTAGTATACTCCATGGGACACTGCCTTAGATTAATTAAAAAGCCTACTCAAAAGCTCAAACCTGGACTAAGCCCATTTCAGGACCTTGAGTTGAAATTCAGGTCTCGAGGTCATAGATTAGTATGTTGCAGCTAACTTCACCCTACAATCGAGCAAACACAACTCCAGTTTAATGTTTAACGTTTTCAAAGAAGAGACCTGTGGTCATGTGGCCTTTTGGATGTTATCTAAAGATACCACTCTGGATTGTTTATTTATCTCTTGTTTGTTAGAATTATGATAGTGAGTGCAGAAATGGCCACAGGCGCATAAGAGCCTCTAAGATTTTAATTGAAATGACTTAAGGGGAATTATATATGTGTGTGTGTGTGTGTGTGTGTGTGTGTGTGTGTGTGTGTGTGTGTGTGTGTGTGTGTGTGTGTGTGTGTGTGTGCATGTGTTTTTGCATGGCAAAGCACACATTATGGTTTTTCATGCCTGACCGTGTGTTGTGTGTAGGGACTGTCAATAGTACATGCATGTACACCTACTGTACTTTATGTATGTGCTTTTATCTATGTGTGTGTGTGTGTGTGTGTCTTTGTGTAAATTTTCCCATTCTTTAAATCACTGTGGAAATGTTCAAAGCGTGGTTGCCTCCAAATACCAGTTTCTTGCAGACAAAGCTCTGACACCCAATGTAAATAAACTCGGAGCATTGTATTGACTACAGGAGTGCACCAGCACGGCTATTCTCCAAAGACCTGATTGCTTTTAGCCAGATTATCTCAAATAGAGGCTAGATACTCACAAACTGTAAAGCAATCGACCTTCTTCTCTTTGCAAGTAATATCACACTAGGGAAATGATGCAGACATGGGACTCACTGTTCCATCTTAGAAGCATATAGTGGGAACACTGGTTGTCAAGTCCCTATCCACGATGATGCTTGAAATGTTATTCAGTTAATTAGAAACATGGCCTGGAATGCTAAACAATTAGGGGTCTCTCAGACATCTTCATACATAGCAGATGAATTAGATGCTGGTAGAGGAAATTCCAAGAAAGATGGCTTGTCATGAAATGTACCATCAGATAGCAGAATTTAGAAGTGGCTTGTACTGTAAGCCTACCAGTGGCTTGCTACCAAAGGTTTAGACAATGTCATCCAAAGAACAGTATATTTTTGTTTTATTATTTTTTTTTTCAAATTCAAGAGTTAGAACAGTAATGGGACTCTCCTCCGATTGGTTAAAGGCTGATTTTATTCCAGGTCAATGGCCTTTAGAGGCATCATGGATGAAAACGAATCCCAGTGGAGCATTGCTAGATGGACGTTACGAAATGCAGTGAATGTGTGTCTTGTGATGCAAGACTAGCATGTAGTCGCAAACTATAAGCTATATGGCAGAAAAAGCAGACTCTGTATGAAACAGAGCAAAGAGAACAGGAAAAACGAATAGGACAGGTGAGCATAAAAGGTGAGGGTCAATATGATCCAACAAGTGGGTGGAGCCCTCTGGGCCACTGGGAAAGTGGCTTAACCAGATCCTAGGTCGTCTGGTCTGAGCTCTCTTTCCGTGGACTTTCCGTACTCTTAAGTCTGTGATTAGCCTCTAAAATTTGCTTATGTAACCTTGTTGTTTACCTGACTGACACACAGTGTGTGCCCAGTGTGGCCAATGTTTAAAACACACTGTGAAACAGACACGTGACATCCAGCCTCCTCAGTGAGGAGTATTACACCCCACAGAATCAACAATGTGTTGGCATGACATATGAGGAATATTAACCTGCTTCTCAGCCTGCCTGCAGAATATCAAATAATTGGTACTTTTGCTCCACTTGGAACTCATCACTCTGAGTTGTAGTAGATGGGAGGACCTGCTGCTTTTTGTTAAGGTAGCCATGGCGCATGGGCCAAATTCATTTGGATGGAATTCAACTCCACTAAGCTTCTTTTCTTTTCTCCTCTGGCCCTGGTCAAACCAACATGCTTCTACTCTCATGCTTCATGGTGGTGCCAGTGATGCACTTGTCTAGTAAACAAATTTAATTATGACAGGAAAAGTGAACTGTGGTTTTTACCGTGGAGTTTAAATTCACTATAGGATTCTGTTTGGTCTCAGAACAGACTGCATAATACAATTATGTATGTCATATTTTTAACAACATAATATCTCTTTTCATTTTTTTATTGGTATATTATTGGGAGACAGTTTTTATCAAAATTAATTTTCATGGTAGGACTACATGAAAGGGAGCATATATCGGCCCTCGAACCCACTATCAGCACTCTACCGTGTTGTGGTTGTGTGCCCAAAACACAGTGTAAATGTTGAAAACTGCCACTGAAATTCACCAGTCTGAAGGCTAACTAGCTTTTATCATTACCAGCTTTTTAAAAGGCTAATGGTTGTTGTCTGCTAGCTAGCTAGCTTGCTAGTTTTAGACAAAATATTATACTGCCACTCCAACCAATTGCTATTCGGCTATCAGATTACTGACACGGATGTCTGCTGGAGTTGTCCTCTGTGGAGGTCAGTCTGTACACAATAGTGGCCAAAGATGGCCATCAGGCAGCACTCACTGGAGGAGTGATCCAGCAATCAGCTGTTTCAGGTGAGACATGCTCTTTTGCACATCAAACAAAGGCTGTGCTGTGTGTTCTCCACATCTGACTTTGCATACTGCCGATAAGGGTAAAGGACTGGGCCCGCCTCTCCTTGCTGGGAGCTACCCGGATACACACTCTTGTTGACACACCAAACATTTCCATAGCTGAGCCAACACACGGAAATACCCAGGGAAAGTGAATGTTCACACACACACACACACACACACACACACACACACACACACACACACACACACAGAGACCAGAGCTATGTATCTGTCTAAATACTGAAATGCACTTCTTAGACATTTCCCAGCTGAGACTTAGGAGGGTTGTCTAAATAAGGTGACATGAAACAAAAAAACACCTGCTGTTAATCATCATCAGCTAAATGTCATCAGACGTACAGATGCACAGACATGCACAGTATTTTACTGTTATTATATGTATTTTAAATATTGTCATTTGTATTTTGCAGGATTGGAACAAATCTAATGTAGTTTGTAACAAAATACTTTGAGGGATTGTATTTAGAGTATTTCAAATACTTAAAAATAGTAGTATGCCACATTGTGACCAATGTGTTAGATCCAACTTTTCTCTTTTACAATCCCCTCTGGACATGTCTGAAGTTGGAAAAAAATAAAATAAAAGTCAACTGAGGGAGCCAAAATGGTCAACATGGGTTGTAAACCCAATTTTTTTTTTGTGCCGCCAATGTCACCCTGTAGACAACTTAAAAGCATTATATCTTAGAACATTTAATTGAAAGTTGAAAAAATTAAAAAGTAACTAAGTAAAACAGGTGCTTGAATTGTCAGGTGTGTCAAATGCTACAAAACTAAAATTTGAAAACATTTTAAAATTTCACAACACATGAGGACATGGACCCCATGACATTGAGTACCAATTAGTTGATGTTCATTCTCACTACAGGACAGTATTAAAGCCACTTAATGGATTTGACATGAGGATTTATTTATTTATACAGTTTTTCTCGATCGTTTTGATGCTTTTGTCAACTCTGACATCACATTCTCAAAACAATTAACACCTGTGTCTGAACAAAAGCACTCTGGCCAAAAGTCACTTGCAAAAGGCTGTTACTCTCTCAAAACACTTAAGACATGCAGCAAAAGCAAATCTTGCCTTCAAACAACACACCCTGTCGTCAAATCACTGTGTGATTTCAATCAATTATTACAACAAAATGCAAAATCTAGTTCTCAAAATGAGCATTTTTGCTATGTCTTCCATGTCTTTCTCATTTTTCTGGTATCAGAAAAAACTGAAAAGACCAAATGTACTGAATAAAAGATAATTTATTAATTCCTCCCAAGATGTAACTGTCACTAACATGTAACACCTACAGTAAACACCTAGGCAAGACAAATTTCATTGAACTACAACTTGTAATTTTTCATCGAAATAGAACTACAGTAAACACCTTTTGTACTGTTTTCTTCACAAAATAGGCAATACAGTACTTTGTCTAAATGTGCATTAGATCAATACTTGCAAATAGCAACACAGAACAGACATTGCATCTCATATGCATAATGAATGGTTGCTGATTGAAGCATTTTTTCACACAGGTGTATCAGAGATTCAGACTTATGCAAGGAATTTATACCACCTGTGAAAAGATGTTTTCCTTTTGTTTAGCACGGGAAAACCAATATAGTGAATCCCAGTTTCCTTAAGCAGGTCAAAGCAATCGAGAAAAACTGTATAATCTGCCGAGGTATGCAGAAATAATGGGGTAGATGGACGCAAAGACCTCCCCGATGCGAAAAATGTTTTCTCCACCAAGTTAATTAATTCTGTATATCGGGACACCTTACATGATGTTATTCTGTTTGTCAGTCATGTACAGTAATGTATGTAGGCAATAGGCATGCATTTATAGGACAAAAAAGGGAATGCAGTTTAGTTTAAAAAGAGGCCGACCTGTTAAATTTGTTGTAGCCTACTACATTCATTGGTACGGAAATTATGGTGGGTAGTCTGCTATGTTACAGTTGATTCCAATGTTGCAAAGTCTGCTTCAGTTCAATCATTGTTTACATTGATATGGGACGCTGATTACATATTTTTTACCAGATCCAATGGGGAGTGTGTGTGTGTGTGTCTTTTATGTGTCTGTGCTTGTGTGTGTGTTCGCTTGTGAGTGGGTGTGTGGTAATGGAGTGTGTGTGTGTTTGTGTATGTGTGTGTGTGTGTGCCTGCTTGTCTGCATGTGTGTGTTTTTATATGTGTGTGTGTGTTTGTGTGTGTGTTGGTGTGTTTGTGCATGCGCACGTGTATGTGTTTTTGTTTATGTGTGTGTACCTGTGTGTGTGTGTGTGTATGCGTGTGAGTCTGTGAGAGTGTGCCTGTGTGTGTGTGTGCGTACATATGCCTACAAGTCTACTGTGTGTGTGTGTGTGTTTGTGTGTGTTCATGAGTGTGTGTGTGTGTGTGTGTGTGTGTGTGTGTGTGTGTGTGTGTGTGTGTGTGTGTGTGTGTGCATGTATAGTCACTAATTGTACACATATATAAATTTATTGTTTGGTCCCCCATGAATGAAATTCCACGAAACTTGGCATGCATTCAGAGGGTGTCATAATGATCAGACATGTCAAATTCAGTGCAGTTTTGAACCTGTCAGCCAAAGATACCTGCCATGGTTCTGTGTCATCTTTGTGGAGCTACATGCCCAACAAGTTTTGTGCACCCTGGTCTTTCAGTGTCCCGGGAATGGTTGACACAAAATTACTGAAGAAAAAAAGAAATCCGGAACAAAAAAAACTTCAGAGGTCTATTGCCTGATATAGGATTGGAAGGATAAGTTAAGGGGTATTCTGAATATATTGCCATGACGACACACCCCGGCTATCACTTCCCGGCATCCTTTCTCTCTACATGTGGCACTGGAATGATCACCCCTCTACCACTGGGTGGAGTGATGTTTCCCATCTTAGAAATCATCACCCTTAATTACTGGGGATGATCGAAGATGTTCTGTGTGACAGGAAGAAACGTAGTATACAACATAGTGTTAGATGTTTAGTGTCTTACTGAAATTTAGTTTATTTTGATATTTAGCTTCAGATCCAGCAAGTGTAGCAGATATAGAGATGGACATTTGCATGAATTTTCCCTTAGGTTGGACTTCTCTGGAACATCCTGTTCTCTTCAGTTTTCAGTCTACTGGTCTTGTTATCTGCAAATTGTTAAAACAGCTTAGTCATATTTTTTCTCAGTCAAAACCAATGGCATCAAAACATGGTAGTTTTTGTTCTTACTCATGCTAGCTAGTTCTCCCCCTTCTCAAGTTCCCCCTAAAGTTCTCCCTGATCTTTATCAACACCAGACTGTAACCAATTAGGATGTTAAACTTCACAGGTTGGCTGTGACAGGATGGCTAAGACAGAAAGTATTGTTGATATCTATTCATGAATTATTGCTGGTATCCATTCTTAGCATTTAGCAATTCTCTCTTTTTTTAACCATCCTATTTGTCCTCTACTCTTTTGTCACTCTATCTCTTATATGATCAGTTTTGATTCTGGAGCCAGTGGAGAGGGATAACGTATGGGGGAGGACCCTGAAGATCACCGACTTTGGGTTGGCACGGGAGTGGCACCGCACCACCAAAATGAGCGCAGCGGGTACCTACGCTTGGATGGCACCAGAGGTCATCAAGCTGTCTCTCTTCTCCAAAAGCAGTGATGTCTGGAGGTAGGTCTGCAGTGTATCAGGAGGGATGAGATTTCAGTAGTACTCTGCTTTTCTCCTCTTAGAGGAAGCTTCAGAGGAAGACATTGGCTTTAGACATGTACTTCCAGTAAAGACACTGAAAGGATTAAGTGTTGGTGTTGGTTAAGCAGTAAGCAGCACCTATGGTGCATGATCCCTTAAGGCCATTTCTGACATTGTGTGACTCATTTACTCTCCCTGTGTCCAGTTTTGGGGTTCTGTTGTGGGAGTTATTGACGGGAGAGGTTCCGTATCGGGAGATTGATGCTCTGGCCGTGGCCTACGGTGTCGCCATGAATAAGCTAACGCTTCCAATCCCATCCACCTGCCCAGAGGCCTTCGCACACCTGCTTGAAGGTAAGAGGTCATTGATTATTTCAGTGGTCGCTTCATTGAGACGTCTCTATGCTCGGATAAGATGTGTTCAGGCCAGTCAAATCATTTCGGTGAGCTTTATGGGATGGTGGACAAATGAGCAACAGTGTAGCAGTCATGTCACCTGAGCGCGCTTGAATTGATTTAGCTGACAACATAATCGCTACTGCTAGAGAAGCAAGATAATCAGATTCCACTATTGCATCTGTTATACAAGATATTGGCAGCGCAATAACTTTACAAGATGAACAGAAAACAGCGATTAAGGCATTTGGCATCCTCAAATTTTGTGGGCGGAGTGAATCCAGGCTGCTTTCAGGCTAGGTTGAAACACAATCAAATCCAAATGCCGTGCTACCAGTCTCAAATTCTGATTAGCCTACAGCACATTTCTGTTGAAATTTCTCAGTGTGTTCATTGGCCATGTCTTCCCTTACATTCTCACACATTCTCATTTCATCTCCTCTGTCCTATTTTTCCTCTGTCTGGCGCCCAGAGTGTTGGAGCCATAACCCTCACAGCCGCCCTTCCTTTGGGAGCATCCTGAAGCGGCTGCTGGCCATCGAGCAGTCAGCTATGTTCCAGATGCCTCTGGAGTCTTTCCACTCTCTGCAGGAGGACTGGCGGCTGGAGATCCAGCAGATGTTTGATGAGCTGCGGGCAAAAGAAAAAGTAAGGGAGATGGGAGATACTTGAACGGAACTTTGGGACTTTTATCTGAGAGTACTCACTGCACTCATTCACTTACTCGTCTTGCCTCCATTATGAGCTCCATTGTGTCTTGGAGTGCTGAAACTGGTCCATGATGAAGTCTGGAGACCTTTAAAAGTAGCCTTAAATACACCATACTTTCAAGACATCATAAGCCTAACCTAAACTTTAACTCCACATTTACAGGCAAATATGGTCAAAATAATATATTCAGGTATCTTAGCATCACATGAAGCTAATTTCCTTTATGTGCTTCCATGACTGTAAAACTCGCAGCAGCATAAGACACCGAACTAAATATAAAATGTGTGCTTGGTAGCTGAGATGTTACCAAGAAAAACAAAAAGATAATCTATTAAGTGCCTATATGTTCCATATGAAACATGCATATAATGCATTACATGCATTAGTCAATAAATCTGACTATTTATGGGTAGTATGTATCCTAATATAGATGCAGGTTATGTCCTTCATGTTTTGCATGGTCCAGGTATGGATTGTGAGCATGCTTGAAATACCACACCACCCAAGTTATGTAAGCCATCCCTCTTAATTCTTCATTGATCTTGACTCACAACAGATCTATTTTAAGGAAAAGTGATCAAAAGGATAAGCTTATAAAGATGTTATTTCAGGACTTGCTAAAAACAAGTGTGAAATACTTCAAGAGTCATCATTGTAAGCTCAGCCTGTGTGTGCGGAGCTGATGTGGTGCAGTACACAGCAAAGATTCTAGAACAGAGCTCTTTTCTCTGCTCTGTTCTAGAATCTTTGGTATACAGTCTCCTGTGGTCTGTCTCAATCAGAGGGTCTTCTCCAGTTGCACTCATACTAGGAGTTACTGGCATGTGCCACCCGAAACTGCATGCGTTCATCGTTGTCTTGGCATCGAGTCATTGTCAACTCATGAAGTTCATCAATATTTCATATAGTAGGAGCTACTTAACCAAGATGGCAGACAGTTGCAACATACAAAGGTGAACAAAGCATTGAGGAGTAGAGACAGTAATGAATGTTGATAGAGATGTGATATCATGTGTAGAAGCTACAAATAGGGATCAGGGATCCAGCAGTGAAGATGAGTCATTTGAATTCATTAAACTAGTATGAATGGACCCTTTCAACAATAAAAACAAAAACAATGCTTGAACGTTCTATTTGGGGCCCAATCTACTTCCTCTGCATTAAGATAACATATGGAATGTTAAAAAGGAAGTCTTGGGGGTCAACTATGATGCTGATAATGGAACTCTCTTGAAAGGGTCCATAGGGAAATTATATATAATGCTATTGTTGTTTAATCACCCTTTTTAAATGATGGTAGTCAGGATGTTTCATCCATCCTTCATCCACATTGCTATTTAAGCAATAAGCCCCGAGAGGCCGTAGGTTACACTGATTCTACAACAGCTAAGGGGCGTTGCTAGGCACGATCACAATCACAATCAAGGACCGGAACTATCAGTTTTAGAATACCGTGTATGTATGACCATGATGTTGACCACAGTCTTTACATTAGTGACTCCTTGTTTGCGTTTGGCCGCTGCAGGAGCTCCGCTCGTGGGAGGAGGCGCTAGCCCGGGCAGCGGAGGAGCAGCGGGAACAGGAGGAGCAGCTCCGGAAGAGAGAGCAGGAGCTGGCCGAGCGCGAGATCGACATCGTGGAGAGGGAGCTGAACATCATCATCCACCAGGTGTACCAGGAGAAGCCACACGTCAAGAAGCGCAAGGGCCACTTCAAGAAGAGCCGCCTGCTCAAGCTGGGCCGAGACAGCAACAGCATCAGCTTGCCCTCTGGTGGGTCGAAATGGGATTTAATTTTAACCCACAAGGGCCATGCATCTATATCTAGGGCCGTGCTGAAGTATGTAATATGTTAGATGTTAGAACAGATACGTACTGAGTTGAGATGTCAAACTAAAGTCAGATTAATTCCATCAGATTAGGCCTCCTGATCAGTTGAGATGCACACATTGGTTTATTTTGGTTATATGTATGCATCGATGGGACTCTACTGAATGTTGAACCCTCTTCCAACAGGTTTCGAGCACAAGATCACTGTGCAGGCCTCGCCGAGTGTGGACAAGAGAAAAGCGCAGGGGAAAGCTGAGACCACCACTCCTCCAGCCAGCCCAGGAGTCATCCCTCGCCTCAGGGCTATTCGCTGTGAGTGCTGCCCCTCACACTGGGCAACGTGAATGCAGACATCCCAAGTCTCCCGGAAGTTCCGGGAGTCTCCCGAATGTTGATAGCGGCTCCCTGACGCCCGCAAATTAGATAAAATCTCCCGATCTAGAGCGAGCGATCATACAGGACGAGACTTAAAATCGCGTGTGCATCTGAGTGTAGCACGCACACGACAGGGGGGAGAGAGAGTGGTGTGGCGTGTGTGCCTGAGCGCATCCAAGACAGAGAGCATCCTGATTGGCCTGTTTCGCTAAATCAACTAATCAGTTTTCAGTGTAGGCGAGCTTTTTATCTCTTTTTTTCCCCCAAACTTAATCAGTTCAGTGTATCTAAGAACAGGAGCGTCATGGTAGAATCAGTGCCCCCAAAAAAGGAAAATGTAAGACCCATTTCAAAGTGTACCCTTGTCTCATAATCATAAGAGTAAAAAAGAATGATAGGCCTAGTCTTGCACGCTGCACTGTTTGTAACAGTGACTTTAGCATTGCCCATGGCGGGTTAAATGATTGCAAAAAACACGTTGAGGTGAGTTTAACTAGTGTCAATTCATGTGCATATTATTCAGGCCTATACTAGATGGCTAGTTGCCAAGGCTACATGAAAAGACCAAACTACCAAAATCTACATATTTTATTTTCACAATTTCTATCTATAGGCCTTCCTTATTTGGTGTGCTGACTAGACATTATTGAACAAACATATTAATCTGTATTTCAGTATGTAAGTAGGCTAAAGTTTTTATTATTATTATTATTTATTTATTTATTTATTCTTTTTTTGGGGAGGGCTTTGTGATACCTCCCTGAAATTACTTTTTGCAGGTTGGGATGTCTGTGAATGTCATGTGAATTTAATATGACAATCGATTAAAAAACAGCACAGAAAGCACAGATTTTCAGCGAAGAGGGTTGCATTTTCTAGATAAAAATTCTCCTTACGTATTTGGTCAGCATGATTCAACAAATCAGACTACATTTTCTCTAGTATTGTTTGAGCTCAAGGCCAAATAGGTATAATTGAGGGTAGTTTATTAATTTAGGCCTGTCAGTCTATCTGAAATGTATGCCACTAATCTGTATTCATGCTCTTGTTATTTTATCACCTTGGCAACACAGGGTCACTAGCCCCCTCTGCTGGCAGCACAACCAGCCATCATGTAATATGAAAACGTGTGCTGCATCAGTGTTTGCTTCTGTTAGCGGGAGATTGCGACTGCAACAGTGTGTTGTGTTCTGTATTAAATGTGCTGTGGCTTTTGTTTGGCTCCCTCCCAGTGACCCCCTGCGATGGCAGGAAGACCTGGGGCCGCACGACTGTGTGCAAGGAGGAGGTGGTGAACAGCAAGAAGAAGGGCCGGACCTGGGGCCCCAGCTCGACCCATCAGAAGGAGAGAGTCGGAGGGGAGGACAGGTAGAGCATACCACACTTACCCCTTCGCTGCATGACACTGTGGTTGCCCAGCAAAGCAGCCGCAGTGACTGACTCCTCTCCATGAGCTGCAGGACTGAGAGGTTCAGGAGGTCATTTGTTCCGGCCGCCATAAGACTGCACAACGGACCTGTTTGAAGTGCATTAATTATTTACTACTAATGATAGTAGCTCTTTTTGTGTCTCTTTTTATTTTATTAACTGTTGTTGTCAGGGTTTTTATGAGTGTATTGCAGTGAGAATGCTTGTTGGTAGACAACACACTGCTGCTGCTGCTGTACATCTGAATTTCCTCTGCGGGGATGAATAAAAGTATCTATCTATCTATCTATCTATCTATCTATCTATCTATCTAAACAGACGCAGGGGCTGGGATCCGTGGGGTTGTCATCTATTTCCCATCCATTCAGCATGTTTTCTGTTTGGCTAAATTCTGCATTAGCTCACTGGACATATGAGCCAGTAAGCCAGAACAAAACACTGCTGATAAAAGCTTGTACCTTGTAGAGTGTGGTCTCCTATTCAGACTCCTATTCTTTCAGGAGTGAGAGTGTGATGGACCAACAAATGGGCTGTGGGTGGTTGCTAATAGCTACTATCAGTTCCTCCTGATGGAATACAGAGGACTACTTCCTACAGCCTTTAATAATTTATAGGTGTATAAAACCAGTCCCCTTCCCTGTCTGCCACTTACTGTTACAGAGTCTGCAGTTCAACTGTGGCTCATTGTAAAGGCACAGTTCACAGATTCTGATCCCATTCGTTTGTCAAATTCAGCAAGTCAAATCAAGTCAAGTCAAGTCTATTTATATAGTACATATCATACACAGAGGTCATTCAATGTGCTTTACATAAACAAAAGCAAACAGTAATAGCAAATAAAAAGATAGAAGGGCAATTGTCAAAGAATAGTTTAAATCAGCAAAAAAGAAAACATAAAACACACAAGGTAGAATAATTAAAAAATGAAGAATAATTAAAAAGAAAACATAAAACACACAAGGTAGAATAATTAAAAGACAGCTAATTCCGTCTCACAGTCGTCTAGCTGTTTGTTCCGTGTTTGGTGTCAAAAGCAGTTTGACAGCCAGTCCTTGCAAATGTAAATGTCTGTAAATGAGAAACAAACATTGTGGTTCGGAGGAGCATAAAAAGACAGGGGGCCCTAATTTGAATGATTGGCAAAGAGCAAAGACACTCAATGTGCAAAGTGTCTCGTGCATTGACTAAAGCTATTATGTGGTGTGTGGGAGCATTGAGGTGATACACGGAGGTTTGAACTTAGGATCTTGCTCGTTGTATTAGATTTGCAAATATATCTTGCCTCTTTAGTTATTTAACATTAGTGCAATTTAATCGGCTGTTGAACTCAAATATATATATTTTTTAAAAAAAAGCATTTTTTGTTTATGCTGGATGTGCAGGAGCCATGAAGTAATCCTGACAGTTATGTAACTTCTACTTGTTTGAATCCACTTGTGATGTCTGCAACATTTGCTTTAAGAGTGCTATTAAGTAAACATACTTGTCAGTGATGTTGACACTGTGATATTATTTATCTCCATTCATGCCATAGCAATGTCTAGATAATTAAAAGATATTTTCTTTTTCTTTTCTTCTCTTAGATTGAAGTCCCTTGGCGAGGGATGCAAGACATGGTCCTCCAGTGCCCCAAATCTTGGGAAATCCCCAAAGCACATTCCCATGACAGCTGGTTTTTCCAGCTTAAATGAAATGGGTGAGTCTGTGTGGCTGTGTGGCTGTGATCACTCGCTTTGCTTTGAGTGCCAACCAGAGCCAGCCCTGACTGCACTGGAGCCCTAGGCAATATTTTACTTTGGTGCCACCCTCCCCCTTGGTTATTGTATTGTAGTATTGTATTGTATTGTATTGTAACAAGTAAAGAAAAAGTACGTAAAAAAACGTCCCTGTCATTTAGGGTGCCCCCCGTGGATGGAGTACCCTTAGCATTTGCCTATACCGCCTATGCCTAGGGCCGGCCCTTGTGCCAACTGAGATCCAAAAGGTGATGAGGTTCAAATGAGTGTGGGTGGTTAGACTTGTTCCCTCTAAGCCCTCATGTGTTGTCATGAATGGATTCAAAACAACAACAAAAATGGATTGTTAATGTTTTCATTATTTTATAGCTGAATATAGTACACATTATAATTTTTACCTCCTTTACTGGGGTGCTTGTACTATTATTAAATTGGTAGCTTTACGTTTGTTTAGATAAGGTGTAACTTCGTCCTTCTAATTAAGATGGCTAATGAATCCATCTCTTGCTGACAGAGGAAAACTGCGAGGACACCTCTCCGTCTCAGCTGCATCTGGAGGCCAGCAGTAACGGCTCCACAGCCTCGGCCACCGGGGCCCAGGGCTCTGTCCAGCGCTGCAGACACCACAAAAACAGCAACCTGCTGCTGCTGGGCTGTGCCTCGGTGCTGGCCTCCGTAGCTCTGGGACAGGACCTCCTGCAGCTGGGACGTCTGCAGGTGAGTTGAGGGCTGGTGTGTGTGTGTGTGTCAATAGCAAATCAGATGCCCTTTATAGAAACCATCATGTTACAACACATTTGTATCACATGTCATTAACAGACCCTTTTATCCAGCGTGATTAACAGTGAACTAACTACAGTCCTCTGGAGCAACACAGGGTTGAGTGCTCTGCTAAGGGGCACCATGCTGGCAGAACTCACAGCCTGCTGGTGTTCCATTTGGATTCCCAGATCCCTAGTTCCACTAGACTGCCACAACCCCACAATGCAAATAGGCATATTAGTTACATACTTACGTTTTATTTGTGTCTCCTGTAGGTGAGTCAGGATGAGCAGGAGGCCCGTGAGAAGAAGAAGGAGGGTCTGTTCCAGCGCACCAGCCGCTTCCGCCGTAGCACGTCCCCGCCCAGCCACACGCTCTCGCTGTCCCTCTCTCAAAGCCATCACCACGACTCGGCCCTGGCCTGCCTGGACCCCTCGCCCTCCGTCACCCTCCTCTCCCTCTCCTCGCTGTCCGACTGCAACTCCACCAAATCCCTTCTGCCCTCCGACCCCGACGACCACCTGCTGCCCTCGCCGGCCCTGCCCGTGGTCTCGCCCACGCCGACACTCAACCCCCTGCTGGACCTGCGGGCCGAGAGCTTCAAGCGCGAGCCCAATCAGTCGCTCACGCCCACTCACGTGTCGGCCGCCATGACCCTGAACCGCAAGCACCGCCGCACGCCATCGGACAGTGCCATCGGGCCGAGGGTTCCGCCTGTGGTGCTTCATCGGCGCACTCCATCTGACGGCAGTGTGTCCATTCCCCCCACGCAAGCACTGATCACCGCATCACACACAGGTGAGGCCTTCCACTGACCTTCCACTGACCTTCCAGTGTCCCTACTGACCGTGTCCCACTGTGTTCTTAAAGGCCAACTCCGGTCTAAGAACAACCTAGAGCAGGGGTTCCCAAACTTTTCCACGACAAGGCCCCCCAAATACCACTAGGTTCTGGCCAAGGACCCCCTTGATGTGTTATTAAACCCATCGACAATACTATGGTAAATGTAAAAATACATTAATTATTTTAGCCACAAGCACTTCGCGATGGAGCATACAGTGTGTAAAAATTGTATTTGGGGCTTTCTTCTATATAAGAGCTATCACTTTACTATTATTCCCAGTCATTATCATAATAGGGGGAATATAATGTTCATACTGTATATGCATCACATTATTATAATGATATTGTATAACAACCCTTATAGTAATAGGTACATTTTAAATTATTCAAATGTATTTATTTGTTGCTTTTATTTTTCCATCCAACTTGGTGAGCCCCCCCCGGCACCCCCTCGCGGCCCCCCAGGGGGACCCGGCCCCCACTTTGAAAACCACTGGCCTAGAGTCTATGTTTTGGTCCTCAACGAAAGTTTACACTCGTTTCGTGGGGACCAAAGCGTCACGAATAGATGCAGTTTTGAGTAATGCTGAAATATGCATGTACAACTTAATAGCATATATAGTAGCATAGCCTTTTGGGGCAGCTTCGTTACATCACAATAAATCACCCTTTTAAGCCATTACCTAGGCTCAAATCATCACACATTTGATGCGCACTGTGCAGTCAGTGCATTATCTAAATTCTTCTTCTAGTCATTACGTTACGTTGTTATGGTCCCCGATGAAAGTTATCACTCGTTAACACTTCCAAAAATCATCCAAAAATACCCTAGATTGTTCTTAGACCGGAGTTGTACTTAAGATTGAAAATGAACAAATAAGGAATATTGGTATACATTTAATTATTTAACATACATTTATATACACATTTGTACATTTACTGTATGTACATAAAAATGTGTATATCTAATTTGAAGGACAAAATTAATCAGTTTTCAGTTGCAAATGAAAAGCAAACTGGCCACAATTTCTAACCTGGCCCTGCCCGCCTAGTATCTCCACTTATTTTCATCTCACTGAGATACTAGTCTGGCTCCTCACAATGCATTTACATTTTCCTCAGCCACCAGAATGGCAGGCCAATCAGCGACGAGAAGGGATGACGTTAGTTTCGAAGTCGAAAATGGCTGTGATAAATGGTAGTAGCAATGCCTGCAAACATCAGAAAAATGCAGTCGGAAGAATGTGTAAATTTATACAGCAAAGGTAAATACATGACTGCAGAAGCAGTTTATTATTAGTTTGTAAAGGTAAGGCGAAGTAGAAAGCAACATTAGGAATCACTAATCAATGTGACTGGTTAGGCTGGACAAAATTTTAAAGTTTACCTAGTCTATGCCCACTATGTTGTTAGGGTTGGAAACATTTTTCAATTGTGAGTACCCAGACTGACAGATCTTCATAAAGTGAAATGAAGTAGTGAGTCTGGTGAAACCAGGCTACATAATATTGTCTTTTCTTCATAAATCATTTGACTATAACTAAATTTTAGTTCATAATTATGTTTGTTTTGTTTTCCAAGGACCCCGTGGCACTTTCAAGATGCCCCATTTACCCGACCCCTCCAGCCTATTCCCGTCAGTGCCTCGTCGCAAGCCTCTGACTCTAGCGCCTCCTCCTCCTCCTCCGCCGGCAGCGGCAGTCCACCACCACCACCACGAGAGCCTGTCCGGCACGCCCACCCTGGAGAGGCCCACCACGCTGGAGTTCGTGCCCCGTCCCCGGCCGTCGTCTCGGGCCCGCCAGGACCCCTGGAAGCTGGCGTCCTTCTCGCGGACACTGAGCCTGTCACCTGGCAGCAGCAGCGACAGCCTCTTGGGCTCTGGAGACAGCAGTGTGTGCGCTGCGCAACAGACGCTCCTGGACATGGACATGGAGGGGCAGAACCAGGACAGTACCCTGCCCTTGTGCAGCCAGCACCCCCCTCCCACTCTCTGTGGACATAATTTCTCTTAGTCCCCTAACTCCCAACCCCT
This sequence comes from Alosa alosa, assembly GCF_017589495.1. Classification (NCBI taxonomy): domain Eukaryota; kingdom Metazoa; phylum Chordata; class Actinopteri; order Clupeiformes; family Clupeidae; genus Alosa; species Alosa alosa. The sequence goes on along the minus strand of NC_063203.1, from coordinate 18,501,661 downwards.
CAATCACATACACACACACCTTCAATCCCGGTCCCCCATATGGATCCTCTAAGGGGCCTACTTGTTGTTTCTTAGAATATATTTCTGTACTCCGACTCAGATAGACTCCGGTGGACTCGACCGAAGACGTGGATTCATGCTCTCTTATGCAACAGTGATAAGGACCTTGAGAGTCTTTACTGTGTGTGCATATTTTTACATTTATTTAATGCCTGTAAGTGTGTGTGTGTGTGTGTGTGTGTGTGTGTGTGTGTGTGTGAATATAAGAATGGATGTTTTGACTGATAGGGCATTTGTCATTGCAATCTGTAATATATCCAAATGACTGTCAACATTGATGTGTAATATATTCACATGGCTGTCAACCTATAGATATTCTTTAGATGTAACTATAAACATAAATTATTTAATTTTTACCTTTTTTATTTTGAAAAAAGGACCTACTCAAACCTAATTTACAAAGCACAAGCTCTCTCGCACCAATACCAAATAGGACTGAGGTTCTATTTCCTACTATTTCTGGACTGTGCAGAGGCCTTCTTATTTTTCTTATGAATATACATGATGTGAATATGTGCATCTATATGTTGGGAAGCATGCTTATTTGTGTGAATATCAAGTGAGTAGCATAGCACATCCATTAGTTTTCAGCATCCTCTCTGTCAGAGTATTCTATCCTTCTCATGCAGCTATATCTATCTCTAGCCCACTCTCTTTCTTCTGCTCTCAAACAGTTCTACAGTGAAAATCACACAGAGGAGGAATTTGGGTTTTTTCAACATCAACATCTACTACCTGCTTTGTCTGAACAATCCGTAGCTATTCACCTATTTAATAGAACCTCATTACTCATCATTATGCCATTATTATGTCCTCATGAGGATGGGAAGGGTCTGGACTAACTACAAGCCATCCATGAATACAATCAACCGCTGAAGTGACTCTGAAGGATGGAGTGGACTTTTACGCTGACAGACGCAATACCAACATACATCCTATTCTTTAGGAGATCATGCACAGAGCTAGAAATGGCTGAAACATTTTTATGCGGCGCTGTTTGTATTTGTCCGCTGTATGCTTGTGGTGTGTGTGTGTGTGTGTGTGCGTGTGTGTCTGTTTACTATGGGTATTTGGAAACTATGATGCTATGTGAAGGAGTGAACTAGGCCCATTCTTGTATTTTATGTGTGAACGGCCATGGTATTTATTAAAATAACTGTTACCTCTGAGGTTTCCATTAATCATTATCATCGCTGGTAGAATAGCAGAAGTCCAATATGAGCTGTCTATAGGAGACAACAATAAAAATGTACGACAATTGATGTTCAAGATCAAAACCCTGAATCTGTAAGGCTGCAGTAATCTGTAAGGCTGCAGCAGACACATTCTGAAACATCAAATACTCTCATGCAATATGGCTTTTAAAGGCTTTGAAATTATTATTAAAACATAGGGCCCTATTCACTACCATTATGAAGACATATTTTCTTTATAGATTACAGGTATAGACAACTCTCGAATACTCTAATGCACTGAAAAGAGGCCATTCAAAGTTACTGGTTAAGTATGATATACCATGTCAGAATTAATAAATATTTCCATGACAACCATATCACACCATGGGTTTTGTTTAAACTTTATTTATCATTTTTGAATACCAATCAGTAGTGCATTCCTGGACTAGCAGTTCAGTACAACCAGTTTTAATGTCATATAATATCCAATATCCCACAATACTCTCTTAGGACAGACTCATGATCCATGATGACAAACCTACCACCACTGGGTAATTTCCAGTTCAGAGTCCCTTAAAACGCATAAAAAATTAAAGCAAGAAAGAGGGGAAAAAATTAATGTCCTCTTTTCGCTTTGCCTCCTCCCATCTCTTTCATGCAGGACATTTACAGACCTTCTCCAGTAGAGGTCAGAGACCAACCCAAACCCTTGGAGCAATTTACAGATATCCAAAAATAAATTAGAAAATGACCCAACACACATACAAGCAAACATACACACACATGAACTTTATCTCCAGAATTACGGTCACAGAGGTTGTAATCTCAAATTTGAATTTTACTCTCTTAGTTTAATATCATTACAGTAATGAAAGTAAAGCTCTCTACAACTGTTATTTTCTCAATCCCTCCCCCCTTAAAATTGTCAAAACCACAAAATTCTACTTCGACCATTGACAGACACACATCTCAAATGACATCAAAGAAAAAAAGACACTATTTCCTCATCCATGTCCTTATGTTTGTGCTTTTGTTTTGATCTGAGCTGCACACTTTGATTAATGGGGTGGCTGTCACTCTGAAGTAAGCCTCTGCAGTTGCAAGCACAATGGTATGTCCTATTCATTGGCCCAGAAGATATCGCCCAGATAATTAGGCACCAGAGAAATAAATACACTTTTTTTTTAGATAACTTCACTCCACAACAGCACTCTCTCTGTCTTCTTTGACAGAGAGACAGAAACAGAACTAAATCCACACCATTTTCTACATTAGTCTAGCTAGCTAACCAATTCAAATTACATTATAGCTCATGTGATTCTTTAAGAAATTCCAGAGAGAACCATAACTAGCTTCTGCAGCTATTTTGAAATGCAGAGATTTCATATTGATCAATGACATCTATCAAAAAACACCGAAGCTGTGGGTGGGGTCACTTTATCTTTCAGATCCTTTATCCTTCTATAGCTTTTCTCTTCCAATGGCTTAAGTCCCACGGACATAACTAGCTGTCTGCTTTGTATAAGGTAGTAGAAAAAATGAGTTAATTCAGAACCTCCTCAGTATCTTTTTACTGATACACACTGCTGTATAGTAACCATATCCCTTAAGCCCAAAGAATACTGGATACAAAGGACAAGAAATTAAGACCACTGCATACCATTCCAAAATGCCCATAACGTTTGTAGACATGCAGGGAACACTAGGAGAAAATCAACTGAGAGACATCCATTTAGAATCAACCAAGACTATTTAAATAACATTTTTCTGGATCCAGAAGAAAATGACAGCATTGAAATGACACTAAAAGGATCATGAAAATTTACCTGGACATGATTGACAAAAGGTCAAGTAAGATTCCCGATCACAAACCTAACATAAACGTCCGCAACTTACACATACATCACATATTGCACACTCAAAATCAAGACATGCTCTTGAATTGTCCTTTTCCTGGCCTGGTATTGATGACATTGTCACCTAAACTTATTTCAAGAAAATCAAAGCATACAATTCCTTAAATGAATGGTCTTCTTGGCTGCTTTATGAGTTTGACCGCAATAACAATGTTATCATTTATAAAGAGGTTTTACTACATTCTTGTCTGTAGTAAAGTAAAAGGAATCCAATTTTATGTGTTATCTGATTACCATATCAGTTCAAATACACAGTTATCCTGTGAGTTTGGAGTACCTTTAGCATGTACCCCATGTACTGTACCCCCCATTGTTTCATCAGCATCAGAAGGTTGGTAACACTTGCCTGTGACTGGACCACCATTCAAAGCAAGAGGGGAAGTCAGGCTTAACATTCTAACAATATACACTAGGAGAAATGGACAACTAATTCAAGACACTGGTTCACGAAACACACCTGATAACAGTAGAACAGAGACTGTACTTGAGCTGTATTTTTGTCCTTAAAGAAAGAGAAAAAACATACACTTGTTTCGACCACTATCAGTAACTCCAATGACGCTAAACCCCCAAATCAACAAAGTAGAGAGAAAACAGAGGGAAAAATGACAAGTATTTGAATTAGCCCTTGAATACAAAGAGTTGAGAAACTGAGATCTAATTCATGTCTGAAATAAGACAGAGCGAGAGGAAGGGAGAGAGAGAGAGAGAGGAAAACAAAGGCAGGTAGATGAATACCAAGACCGATAAAAAGGAAAGAGAATTATCTATAGCGATGCTTATTCTTACCATTATGTAGAAGCAGGGTGAGGGGACACTGGAACAATCAAGTACTATACATTACTCTATGTATAATGACTCGTTTAGCTTGTCTTATTGGGAACTAAAGCCTTGATATGCATTACAGAACATAACCTTCATATCCAAAGCCAAGCCATAATGCAAGAAACCTCCATACAGTCCTATAGCTCAGCCAATGTCTTCTGGCTTAAAAAAGCATGATTTTTTTTCATACACACCCTTGGTACATGATGTGAAATCTTGTATTATCAGTGTCTTTTTAAGTTGCTGTGCCATTCTAGCATTTGTTACCATGTCTGTATACTACTTCCCTTCTGATTCCTTCTCTGTGGTGGTTTGTTGGTTGGTTGGTTGGTTGGTTGGTTGGTTGGTTGTTCTGTCAGTCTGTACCTGGGAAAGAAATCGAAGCACTGGGAACAATGGGCTTTAAAGGGACCAAAACAGGCTTCTTACCATAAGGGAATTGGGTTGTTCTAAAGGGGGACAGGGGGGTACAGGGGGGGACAGTGCCCTGAAAGTGTCCAGCTGCGAGCGGTGCTAAACCTCAGATGGCCGACGGGCAGAGGAAGCAGAGGAGGAGGAGGAGGAGGAGGAGGAGGAGGACGCTTGGTCAGGAGAAAAAGGACGGGAGAGAGAGAGGGCAGAGGCGTTAGCCCAGCACGTCTTTGCCACTCTCTCTCTCTCTTTGTCCACTCTTGCTCATCTTCATCTCCGTCAGCTGGATGTACCGAAGAACGTTTGTATCTGTGGGAGGGACAGAGCAAAGGAGAGATGGTACTACAGGTCTGAATCTTCTCAACAGACTCAGAGAGACATATAATGGGCACAGACAATCTTGTATTGAATTCCTTTCTTGTACTGAATCATGTCACACCAATAAAACATGAGCTGCACAGTGACAATCTGTCACAAGAGAGTCCCTTTCATCTTGCAAACAAGTGGTCATTGCTGGATAAGTTTCAGTACACTGCCGTGAGTGGCTACATGATCTAAAAAAGATAAAAATCTAGACATCGATTTCAAAGAAGTTCCCTCTGCCACATTGTTTCTGTGTTCAAACACTAGTTTTAAGCTACAGTGTGTTGGCTACACAATTTTGTCAGCTCAGTGAGATGGTAAGATAAACCTGTAGAGAACTTACAGAACCTGTAGAGAGCAAACAATACACTAAACTATTTATCATTTAAATGGTTGATTTGTTACTTTCTTGTCCGGCTGTTTACGTCCATATTGTTTAAACATAAACATTATTTTCCTAATATTTCCATAGTCCCTCCATTATTATTAAAATGCTCCACATTAATAATGGTTGGTCAAGATGACTGCTGAAGAAACCCATTGGACATCACCTGGTAAAGTGCTGGTATTACTACAATAATTACAAATTAACAATAAATCATTTTTCAACTTTATCTGGTCACATGGTCACTGCATTAGGATTAAGACCATTTGGATTTAGAACCATTAGTATACATGCATGACAGAAGCTAATAAAAACATGAATGACTTTTTATTATTTCACCACCTCCATTTTCACATAGCAAATGCTATTTATTACTATTTTTACTGCATTTTGCCATGCATACATCATAGCAGTAATGTCGCCGCCTGACAATCGGTTGATCCGTGTTTCGCTTCTCGAACCTGTTGCTGAGAGTCTGTATAACTTTGAATAAAAGTGTCTGCTAGATAGTCAACTTTGCACATCAGTATACAGTATTTTCAGAACCATAGAAGTGCACTCATCCAAACCACACCAGCACTGTAGAACATACCTGTGGGCTCACGGCACTTGGCATCACGCAGGTAACGTAGGGCACATTCATAATCGCCCAGGTGATAGAAGGCAATACCGGCACGATACATAGCCTTAAAATGGTCCTGCTGGTGTCCCAGAACCTTAAGACAGTACTCCTTCACTCGCTCGTAGTTCACCAACTCTGACTGCAGCAAACAGGCTGGAAGAAGAGAAGGGGTATAATTTATCTAGTCCTGTAATTAATGGTCATAGTTGGCCAGATATTTCCAGAATAACACTTGTCTCAGGCAAATACTAAATGGTTAAACTGGGCTTGGTTGACCGTGGTGGTCAGGGGTCATTAGATGTAATTTAACAATGGCTGAATGATAGAGAGATGTGCCCCTCAACATATAGATGAATATATAAATGGGCAATTAACCAAAAACTAACTCTTACCAACTAAAACTAAAATGATTCGATCAGGTGGTGATGGTGGTGGTTGTGATGGGTTGATATTGTGCTATTCATAATTTAACATAAAAACATTAATACTAGGTCAAACAGATCAACGATTTAAATCTCCATTGAAAAGGTATTGTATTAATATTTTCCACAGATGTTTTTTGACATTAGTATTGTGTACGGTGCAAAAGTGTGAATAGGATCCATTTACAGCAGTTTTCTTGCTAATCCAGGAATAATTATGCACATTTGCCATTAAGCTATTGACTTTTATTTTAGGGCCATATCAGCCTGCCCTAATAAACATGATCTGAGGTCGAAGGCAAACAGACAGATAAAGCATTTCATGAATTATGGGGCACTTTTGCCAATCAGGGTCAGTTTGTGTAGCAGTGGGCCACAGTAGGCCTCGTTTTCTGAATGGATGCCCTGATCTTTGAGCCCAGTAGCACCATTAAGGAAGTCATCACTGCTAATAGCTTCAAAACTGTACATTTCAAGCACAATTCAATATGTGAAAATATTTAACATAAAATAGGACCTTTCTTCTCATTCAATGCCACTGTCAACACCAGCAAGCACAAAAAATATTCGGGAGAACAGGCAACGCTTGGGAACTGTTCAAGCACATAGCAGACTGTGGAAGGTGGAAACAACAAGGTTTTCACGCACAACTGCGAATGGACCCTATTCACACTTCTGCACAGTACACAATAAAAGCTGTCATAAATAAGCCAAACAGCAGTGGGTGTCAGCGTTTATGAACAGTGCTGACAAATCCATACATACCCTCACATATCTACCATATATCCTCATTATGGCACCCACCATACATTGTACATACACCATACAACTTACTTACATTGTCTGGTGTAGCAATTCTCGTATACCCGTAATCTCTGGGTTCTCTATGGTTACAATGTTTTGAAGTAATTGTGTTTTTGGGCAGCAAATAAGAAATCAATAATAAGCAAGCCTGTGCAAACATTTCTTGCTTAAGCGTGTTTACCAGAGTAGATATTGCATCCACCCCTGGGTCTGTAAACAAATTATTATGAAACCAGGAACCTCTGTAGTTCCTTTATTAAATATGCTTCTCAAAATAAGTTAATGACAAAGATGCACAAGGAACTGCCCTAATATCATCATTCAGTCCTAGGAAGTGGACTTCTCGTAAGTCAGAACTAATGCTCATATCTCTGTGATGTGGGCATTCTCTGTTTACTAAATGACATCAACATACTACAGAAGGCTGACACTGCATTTCACCAGAGTGCTCCGGCCGACATCTTTCCAATTTCACATTAGCTTGGCCTCCCTTCTCTTCTGATGTAGTCTAAAAACTCTTTCTACTTTCACAAACGTGTTGTTGTGAAAAGGGTGTATTTTGTTACCAGAACAGCCTGGGAAACATACTGATATACACTGGCATGCTTTAAAAAGTGGAAATGAACCCCACACCCCTCCCCCATTGGCCAGTCCTTGAGGGTTAGCATGTAGCAGAGTTAGCATGTATAATTTCATCCTTCACTAGTCCTCCTGACATGACTGAGCCACAATTAATGAACTGCAGTTTAAATGAGGTTGTGCATATTTCGTTTGCTACCTTTTGAAATGCCCTCTGGTCTGTGCACAGTTTTCTGTTCTGCATACAGATCTCCCCAACCATGTTTTCTGAGTTGCGTGTACCGAGCTGAGTAATACCACTAATCTTCTTCATGATAGCCGCCAAACACTTATGTCATGACCGGAGACATTTTACAGTGGTGGTGGGGTCTGCATCAGTTTCTCAGAGCTGTTGTTGCTGTTGTTGTTGTTGTTGTTGTTGTTGTTGTTGTTGTTGTTGTTGTTGTTGTTGTTGTTGTTGTTGTTGTTGTTGTTGTTGCTGTTGTTGTTGTTGTTGTTGTTGTTGCTGTTGTTGTTGTTGTTGTGTTTTGTCTAGAAAAGTGTTCTCATTTTCCATCCCTTCAAATATAGGGATGAGGAGGAAGACTACTGCCCAGAGGAGGGCACTTAATGCAAGTGGTTTCACTGTAACATGACCCTGCAAGGGAGGTATTTCAAAATGCAACCATCCCAAGGCACAGCATTCATGTGAAAAGGGGGTATATAGCATTTGTTCATAGATATTACCGAGATACTGCAGAGAGGACACAGTAGTGTACACGTATATGTGATTTAAGGACACTGTGCACAAAAATGTACCACGTAACAACACGTTATCTGCACACAAAAGAAGACTCATCAGTTCTACAGTCATTTAGTGCAGGGGGCTGCAGCGCGGTGGAGTGAGGCGGGTGACTGTCCCTGAATGACCTAGACTGCCTCATGGACAGAGACACCTGGAGGACCTGCGCCTCCAGCACACAGATAGCTCTGACAGACAGCACTGACGCAAGCACCACCACGCCAGTCTAATCTGGACCTCAGCAACTCAGCAGTAGCAGCAACAGCAGCAGCAGCAGCAACACTCCAGCAGCAGAACCATCAAAACAATCTTCAGTTTGTAGAATACATTACACATTAGCTATTTACAGAATTTAAAATAATTTCATTTATACATATATACTGAAGCAAAAAAGACTCAAATCATACATTTTATATACACTATTTGCATCTTTCAGACTATATGACTCAGCATCACAAAACAGAGGCCCTATGCATGTTGCTTTGTACATCCAGCTAGAAACCTCACTGTCAGTCCAGTTCATGTCATCACACATAAAACCTCATTGCTGTAACAATCCCTCTGTGTTCTCCTGTTTAGAAATATTTAGTGACATGTAACTTTGAGTTGTCACATAGGCCACAACAGAATAGAAAAAAGAAAAGTGGTATGCTTACTGTAGGCCTATCACTTGTTGTTTACGAGACTGGTATGGTTTAACAGCAAAGAAGTAGGCCTAGTATTACCTAGACAAACAGGAAAACTCTAATCGCCATTTTTCACACAGGACACAGCCATTAAAAATGGAACAAATACTGTACTTGTGTTCATCATGGGGAAAACAACACTGATCTATACTGCAGCATCATACCGTGGAAACTACCAAGCGCAACTCCCATAGTTTAGCCTTGCCATCTGTGGACCTGGCACTGGCATTTTCCCCACCATGAGGACCAATCTGATATAGCCTGGCGCCGCCAGCACACATCCACTGGGTTCATGGTGGTCTGAATCTATTCTGTTGGATTTCAGTTGGGCTAAGGGCGTGCAAAGGAGCGTCTGTCCAAATTATGCTATGATAAGATCAGCCCATAGCTCATGTCACGAATGATGAAATCACAGTAGTGCAAGGCAATTGGGACAGTTAAGAAAAACCTGCTGAGGGAGAGATAAGCCATCACATCCTTAACAAGTAGCCTAGGCACTGGTATGGTCAGATTATACATATGCGATTATCCAATTAAAGCATGACTTACGAATACACTATAGTGCATGCCACCCTGTTTGTTATCCACTATGAAATGTGGTCTACAATTTCTCCTCTATCTAGATTGCAGTCCTACTGAAAACGCACCTGAGAGATAGTTGGGCAATAACCAAGTAAGAAAACAAAATCTGACCCACAACCTTAACACACGTTAGTGATTAAGAACAGGAATGGTGCCCTCCTTACCCCGACCAAAATCAAGTGCCAGACCAGAGCAGAATTCCATCAACCCAAAAGGAGACGCAAGTCAGATGTAAAGAGAAAGGCTGAAATAAATAGCTTTTCAGACATGCAGACAGATGTGATTCATGAATTTTTTAGTATTACAGTAATACAAGGATGTAATAGTTCTTGTCACACAGCTAATGGATCTTCCTATATTACAAGCTACATCCACAACAATGCATGACATGGCACCTTTACATTTTTAGACTGTAAGCTTAGCTAACATTTGTCTATCTACTTATCTTAGCTAACATTGACTCACACTTTCGGAACTAAGCAGTTTCTGTTATAAGGGGGGTAGGGTAAATGCCATTTTGTCTGAAACCCTCAGCCAAATTGAGCGCATTTAAGAGATTCTGACAGATAGATAAAGTACAATTATGGTTAACTCTGACCCACCGAATCCCACAACTCAAATGTGATTTCCTTGCTTAACAGAGGGAACACCACCACTCCCACCACGCACATTACAAGCTGTGTGTAGGGTGTAGGAGGGGGAACCAACAGTAGCCTAATGCACTGGTGTTGCATTGGTTTCAGATCAGTGATCCGTAAACTCATTAGTCTTCGATGCTTGTAGTGATTACCGGTAATATCTGATACTCACAACTATAGCCAGCATAAAAGCATAACCCTCATTGACCCTTTAAATGGATCACTTCAGGGAATTTATTCCTACTACAGATGAAATCATAGACTATTCAGCTCTCTGGTATAGCAGAGAGAGACAGTTTCATCATCATTATAAGTGGCTGGATTCATTTTAATTTGCAACCTGTTCTCTCTCTGAATACTGACTTCTCTTTGTCTGTACTGTAGTCTTTCTCCTCTGATTTTCCTAAGATTAAAAAACAAATTGACACATCCACTGGCACACACAAATTCTGCTCTTTACCTTACATTATCAGGTTTAATGCTGTTATGATAACAAACACGAAAACGGTATACTAGTCGCTTGGATATGTGATGGCACATTTACAAAGTGCAACCTGACCAAATTACTCTGTACTGCATGTTAAAAGCATCTTTTCACACAATAGGGAGCAGAAATCAGGTGTAGATGATGAGATTGGAAGGGAGTCTTTGCAGTAGGATGTGCAATAGTGTAATATCTCCTTGAAGAACACCAATGAAGCGTATCAACAACAGACACAGCTGAAACCTGACTGAGGAAAGATTGGGATGCTCTCCTAAATTCAAACCTGAGGGATTGGGGTCCAAAATATAACATTTACAGTATGTAGCATTGTGTAGTGTCTAGATTGTAACAGTAGCGCAAGATTCATTCTTCGAACAGAGCATTAGGTACATATTGACAGCTGTATAATAGTACATGAAGGATAACTATTAAGCTTACTGGGTTTGAATATGCATGTATGTATACACAATATTTACAGCATCACTATCCTATAGCTAAACTTAGGCCTAATGGCTAGGTAGCCTAGTGATGTGTTGACATATGCACGCTATAGGGCTTTTTTGTGAGAGGGGGGGGGTCAATATCTCAACATATACCCCAAGGAAGGAATGCATATGCCTATGGTTGTGCAGTTATAGGCTACATTTAAGATGGACATTTTAAGGGCACTGATAATGAGGTAATATTCGGATTTATGTCTGTCACTGTTAATGTTTTTGAAGCCCAGGCCTAAGGTCGGATGAGGACTATATTTTGATAGAGCCTATACAATCACCAGATAGGCCTACATCCCTTACCATCCCCGCCTAAAGTAAAGTGCCCTCGTTCATCTGTGGCTTATCAGTGACGCTTGGGGAGATTTTGTCTCCGTGACGCCAAAATTGAGCTTAGAAAAGGCACCGAAAAACTCACCTGTCAGACTATCATAGCATTCGATCTCCGTGCTTTCCACAGCTTTCCGCTGTTCCTCTGTTAGCTTGGCTGCGGCTTGGTTCAGCAGACTGACCTCGGAACCCGTGGTCCCATCGACAACATGAACTCCTTTCAACTGCAGCAAAGCCCTGTGATACTTTCCGATAGCTTCCCGAAATTTCTTCTCTTTGTAACATCGATGGCCCTCTAATTTGAAGTCAATGGCTTTCTGTATTTTGGTCTCCATCTCCATCTCCGCTGTAACGACACGATAGCCTCCTCCTCCGTCTCCACCTGCAGCCGCCGCTAGACTTCGGCCGCCCGCCTCAGGATAGCTCTTCAAGCTTTTAATCGAATGTTGTTTGGCCTCCATATCGTTCAGTAGAAGGTTCCGCGAAATGCCATGCTGGTCTGTTTAGTAGGCCCACGACTGTTGTCTCTGGTAGCACTAGAGGCGGGCTGTAGCCTACATAGAGGTTGGGACCCAGTGGTGATGGAGAAAATTACCGACAGTGAGACATCGAAACACCAAATCATTTTAAACACACAACCAATTGCACGACATAAGAGCCTAGAAAATATTCATATATAGGTTTAAAAACTCAATTAAAACGTTACCTGCTCCTCTATTGTCCTCTTAGCCTCGGTGTGATGGCTCTCCGAGAAGGATGCTGGAGGACTGAGGATGGATCACGCGATTGTGTTGAGTTTGCTCTCGAGCCGCCGGCACGCGCAGTTTCAGGACCACAGACAGCTCAAATAGACTCGCCTGCACGGCATTGTGGGAAGAGAGGATTCGTCGCATCACGATCTGTCTATGTTTAACGCCGTGATTATTTTGAAATCAGCTTTGAAATCAGCAATGTCTAATCTCATAATACTTAAGGGTAGGCTATGACTATCACGAAATGTATTTACAGTTAGCAGGCAGCATGGCGATTTTTTTTTTTTATCGAAAAGAACTCATTTGGAGCCTATGACAATTTTTTTAGGCTCCAACCATCATCGTATTTCCCCGTTTTTGAACGGTAGCCTTCTGGTTGTGAAATGAATAGCCTATGTAGCCTTTGTAGGCTATGTTTACAACTGCGGAATTTGGTCGACGGTGAAGAAAACGGCCACAAGTGCATATGAATAAGGCCTTAGTTTCCACAGTCTATTTGAACTATTGAAAGGAAAATAATATCCATAACAGAAGCAGTCATTTAACTTCATTTTGTTTCAACAATAGACCAAGTTCAGTAGTTTGTTGGCTATTAAAATAGTATAATTGTGGCCTAGACCCCTTTGTTCTCACATTAACCTTTTGAAGTTAAAGAATTTAATTCTCCAATTACATAAACCCTATGATAAAATGCTGTCGGATAAGTACATTTCACTACCATAATTGCTCCAAGAGCAAAAAGCCTATGGCCTAGATAGATAAAACTAGCAAGGCCATTTAGCTAGCTATACCGTGCATTCAAGTAGGCTATTCAGTAGGCTAGCATGTGCTGCTGTGATGTAGCAGACACATCTCACTATTCCACCTACCCCATTACAAAACTTAAGAAGGATTTTGATATTCGTGCAAAATAATGTAGACGGAAAATGTAATAGCCAGATATCACATTGATGATAAAGGTAAGTATTCAGACCCTTTGCTTTGACACTTGCTCAGGTGCCTCCCACTTCACTTGATCTTATTAATACATAAGTCTTATGTATTATGTTTCTACAGTCTGCTTGAATCCACCTGTGATTTATTTGGAAAGGCACACAAATCACAATGTAGATAGACACTGCTTGGCCAAAGACAGTTTCAGAGCCCTTCATAATTCCAAGATCAAAGAAGTTTGTCACAAACAGGACACTTCCAAGAGCTGCAAACCAGCCAAGTTGAGCAATCGGTCATGCTGGTTTTATAGAATGACCAACATAAGCTGGCGTGGCCAGCTAAACCTGCAACATAAGACCAGCAACACCAGCTAAAACGACCAGGCTGAGGTGGTACGACAACCAAAACAAGCTAATTTGCCATCGTAAGCTGGGTAAACCAGCTGTGTTTTGCTGGTCTAGCTGATCAACCATCATATGGTGGTCAAACAAGCTGGTCAACCAGCAAACCATCTCAAGCTGGTCAGGCTGTTTTTTTCAGCAGGGATGGCTCGGTGGATGTCCTTGAGTGGCCCAGCCAGAGACCAATTGGACTTTGAACCCAGTCACATCTGGGTTCTCTGAAGATACCTGAAAATGTCTTCACACCAACCTGACCATTTGAGAGGATATGCAGAGAATGGCAGAAAATCTTGTCCCAATATGCCCAAGTCGCAGCTGCAATTACTGCAAAAGATGCTTCAACTATGTGCTGAGTCGAGGGTCTAAATATTAATGTCAGTGTGAGCTCAGTTGCCCTTTTGCAAACCCCCCCTCCTAAAATTCTGTTTTTGCTTTGTCATTACAGGGTATTGATAGCAGGCTATGAGGGAGAACATGAATTTCAAATGCTTTTAGCAGAAGGCTGCAACACACCAAAACAAGAGAAGGGGTCCAAATACTTTCTGAATCACTGAAGGTTGCTGTGTACAACACAAATATGTCTCTGATGGGTTGTTAGTGTAACACACTAGCAAGGGAGTTAAAAGCCCATGGGTGCTAGTGTCTCTTACTAGCTCGTCTCTTAAGGCATCAGGAGCGAGGTTTCACCCTAACACACAATGCACTGCTATGTACCAGCTGGTTACTATTACATTAGCAAGGCCTAAAACCATGGGCAAGTTTTAAAGAATGATTTTCAAATGTTTTACCTGAATGTCACGATCACTGTTAAACATGCAACTCACCCACTACGCAGTACCTCCAGTCAGAGGGAAAGGCAAGGACAGTGGTATTTGCATGCCTTTAAATATTCATTTCAAAAGTAAAGCAGAATATTCCTACCATCAAAACTAGTGTGTTTGAGTAACCAGGGGTTTGTGTTGACTTACAAAAAGTATCCTGACAACAAACAGACATGCACTCTGAGACTATTGGTTACTAAGAAACTAGACCCGGTGGATTTCCCTTGATAGGAACCTCCATGTATTTTGCCAGCTTAGTAGCAGGAGTAAGACATGAATTATATAACCAGTGAAAGTAAATTATTTATAACCGTTTGTATGATCTTTAACAATAAATATTGCTGCAATAATATGTTTAGTAAGAATTTAAACGAGGCCCCAGCCTGGGGCACCTGCACCGTACGCCGGCAACCCGGGTTCGATTCCCGCCCTGTGGTCCTTTACGGATCCCACCCCGACTCTGTCCCACTCTCTGCCTGTCAATCTCCACTATCCTATCTAATTAAAGGCATAAAAAGCCCAAAAAATATTTTACATTTAAAAAAAAAAAAAAAAAAAAAGAATTTAAACGTATATTGTTTCAATGATGTATCATTTGTTTTACAGTTCTCACACTATTATAATTAGACAAAAGAATGTAATTGTCACTTTCCTGTTCCTATAAAGGGTATCCTACAACACTGAACATGCGTAATAAAAATTTGACATGCGTTTTGCCTGCTACAAAGTTACTCATCACTGTTCATCTACTTAAATAAAAGTACATTGTCGTGCTGATCACTTGATTAAATGTCCGTCATATCACTCAATAGTTACTTGAAATCATCGAGACCGATGACAATTTTGGGCAGATTACCTAATTTGTGAAAAATGGCATTCAATGTCCATAGAAACGCCAAAACATTTTCACATAAAAATATGAGACACCGCTACAAAAAGGGCAGGGAACATTTTATCTACAATTTACACAAGGTTTTCAATACATGATTTTTATAAAATACCAAAACCACTGCCACACAACTCTTCTTTTAGACATTTCAAAATATGACAGAAGACTACCGAATAAAAACAATAAAATAAAATTGAAACGTGTAAACCCTTAGGGTATTCTTCAACTGCACTTTCTTAAGCTTAAACATGAGCCAGTGGTTGCTGGTGGTCTAGCTCTGGTTCCCCTTCCAATAAGACACATTGAGAACAATGAGTGTCATAGAATATTGGTGCAACATAAAAAGAATCTCATAAATGTGCTAACGGAAATTAGACTCTCAACACACCATAATAAAAAACGACTCACAACTGTGCTAACAAAAAATGACCTCCAGCTAACATTGCTTACACGCTAAGGGCAGTTAGCATCATATTGGTAGTGACGGAACAAACAACTCCAATTTCTCCATGAATGACAAGGCCATGGCAAAATAATACGAAAAATGCCAATTCCTTTGTCGTTGGGCAAAAAACAAATGTGGGAAAACGATGTCACCAGGTTTTCAATACTGCCACAGGGTCAGCACTGAAAGCAGGGTAATTAAAATGTTCTTCTTGCCAAATAAAATGTGCTCAGCTAACCAAGAGGGCTACTAAAGATATGAAATATGCAGAGTTGGAAACCCAAGGGGCATAACAGAGCTGCTGGTATAAAGGCTGTCTATATAGCCAAAACAGAATGGAACACTGCGCCACAGGATGTCAGAAAACTATCTAACAGTGCTGCTGGTCCAACAACCAAGTTCCAGTAACAGTACCATATCTCAGATGATACATTTGACAATGGGGTATCAGTGGAACATATCTTCCAGTTTTCTGGTGTAAAATATCTTGTATCTTATAATGGTGCAGTTGAAAAATGCTGTTAATATGTGGGCTACCTAGTTTTTTAAAATTGGCCACAAAAAGAGCAAAAAAAAAAACAAAACAAAAAACGGTAAGCGTTGAAAGGGAAACAATGATTTGCATGATATTAGCAAACAGTCAACAAACAAACAATAAACAAGTGGCACTTGGCCACTGATATGCATTTCCTGATTGGATGTAAATTGAAAATAAGCATGCAATGTTAGCATTCTACACACATAAAGATAACCAAGGTGTTGAGCTCTGGTCCACGCAAACTGCAACCATAATGTTGAGAGTTGGTTTCCCACTATCCAATAATTGTGTCAGAGAATGGAGAGGTATGGTGAGATCTAGCACGACATGCTTTAGAAGGGAGCATAAGAGAATTCAGGAATAAGTCAGGGCAATAAAAACTCCTATAGGGAATCAGGTGCTAGTATGGGCTGCATTCTCCACACCATTAAAATGCAGGTCTGTAAATTACATCGCTATGTTGCCTATACAGGGTTGTCGAAACAAACCACCATCATATAACCTTTTTTAACTATTTTCAGATTTTACTTTGCATCTCACACCTTCAACTAACTCCGTTGTAAATGTATTGACTCAATCTGAATGAATCTCATTTGTTGCAAATGAACATCTGAAAGAAAACCCATTGCCCAAAATTGTCTTGCCTGTGTAACGTGAGGTAAGTGAGGAGTGGTGGAGAAATAGTTGAGATTTGTTTTTTTTTTATATGTCAACTTAGGTCCTCTTGGCACCTAGTCTCTTAAAAACACTGACCACCATGGCATCCATCTGGGCATTGGGGCAGTCTGCTGAGCCTGCAGCACTTGTGCTGCTGCTGACCTTGGGGCTAGCCAAGGGCAAAGTGTCGGAGTGGAGCGGCTTGGTCGAGGCACTGAGGGAACCAGAGCCACTTTTGGGGGGCTTTCCCAGTCTTTGCAGTATGCTCCGCTTGGGACCCCCTTCAAGAACAGAGGAAGTAGACGAAGGGAGTGGAGGAGAGGACTCGTTGGGGGGCACCTTCACTTTGTTGCCCAGCCTGCTCAGGGCCGTCTTGGTTGGTTTGGTAACAGCTAGTTTGGTAGCAGCTGGTTTGGTAGCAGCCAGTTCTTTCTTTGTGGAGAGGTGAGGCCGTTTGAGCACGCCTGCGTACTGGAGCACAGAGCCTTCACCGTCACTATCGTCGTCCTCCTCCTCAGCAGCACCTGGTTTGGGTCCATCTCTCCAGCCAGCGTCCTCCTGGCCACCACCTAGCCGACTGAACACGCCTGTGGTCTAGATGTGGGGGAGAGGAGAGACAAAAAGAGGTAAGACAGACTTCAGGATTACGATAACGACACAAGATGACGTGAAAGATTTTGCTATTTTTCTGCACATATTTCAGTTTCCGCAATGGATATGGGGGGAAATTCAAAGAATATATTTTTTTTTTTTATGTTCAGCATCAATGTAGATAGATAGATAGATAGATAGATAGATAGATACTTTATTGATCCCCAGGGGAAATTCAAGAATGTGTTGACTTAGCTTACCTTGGCAGCTGCTGAGGGTGTAGTGTCTGCCTTTGACTCAGCCCCGAGTCTCTCAAACACAGAGGTGCGTTTCAGGCCCTTCCCTGTGGGGTACAGAGTATCAAGAGCAAACAATGAACCAAACATTCATTTCACCAAGACAAACCAAACACACTTTTAGACATCAATTTGTGGAAAGAACATTTAAATGTTCTGGTTTCTAGATCTGTGTGTTGACAGATCAGAAATGTCAGTGACTTTATGAACAAGTCTGTGCTCATTCTCTCAAGAAAAGGATTGTACCTTTCTTGGCCTGTTGGGCAAGGATGCGTCGTGTGCGTGGGGTTGTTCCCTTTGGCATGTTTACAATATACTTGCCCTCCATTTCTGCAGTAACACGCCGTCGCTTCACTGGCAGGCCATTCCCTTCCTCGGCTGGCTCACTCGATGCAACTGAGGAAAACACATAAAATGTTTATCTGTTAAAAACCAGACTACATGAGAATACCGTAAATCTCTTATGTTGTAGGCATATATGGTCATCACTAATCCCGATTCCCAAAACATGCACAGCAGGCTAGAATTTTCTTTTTGTGTCCCTTTTTTACGTTTTGTTTTCCTTTTCAAATGTCATGAATGGAGAGCACCAAGCAGGTGTCTCTTTACCCTTACCTCCTTTGGCCCCCTTGTTGGACACGGTCACAGAGAGACGGTTGTCAGGCCACTGCGCAGGCGTGCTTGGTGGCGAATCCCTGCTTAGAGCACTGGCTATCATGCGGGTGGCAGCTGTTCAGAGAGGAGAAAAGGGTGCAAAGGGATTCTATTTATACTCTGGGTTTGATGAGTGGGCCCTCTTTCTTTAAATGAGGTCTATTAGTCATGGACAGGGTGTCTCTCTCAGTCAGTGGAAGGGGGGGAGGAGGAGGAGGAGGAGGAGGAGGAAAAACACTCACGTGTGTTCGCAGTGCGTCTCAGCTCAGCCTGGACACTGGTCTGTCCGGAGTTAATGGCGTCAGTGGCCATCTTGCACATATCCTTCAGTAGAAGAGAAACAGAAAGGCAAAAGTTACTCACTTCACTGCCATTTCTGATTTTTCACTGAAAGTAGTGTCAATTCCTGTCCCTCACGCCTACAACACACTTCTAGAGAAAGTAGATGCAAAAGGGTCCAAACAAAATCATGTTGTGTGGCCCAGGGTCAAAACAAAACAATCTTCTGTGGCACAGGAATGTCAAGTATAAAAAGCAAACACCATGTACACAATCAAAATGAGTTTAGTATGATGTACAGCTGATAGAAATTTCAGTACATTTTTAATTTTACACATTTTCATTCATTTAGCAGACACTGTTGTCCAAAGTGACTTATATATGTCAACTATATTACAAGGGATTACATTGTCCACAGAGCTACTTGGGGTTACGTGCCTTGCTCAAGGGCACAGCGGTGGAAGCCGGGAACTGAACCCAAAACTTTCAGGCTACTGCACGCTAGCCCAGCTCCTTAACCACTACTATTGTTTGCTTCTCTTCTTAATTTACCACGATTATGCATTTTCTCCACAGGCATGCTGTTTCAGTAGGATCATCATCAAACAAAACAGATGTTTCCTCCAACTGAACAATGGCTTCGGGATGTTTTCGTTAATTAGAAAAGAATGGCACGATATGAGGGTCTGTCTGTCCTGTACAATTAGTAAACTTATAATTTCTTTTGGTCTACACAAAGTAGGAGGTTTGTGTTCTGGGTTTGCTTATGAGAAAATGTTCCATCATAAAAACTGCCTTTTCGGGCTCATGAGGCAGAGCTTTTTTTGGTGGAAAAACGATCACAGTTAAGCATGATATTTTAATACCACTGAGGAACAACAAATGGTTTGAACTCTTTAAAAACATGAACATTCTGCATGTCCCTGTGTGACAATGTGAGTAATGGATCCCATGCCATTTTCATTTGGCCATTCAGATTATCATGTAATCATGTAAACATGACCATCATGTAAATTATGTTAAAGTGAGTTGTCTTACCTGTCTGTAGACCACCTTAGCATGCTTGAGAATGGCAATGATATCTCCAATAGCAGAGATTCCCAGGTCCATCATGATATCCTTGCTGAGGTCCATGAGCATATTCTTTTGTATCCTACATTAAAGGAAAATACGTTTACTTACACACAGAGAAAACTTTGAGAATGATGGAAGTGACGAGGGAAATGTCACTCACCTGTTATCTACAAAGGACACTGCATAGGTAACAGCCAGACTGGGTGGGATCCCAGCATCTTTGAAGAACTGAATCCACTCCGAAGTGGCTGGAAGAACAACGTGGAAAAAGTTGTTTACATAGCGTAATTCTGAATTTGTGTTTATCCTTATTTTGCTGACAGCTGCAAACGACCAGCTGACAGCAACACAAATACTACATTGACTGTCTTGAAATGTCATAACAGCAGTTGAAACCCTAGAATACTCAAATGGCACTCCATATTTAGTGAAGCTTTATTTAGTGATATCTAAATGAATGACCTCACATTAAACTAACCAGCTAAACAAGCATCCGAAGAGAACATCCTTAGCTAGCTGTGCTGTCCCAGAAATATTCAGATAGCTATAAACTTTATAAAGTTAGGTGACACTACTCTCCTCTCGTACTACACCATTTCCCTTCCTAATAGCTCTGCTCGGATTTACAGCACAAACTTAAGACGTCAAAACGTCATGTATCTTCAGACTAGACAAATGCTAGCAGAAGCAATCACCAAGCAACCCCCAATGTTGTGATAGATGAGGCAAGATATACATTTTTACAAACACATTCGAAAGGAACTATGAAGATACATGACCAACACGTGGGTTGTGGCAGTTTCAATGGAACATACAAATTTCACGACTAACATTACACTTTTTACATACACGCAAAATTTGTTCTCTAGGTACACTGGTGGTAGGACCCCCCTCCCTTACATGTTACGAACAGTTGCCAGATCACCACTCCCATGCTAGTTCATGACTCATGAGCTACTAGAGAACCAGTATAGTAGACTATTTTTAAACCAAAGGAATGTAACACCTGCCAACATCCTAAATCGTATCTGACCAATTGATCTGACCCAGCACGTATCTATGAAAGCACATCTAACAAGAGCATCAACAATGCGCTTTATAGGCTACCATTAACATGTCACACTAACACATGCAGGCCTATTACTACTATTACTTAAATCCACGACACCCAAAGCATCACTAGTCGTCTGCTATTTGACGCTAACATACCACTTATTAACACAAAACAAATGATTCCAGCTAGCTGCCATTACAGTCATCAAAATAGGATGTTAACATCAGCCAAATGAGCTAACACTAGCCAAGTTGTAATTGTATGTATTAGCCACATAAACAGATTTTTGGCAGGACTTTTAACTTTGATAACAAGGTCAATAACGTTAGCAGTTACTGCAAAATAATAAATTCTAAATACTCTCTAAATGAAAGTTCAACGTTGAAGTCACTTTTCTGCCGGTCTTTTCGACCAACTTTCAGTAGCGAGGTATCATAGCTTTGTCCGCTAGCAGGATAATGGCACGTTTCACTCAAACTTCAACTGTGATTTTGGATATTAACTGGATGGCTGTAGATTAATTCAACAGTGTAGATATTGTGCTATACCAATCAACCCACAAATAAAACACTTGACCATGAGACTGTGTTGAAAATCAGGCCTTTTTTTCCACACTAACCTGATTTCTCTGACGCCATCTTCACTGCAATGCTCAGTGACTCTTTGATGCACCCAGACACTTCCGGTGGAGCTAAAAATGCAGTTCCGGAAGCGACCAAACTTCCGGTTGAACAAGATAAAAGTATTTTATCCCATCAGTGTCAATCAACTGAAATATTGTTTTCAACTAATTACCATATCGACAGCTTGGTTGTTTTTAAATATACAATGGTCTTGGTGCATATTTTATAATTTATAAATTAATTTAATTTAATGATACTTCAGTCTGGATGAAAGATCGGCACCTTCAATCTCTCAAAAACTGAATTTTTGGTGTTTCCAGCTAAAACAGCTATTCCCCAACAGATTAATATCCAGCTTAACTCATCTTCACTAACCCCAACTAGATTGACATATAACTTGGGCGTCATAGCCTAATTGATGACCAACTTAACTTCTCTGAGCATGTAGCCTAGCCTCAATTGCAAAATCATGTCGGTTTATCCTTTACAACATAGCAAGATCAGACCTTATCTGACACAAGATTCCACACAACTTCTTGTACAGGCCATGGTTATCTGCTGGACTCTTGTAGGCCTAATTCACTGTTAGCTGGCCAACCTGCTTGTGTAGTAAGATTGTTACAACTAGATTATTGTCTGTCATAGGATCTGTTGGTGTTGTGTACCTTAACCGTGTCCTCCTCCGCTGTGTGTGTGTGTGTGTGTGTGTGTGTGTGTGTGTGTGTGTGTGTGTGTGTGTGTGTGTGTGTGTGTGTGTGTGTGTGTCTGTGTGTCTGTGTCTATGTTTGTGTGTCTGTATGTGTGCGTGTCTGTGTGCGGGAATGTTGTCTTTCTGCACTTGCTATTCCCACACAAAGTTACAAAATTGTTACTTTTCAAGCAAAAGCATCAATAACGATCAAAAATCTTGTTTTTATTTTTGTTACGTTGTTTACTCTTCAATTTCTCACAAAAAACGAAAATCATTCATGTGGTATAGTGCAATACACCTCCTTCCCAGTTAGTGCCACTATGCCACCTATGTTATTCAATATGAAGAGAGAGAACAATGCATGAAGAAGTCTAATAATGTGGTGGGCCCACCAGACCCGGGAACATTGGCTAAGTAACAAAAACATGAACACCTTACAAGGGTTAAAGGAGATAACTGAAAAGTGTAGACAGACAGACCAGTCACACACACATTCCCTGCAAAAAATGATGGAATGATGTTGAATAGCTTAGAAAAGCTCTGGAGCTTTCTGAAGATCACTGTTTGAGGTAAGGCCTACAGCAGGGGTGTCAAAGTCATATTCACTGACGTGAATCCCTGACAGTAGCTAGAATGCATTAAAAAACACTGGGAAAAAACAGTGTTCAGTCCACCAAGTCATAAGCTATCGGCGCTGCGCAGCACCAGTTGTGATATTTATTTTACGGAGTGTAATCGTAGGTAATGTCATGTATGAAAACTAGTATTGTTAGGCAATACTATAAGTGCAAGTCCAGGGCAGCTGAGGTGTGGCGATGACATCATCGATACGCAAGCAGGATGTGCGGTTTCGCTGTCTTAACGAATTCAAACGGGCTACAGTTTCAGATTTCTCCACTCTGGGACCAGGTTTCAGAAAAGTGCGGTTTCGGGCAGTGCGTTTACAGGATTCGCTTTGGGCCGCCGCCAAGACGAAGCAAAACCTCTGCGTTTAACCTAAAAAGCGTCTCCGTGTGGACGGGCCCTTAGTCAGTGGGCCGGATTTGTTGGTGTGAGACATCATGGGGGCCTACATTGTCATGGTCCTTATCATTTTTCTGCATGGGTATCAGAGTGTTGTTTGATGACTTCTTATACACACTTATGAGCAAACAAGTATAAATCATGTACTGCTGTCATATACTGTACTGCTCTTTCTCTCTTGAAATACCCGACTACCATGTCAGTTTTATTCATCCTCTTTCTTCCTGAGGATGGTTTATAGTGCTAGGTTTAATCAATTTATCAATTCATGAAAATACTGCCATTGCACATTGTTGAAAAACAAATGGATGAATATCTTTTTTTTTCCCCCAAATTTTCCTTTACTACCCAAAACATCTGAGGGGCCGTACGAAACCTGCTGGTGGACCTGATTTGACCCCATGGCCTTATGTTTGACATCCCTGGCCTACAGTGATCCAATGATCAAGTTCAACCTCCAGGCCTGTGAGCTCATCACCAAGTCTTGTGAGCACCCTGGCCTATGGTTATTGTTATGGGATTTGGCTGACACTTTTGTCCAAATCGATTTACAAATAAAAACAATATAATACTTAAAATGAACAATGAACAGAATTTAAAAAAATGGGTCAGACTACATTAAGGAGTTGCAATAATAAACAATAATGTCAATGCAATATCAATGATATTGATCAATAGCCTAATGAAATAAATACTATAATATACAAACCATAACTCATAAGAACCGCTTAATTAGGTGTATGCTGAACAGACATGTCTTTAGACCCTTCTTGAAAGACCCAAAACTCACACAGGAACAGAGAGCACTGGGCAACTCATTCCACCAACAAGGAACCACTGAGGAAGATCACTTCACAGAGATCACTTCGCCTGCCAAGAGGCCACTGCCACTGAGCTGGAAGGCTGGAGCCCTTCATCCGAATACTGTGAAGTTAAGAGAAACTCACAAGTCTTCTGTTACGTTTCAACTCTTTATTTAACTTCTTGCAAAGATGTAGCACCAACACTTAGAGTTAGCTCTACTGTGGCAGACTAATACCCATAACATCAGATATAGGGCACATAACATATCATGTTGTATGTGTATTTGTATTACTGCACATAACTAAATAGACCACACAAATAGTCTGTTACAACGTGACTCAGCCCCAACCTGCTCTCACCCCGGGCATGACCCTGTTTCACCCCAGCTTGGGTCGGTCCATTGTACTGCTTTGCTCACCACTGCATCCTTCAGGTGAATGGCATCACTTCAGCAACTCCCTGTACTTTCTGCTTCAATAGCATCAGTGGTCCATCACTTGAGACCACTTACAGTAATACCCTTATAAACTAGAATGCATTATTCAGGGCTCAAGGCTCTATATGTCGAAATTCAGATCTAAGAGTTGAATATTAATATAGTTTTTAGAATTTCTGATGACTTTAGTATACAGAAATTTACCTTGCAGTAAACCCTGGTTATTTTTCTACGCTCCATAGGCCTATTTTAGTAAAAAAAAAGTCTAAAAACACATACAAGAAGCCTAAAAGCCTAAAAACTAAAACGCCTACAAGAAGCCTGCAAAAAGAAACTAAAAGAGAAGGGAAAAAGGAAAAATAGCTTTTAGCAAAAAATCTAAAAAATGTCTATGAGTTTTGTTGCACCATAATTTAACATGATTGTGGACATAGTTTGAAGGCTTGTGATGTATGACTTGTCTGCATTGTTTTGGCTGTAGACAATACAAAGTGGCCTGGAGAATATGCATTTCTTAGGACAAGCGCAGAGATCATCCTGTCCCAGATGTGATGTGGAACAAAATAGTATCTCATAAGGGAAATAAACATTACCAATTGCAATGAACTAAGATGTTCTAAATCAATAATCTCCAACTTTTGTTCCTCCAAGAGCTACGTTGACAAGCTACTTTGATAGCCTAATGTTTTATATTGTATAGCATGCATTCCCATCTCCACCCAAAACAGCTGAATAAGCTTTGTATGCATTTTAACACTCGTTTCAACTCCTTCACCTTCTGTGTGAATTTGATAGGATTTTTTTCAGGTTTACCTGCTGTGACTGTGTTACTCAGAAACAAGTGGGGAGCTAGTTTGTGGGCTTGGAGACCACTCTAAATGTGCAAATACATTGCTGCAATACTATAAAAAGGCAGCAGATGGCATATGTGAGTAGGTCCACAATGAGAGGGATCGAATAAAGATCAAAGGAAAATTAGTGAAAATCGGCTTTTGAATTCAAAATAAGGGGATGTCTCCAAATAACATTAGCTGGCTGCTCCGATTCTTGTCAGATTTCCAAGAACCACGAGGTAGCCATTGTGTGCCCACAATATCTTAGGTCTCATGTGTTTCTGTTGACTTGAAATAAGAAATGGGGGACTTTTTTGTCCACATTGATCTTTGTATGTGAGTTTGGGTGAACCAATTAGTGGGTTTAAAACCTTCACCAATCTGGCGCCTGATACCACACCTGAAGCTAAATGCTTTTTGTTCTTTGCGCCACTTAAGAATCTTCTGCCTGCACTGAACCTCTGACTGTAATATCAAAAGGCCTTTAACAGTATAGGCATCTGTTCACTTAAGTGCTATTCACATAGGAAGAGAGGGAAGTATCAAGGTGTCATCAGCAGTACTGTTAACCCAGACATGGGTATTTATTTTTCCATCCAAGATATTGTAATGATAATGATGAACAAACCCAGATCATTTTTTTCCCCTCAGTCCTTTTGTGTCAAACACCTACTGGCAGGATGCTTTACAGTAATACAGAAGAAAAAAAAAATAACTGTCTTTAACATAAAACATTCAAATACTTTCCAAAAACTGACAAAAAAAACTCCCAAATAAATTGGATTTGTATTTCTTCACGTTATATTGAGGGTCTTTTTATGTTTATTTTGCCCCAAAATACATGGCAACATCTGAGGCAAACCCTCTAGAAAAAATCCCAATCTGAAAACATGGGTTCAACCTTGGTCAGCATGTGTGCTGTTGATCCATAAATTCAACCCAAAATGACCCATTTATAGGATGCCATTTTTCCACTGTAAAACCCCCCATCTTCCAATAACAATAGTCACATTCTAACGGTGTCATTAACCATTCTTCTGTTATAGGCTATAGATATATTAGCCTACTGGACCAATTTTCAGTAAACCAAACTTACAGGAGAACAAAGATAGCAGTATAAAATCACATATACATTTATAACTTTTGACAATAATGTCATGCAACCATGAATGTATAGCTAGCTATATGTGTTATTGTGCATAGACGGATAAGGCAGTGGTGCTTCTCATTTTGAGGAAAGGGGAGGTTATAGTTCTTTTTTTCTGTGAGAAAAATATCTTCATTGAAATCAGACAAACTTGAACTGTTTACCCCATTTTTTTTTTCATTCATTGACAAAAATAGCAATTTTATATATTCAAATATTCATTTTTTACAATATATATATACCATATGTTAGCATATTTGTGTGAATATAAATATATACACACATGCATATAAACCTATATTTTTGACATAAAAAGGCTTAGTGGACAAAATAACCTCTTAAGTTGCCAGACCAAACCAGATGAAATTATCTTAATAAAAATGACAACAGTAGACAAAGAAACTACTGTAAGGCTAAAAATAAAAATCATCTATTCGGCAGCAATGGCGCAAGTAAATGGATGGAACAAAGGTATTACAAAATTTCATATCAACACTCAAACATTTAAATGTTCAAAATAAACTTAATAATAATAACAATTCACAGGAAAATAAAGGATCCATATTTAAAGACACTCTCCTTCTTGTGTCTAACTTTTTTGCGCTTTCCCTCAGTAACTTCCTTAAAGAAATATTCCAATGTTAAATCTTAAACACAAAGGTAAAACATGTCATTCTGTGGTCATGACAAAAATAATATGGTTCTGGTGTAGTTTCTCAAATGCATGGTTTTAGAGTTAGAGAAAATTGACAGGATTCAAACATGGCTTAGCAGTAGACTATAATTTCAGAATTATTAATACACATTTTAACACACTTGCAGCATAAACAAGAATCAGAAAGTCTTCTAACCATAGCTTAATTGCTCCAATTACCTTTTACTATGCTGGTTTGTCTACCTGGCAACAACCAATCAATTCCACCTTCTCAAATCAAATGAAAGGGATATACAGACACATATCACCACCCACAACATTAATTTGAGTGCAAAGCAGAGGAATACTCGAGCATATCATAAGGTTACATGCATTCAGTTCTTGATTGGGTCTCATGATGTTCGTGATGAGAGCCTAACTGTTTGTGTGTATATTACATCTTGCCATTAGAAGTTTAATACGAGAATATAATGTTGCTGTCTATGGGAGGTCAGTTTTACCTCATGTTCTAAAACCAAGGATTTGTCAAAACACACACACATAGAAAGGTTTCTTTAACAATTCTAATTAAATGTTTTTTTTTTAGGTTTACCATTGGAGTATTATTCTGAGGAAATAAACTGACAAGTATAGACTTCAGTAAGCCTACAAGCCTGCAACAGAAAATCACTGCAGAGCCAAAAATCTACTCGCAAGGTTAACAGCAACCTGTAATAGACCACAGAATCACAAAGGCCACCTATCTAAAGGCAAAGGGGCTCTCTCCCAGACCCCTTAAATACTTTTTGTCTTCCAACATGTCACAGCATGTCACCTGCATGAAATCAATCAGCAAATAGGGGTTCTCTTGTGAAGTAACAATAAAGAAACACCTAACCATCTGTTATGCCTCTTTTTTTCAGTCAAGTTTAACACTATCATTGTAATACACAATAACAACAGAAAACAGTAATATACAACACAGAAGAACTATACACAAAATCACAGAGACCAGCACAACTTTTCAGCCTTTCCCGATACTGAGGGACATTGATAATTTCTTTTTAAAAATAGTTTTATTAATATATTCATTTTTGCTATATTTCATTCTTGGCTCCAAGTCTACTGAAGCCTTATTTTTCTTGGGAATGCTCACATCATCTGTGAAAACAGATCAGCTTGGCTGGTTGAAATAAGGTGACTATCCAGCAGACCCAGAGATGAAGAGAAAACATCTCATCTCATCCGTTTGACCTGTCATCGTGTAGCAGAGTCCTACTATTTTGTATGTCAGTTGCTGTGGATGTGGATTCCCCCCTCTCTGGTTTAATGTTCCTAATTGGTCAGTTTGGAGTGAAAAGCTCCAAGGATCCTCAGTGTGCAGGTCCATGCTGGGGAAGGAGTGGTTCTGAGGAGGCTGGAGCTCAGTCAAGATCCCAGGGGCTGTCGGGAGTCGTTGGGTTCTCACATGTGGAGGACTTCAAAGAGAAGCAGAGACAAAAAGACAGGAGATAGGAGAAACAGATGGAGATGCGGCAGATAGAAACTGCAAGGAAAGACAAGAAAAAAAGGCAGAAAAAATGTTCCCATAATTCCAAGTTCCAGCCTTTGACAAATCAAGAGATGCAAAGAGAGAAGTTTGAAGTGATGCCTAAATCA
The DNA here is from genome assembly GCF_017589495.1 of Alosa alosa. NCBI lineage: Eukaryota > Metazoa > Chordata > Actinopteri > Clupeiformes > Clupeidae > Alosa > Alosa alosa. The sequence continues at coordinate 18,472,870 of NC_063203.1, read as the reverse complement.
ATATAACCCAATTACAAGTCCCCTTTTCCTCACTTCTCATCAAACACATTCCGCTAACAGGCAGCGTTGGAGATAATAATGTAAACTGAAGAAAACACAAAATGGCAACAAGAGGAGCACATGGATGTGTGTGTGTGTGTGTGTGTGTGTGTGTGTGTGTGTGTCTGTGTCTGTGTGCCTGTGTGTGTATGTACCTACAGCTTGTGAGAAGAGAGGCCATGAATTTTATCACAGAAATGCATCTGAATTAAATCTGAATAGAGAGAGGACTAACGTTACCCTGACAACCTAGAAGTCAACCTAGGCATGCCAAGCAATGGCATAGGGTGTAATAATTGGGTTCTGAAAATCAACCCATTGGATTAAAATTTCACCAAGTGCAGCACTTTTCCTCCCATAAGCCACTGTGGCTAAAATAATGTATGCTGGAGCATATGAATTCTGGGATATGGAGTAAGTAGACTGGGCATCATTCAGAGAGCTAGAAGTGAGGGAGAGTTTAAGGAGTCAGATGACTGATCACTACTGCTGGTCCACTGGTTAGCGCTGGCCCCGCAAGCTCCCTCTGGGTAGCTGAACACAAATGAAGATGTATATGAGGAGTTGTAGCAGCCGGCGTCTGGGTTGTTACCACCACCACCAGCAGCAGCAGTGGCAACAGGACATGGGCTGCCCTGTGCCAGCTCAACTTGCCCATAGAAAGAACTAGAAAAGGCTACCTCCTGCATCATCCCCGGCTGCAGCTGCTGCGTCTGCGTAGACGTCTGGTGGTGCGACGAGTAGGCAGGGGGCAGGTAGAAAGAGTCCTCCTTCACAGTCAGGCCCACCACCGAGACGGCGGTGGTCAGTGGCGGGTGGACAGGTGTCTGCTGGAGAGGCACTGATGGCTGGTCCTGGTAGGGGATCTTGCAGCTTGGCTGGTGGGCCACCAGGACAAACTCCAGGCGCTCCTTCTCCTTCTGAAGCTCGGATATTTCCGCCTCTAGCTCGGCTTTCTCCTCCTCCAATATGTCTGTCTCCTGAGGGAATGGCAAAAACAGTGGTGTAGAGATAATATCTGAATTATTGCATTGTCATGCTTCAAGCAAACATTTAAAATATAGGCGATAAAAGGACAGTTTTTGGACTGGAGGCTGTATTTCCTTCAAACAAGTGTCAGTATAATGTAAATCTATATTTCACATTAGCATCTTTATACAGTGTCTGAACTACTCATGAATTACAATGTTCCTCTATTACCAATTATGTAATATCAAGTATGTTTGTGTAATTTATGACGTATTTATGAATAATTCTACTGATGAACACTCTGGTGACTTGTGTGTGGTCATCTGGCAGAAAGAACGATATCACTTACAGACTGGAGCTGGTCTGTAAGCTCACGCCGTCGATTGCGACACTTGGCAGCAGCTAGTTTATTTCGTTCCCGTCGCACTCTTCTTTTCTCTTCCTCCTCTGGTGTCAACTGAAAGTAAGACATTTGACATCACTCCTCTTCCCCCTTTCTTCAGCAACATGCATGCATAAACCCCCTCGTATTTGAAACAAAATACAATCAAATACAACTTTGATCTGTAGGCCTCTGCTTTCATTAACTTGTCACAGACATTAGCATCTATGTTACTTGCAGTGATCCCTAAACATTTAGGTCAGACATACGCTCTCCTCCCGACTGCGTCGGCTGCGAGCCCGAGATGGACGAACTGGACCCGGAGTGTCAGAACTTGGTGGAGTGAATCCAGACCCAGAAGAGAAGCTGGGTCCCGGTAGATCATAAGGGTCCAGGGCCCCTGGCTGGGTCATAGTGGACGCTCCTGCGTCACTCTGGCCAGGGGCAACTGAAGAGACGAGTGTGGGTTGCACCATCCACTGCAGATCTTGACTGGTGGTGATTGCGGTCACCGTAGGCACAAACGAACCTGGCATTTCCACCCCTGCTCCACTGCTAGCTGTCCCACTGCCAGCACCAACACCACTAGCAGTTGATACACACTCCTGAGAGACACAGGAAAATAAGCAAAGAACCTTGAAAGCAGCACTGCAATTTTTTGTAACACTGAAACATTAAGGATATGTGGAGGATGAATAGCCTATTAAGTCACTGGTGTTATGGCTTAAATTATTATAGCTGATTAAAATACATTTTGATTAGCCTACTGCTAAATCTAAATGGGTAACAGCTCAGTTTATTCATGGCACAGAATATCATATGGAAATCTCATTTTATTCATATTTTAGATGTATCCACTTAATTGAATTATGTATTATAAATATATAATAGCCTAAATCACGGATATTAAAGCAGGCTGCACAACAGTTAAAAATAGAGGCACATCCACTGGGTTGCAAGGCCTACTACTACACAATACGCACACAGCCTTCTAAACATGTCCCAGCTTTATTTAGAACTGAGGCGATGCCAGCGTCAGTTTTTAAATTAATATTCATGTAAAACGTGTCAGGATCAATGACGTACAGCTTTGAGGAATACACAATAGCCAATCGCTGCTCTGGAGTAGTTCCTCTTTACTGCCTTTCTACTCCTCCCATCGTCACACCCACGGTGTTCCCCTTAGCAACCCGACGTATCACTCCAAAATAGAACGCATTTACGTCATAGCGCAGCCTGAAACGCGAGCGAGGACAGCGAGGGTGGTGTGTACGTACAGTACGTCGGAGTTCCAGTCTAGTCATCCTACCTTATGTGTTTAAAGCCTATGAAGTTGCGAAGCGCGACTTGTATGAAGATTAACAGATAAGTTAACATACCTGGAAAATGTTTCTCTCAATTTCACAAACAACATCTTGCTACTCTTGAAACAAAAATATAAACTTGATGAACTGTATACTGTAGCCCTAGGCCTTTATTAATGCTATCCATGTAAGCTGCCAATACGCACTGCTTTACTATGAAGTGTGCAACTCTTGCAAACAGTAGGGTAAACCTACAGAGAAGCTAATGTAAATGTAAAATTATGCAACAAACGTTCGCCTCTAAACAGTGACCAGTCTCGATGGCAACAGGAAACATACCACATGCATATCAGACAAAAAATAAAAATTAAAACTCACTTGAGGAGGAGCGCTAGTGGTCGGCGGACTCCCGAAGGAGTCCACAGATGACAGGTACTCAAGAGAAGGAGAGGAACTTCCACGGGAGCCGGTATCAAGGTCTCCGGGGAACCCTTGGAACATTTCCCCGGCGGAGCCGAGAGACCGGGACACCTAGCCTATGATTATAGGTGTAAATGTGATGAGAACTCCCCTTATAAAATAAAGAAAGAAAACTCAACATGCACTAAGTCGCGAACACCAAAGGCTTAGCCTACACATTAGCTTCAGCAGTGTAACGTCTTTGGTTTTCGCAACAGTCACATTATCTCTCTTGCATATAACTTAGGCTACTTACCCTGACAAATGTTCTTCAAATTCTTTGTCAAGATATATTGGCTTTATTTCCGAAAAGTTGCAACCCAAAAGGCAATCCACTTTCCTTGCTGAATCAATCTCGCTCAAAATTCCAGACCCTCTGCGATAACGTCCCTTCGCATGAAAATAAGACATCCGTTTCAATGTCCGCGGTATTTCTTCTCAGAATCTCTTCTCTTAAAACTCCATAATATTCCGCGAGTTGTGTCTGTGCAAGCATATGATTTCAATGTTCTGTAGCGGTTCAACTATGAATGAAAGTGTGTGAGAGCGCTGGAGTAAGCCTATTGTAAAGTAGTATCCCCTAGTCCCGCCCTCGGGATTTCCGAAGTGACGTACATACCCAAATATGGTATTGTCTAGCTTTGTTTTGTTTTCTGTATCCTAGGTAATGACGTTGAGGGAATCCCTCTCCGATCGAGTACTCGCTGGCAGAAATAGCTACTTTTCTACCACGGCAGTGATATATATGACTATTGTCTTAGACACTATTAAGAAATAGTCTGACTTATTATTATCTTAAAATCTAAAAATATAGTCTATCCCACGAGCCTGGAAAAGAATGTAGCATTTAAATGCATCACCGGCCTAACAATAACATTCTCCCCTGAAACATATTTTCCCACAAATCAGTAGCCTAATAAAAAAGAACGTTGGTCTTGAAAGTATGTCTAAAGTAATATTTCTTGTTAAGGGGCCGAGATTGATCTCTCATACCCTAGGTTAACTAGACTATATAAAAATCCCAAATAAAAAAACAACCAATTGCAAAATGCAATTTATATTGAACAACGGGAATGTAGCCTAGGATATCCCTATGTTGACATTATGTGGGAAACTGCTTGCTGGGCGACTCTTCGAGAGGAGGGCAGTCTTGAAAATCAGGAACTCCCACTGTAAATGTCCAAACAAAAATTCTCCCAGGCCACTCGACGAGGACTTCCCTTGTCTGAACGTGCATAGCTTTGGGAACTACAGTAGCCTAAATGGATAGCTCCATCCGTCAACCTTGGATGTCACCTAATAGGTAGGCCTATGTTCTTCGAAGAGGATAGATAGATAGATAGATAGATAGCCTAGATAGATAGATAGATAGATAGATAGATAGATAGAAAGATAGATATAGATACTATTTTACAAAGCAAGGGGATTTCTTCGGTAGCCTAGGACATATGGACTGTCGTGACGAGTAGGCTACAAAAATGCTGTCATTGGAAGCATCATCAGCTCATGATTCATTCATTGCCATACATTTATGTGGGAATTAAAGACAATCTGTACAGTGGGAGTTCGCACGGGGGTTTACGAGAGACATACGACAACAAAATCTGGAGACATTACAAAAACCTTATAATAAAATGTCATAGTGAGGACATGCTGAACCAAAGTTTGGGCGCGAGGAACGTATGAATTACTCAGCGACAGGACGTCAGCAATGATGTGTTTTCTGTCCAGTACTCGGAGATGAGTAATATCGCTACCAGATTTTTTTTATATCTAATTTAAAACTACAATTCCATAGCGACCTTTTGCTAATCTGCTAATTATTGCTGAGTTAACATTACCTTGCTAGCAGTGTTTGTGTGTAGGCTACACTAACGTTAATGTTATCGCTAACTTACTTGCTAGTGACAGGACTAGAATAAACAACACTACCAATACCCTCCCGCCTGTACAATATCTCGCTAGCTGATTGTCTCATATATGTGTGAACTACTCAACTTTGTACATAAAGTAAAACAAATGCGAAAACATGTGGTCGTGTCATCTTAAAGTTACAAAACCATGCTATGCAAGTGTGGTTCTTCCATTCTGCATAATATGTGTATGGCTTTCCGTCGCCTTGGAAACGCCGTTCCAGCACGTCTGACGAAGGACGTTCAGATTTTGGTCTTTTTTTGTGTTTTGTTGCCTAGCAACTGGTTTCCGTGGTAACTGCAAGGGGAGGAGACACATGAACCGAGGCCTGTTCTGTCTGTTTCTGCCTACTGGCCCGTGTTTGATACGAGCAGAATCGAAGATCAAAGTTGAATGCAGGCGACTGTAGGTCTGAGACACTGTTTTATTTCTGTGCATTTTATGCGGAATTTTTGGACGGAAGGCCAAGAATACTGAGAGTGCAAATTATTTGTTTGTTTATAGGAGAGCAATTCGCTGTCATCGCATTGCGTAAAGTGTTAACGTTAAACGTAAAGTTGAGCATTAACGTTAGCTAGCTGTTTTTAAAGTGTGAACACTAAGACAACAGTAAGGAAACATCGGGTTGCGAGTATTGCTTGTTAACAGTTAGCTAGAGTGTCGATAATGCTAACGTTACCGTTAGCATGATACTCTAACGTTATGCTAACATACAACAATTCGTCTCGACAGCTAACTTTAACGTTAGCTTATCTTGTTATGTGAGCTTATGAAAGGCAAGGGGTATCTGGTTATTGGACATGTGTGTGATACATTACGTTGCCAATAGTTATTATCAAGGTAACGTTAGCTATTCACTGTGTTATTAACGTTTCATTGTACTACATAGTAACCGACCTATCATTGTGTTGGCTAAATAACTTGTGCGTGGTGATGTTTGGCCAGCCAACAAACAACGTCAAACATGTATTTTCTCGTTTCCGGTTAAGGAATAGTTCCTAGAAAATAGTTGTACTGTAAACACTTACCCGGCTATTCAATTACCCTACATGCACGTTTGTTATTCAAGCATAGAATCTGTCACTACATGAAAGCATTTTGCCAGGTGTTATGTACCATTTGTTTGGGGGTATTGCAATGTTGATACAGTGCCTAGCAACATGCTTTATGTTATGTAGTTTGCAACGCAAATGCAAATGTGATCAGTTAGGGCTGCGTTTAGGCTCTATCACTCCAAACAAAAAGCATGCAAAGCCTAAACAGTTCTCAACGAATGCAAGTAATCTCTACCTTCCACTGATAGATTACGAACACTTGACATTTAGAAGGAACGGTTATTGGAATATTTACCTGGATAAAATAGGTTATTGTAATAGCACATAGATATCTTGCTATATGACAATATTTTCACCAAGTGGCCCGTGCCTCCTTATTAACAACAAAACAAAATAGAACGCAAAAAATAAGGCCCTTGAATAGGTAGAGAAGATTAGACTCCACAGGGTGTGTTGTGTTTAGATTCAGTATTTTTAATATAATGTGGAGTGGACTTGTTCATTGAGCTATCCCCGAAGTCCCCTAAATCCAGCAAAACCCCCTTTCCATTTGAACAGCCTGTAATATGGGGGAATGTGTTTTTTGATTTTAGACAGATGTGTATGGGTTAGGGAATGTGTGTGATGTTCATCAGAAGGAACAGTTCAGCATGTCCTGTTTTAGTACCCTAGGTGTGGTGGAGCGAAGAGGTGCAGGAGGAAGGTTGCCCAGAGTTTCACCAGGCTACAGTATTGCAATATGAAGGGGCCATTTGGAGCTTGTGGTCCTTTCTTTTCTTTTAGGGAGACATGTTTTTAATTCTTGAATTTAACTCAATGGAATGGTAGGAGCATTAGGTGGCGGTATGCACTTATCACAATTTGCAGGCCTACCACCAATAAAAATGGACAAAGATTAAAGGATAATGGCAGATCCCTACAGTTGGGCAAAGGTATAGGGATAAGCCTTTTACGGTCTGACTCACTTGCAGTTTAATTGTTCTGACACTGTTCAGGTGTCCAAATCTGTAGCAGCCAGGAAACAGGTTTTTTGTTTTGGTCCAAGACATGCCCAGACAGATCTGCCCCTGCCCCACACTGCACCACATGCTTGCCTTGGAGTCCTACAACACCAAGGTGGCTGATGAGCAGTGACTTGTGGGTACTTTATTTTATCATATTGTTTTTAATGTTTTAATACCGCTAATGTTGATGACCCTCAATTGTGGCACATGTAATAGTATCTAAACATCAAAATCTATATTTTTCTTGTTCAACCTCCACCCCTTCCACACACACACACACACACACATTAGTGAGCAGTCAAATTTGTGCTGACCAGCCGGAGAGTAATTTAGTAATTTGTCTATCTCTTCAGATATCCCGATTGGAAATGCCTGTTTGTAACAAGTTATCAGAGGCCTTCACCCTTTGCTGTGCAAGAATGACAGAAATGACTGTGTGGACTTGTGTTTAGTTGCCACCATCAGATCAAGTCACTGCTTACAAAGTGTACCACACAGCACATTTATCAGATTAATTTTAGGTGGTGAGATTAACATGGAGAGAGTTCATTTGAACAGAGAGTGTGTCATCATATTTAAAACCTTTGTTTACAAGAAAGATATGTGCTGTTCTACTGAAAAGATTTGATTAATAGTTTATTATACCAATTTAAGTTTAATTTAATTTGTGGTTACGCCCCTTGGAAATCGGAAATGAAAGGGAGACCATTCTCAATCTCAATTCAGATTTGAGAAGTGGTCTAGTGTCAGCCAGACTATACTATAAGTAAAACAGCTGAATGAATCTTACAAGGTCCCCCAAGCAGCTTTGTGCTACTGGCTTCACAAAATATGCCATCCACACAGGTTATACGGTGACAGCTGTGGTCTGCACCATATATATAAATAGAGTAGTAAGGCTTCAGTGAGAGTTTCTCACGCAGCCTTGTGACTGGGCAGAGATGTATGCAAGAGCCTATACCTTATGGAGCCAATATGTCCGTCTTCCAGAGCATTTTGTACACCGCTGTGTATTGAATTCTAGCACAAGTATGTGGTAATGTTATGTTCATGCCACATGGACGGGTATTTTTATGATGACATGAACTTCATGTTGTAATGCTGATAAACAATTATGTTAGATCCCAGCAAATAGTTTTTAGGCTGGCTCAGTTGTGTGTTGTGAAGTGTTACTCTACCTTAACGCACTGTCACCAGGGGCAGGAATCAGTAGTCATCATTTTGAATCAGAGATAGTATATTGAGTCTACTTAAAATAAGAATGGTTTAGAACAATACAATTTTTTATTTTTGGATTGTTTTAGTTTTAGTAATACTGTGCTAATTACGGGAATGTATAGGCCTATTTCAAGCACAGAATTAACTTGTACCGAACTGCAATGAAAATGTGTTAATAAATAGTTTAATCTCCTGTTCCTTTTCAGTATCTATTCCATTATTTTTGTGTCATTGACTACTCTATTTATTTGAGTGGGACATTTTTTTGCATGCATGCAATATCACCAGTTAAGTCTGACCACATAGATGTGGACCAAATAGCCTCTGTGATAAAGTTGCATCTTGTGACTTGAGAAATGGTAAGTCTAAATAAGACTAAAGGATTCTGTAACTGCTGATCGGAAAGTCTGGCACTTGGTCTATATTTGTGAAAACAAAGCTAAAAGACCAAAAGTGAAGTATGATTGTTGTAGGCTAGTTGAAAAAATCAACTAGGCCATCAAACTCCATTCATTTTTTGACTACATTGTCTGGGTACATGGAACAATCTCTTTGCCTTTATGACAGTTTGATCAAGTGTAGAAGACCTGGATTTTCATAAGACAACAGAGAATGTAACTTACAATGAAGAGTTCCTTTTATAGTTTGAGTAACACATAACCATCTTTAAGAGCATCATCATGTACATTTGAATAGCATCAACAGTGGTTAAATACAGATTAGGAAACATCAGAGATCTGTCAGTTCAGTGATTACTTCCATCTGATCTGCTCATTGTGCTATCAAACAGTTTTACTCTGCACGTAACAAAATTGTAAATCTGAAGAGCATCATTTTAGAAGACACCAGAAATGCAGAACACGTATACACATTGATACCGTTCTGGCCATTTACATGTACAGATGGCCTGTCAGGATGTGAGTGATTTCCCCTAACTGCATCTCACATATGCTTCCAAAAATGCAAGCCAATATATTTATATGTGGGCAACAGTGACACCTTGTGGTCTTTTTTTTAGTTCTGTACATGATGTGACTGTACACATCTGTCAATTTCAAACTTGAAAACGGTTTGATAAATGATAGGGAACTAACTGACATTTTAGAAAATGTTAGCAAATGACTCAAATTGTGCTAAAGTTCAGTTTTGTCAGATTAGTCGGATTCATATAGTTGAGTCTTTGTTTGGTGTCATCTCTTGACATTTCAGCACAGGACTATGTGGTGATGTATTCATTAAGATTCACCATATTTCTTGACAGTATGTCCAACACATCAGACTCACTCACTGAGTCAGTCTTTGCCCAGTCTTAAAATTTCAGCAGCTCATGAAATTCTTGAAATTGACGTTCGTTTTGGTCTCGAGAAAAAAGTTATTTTGACATAAACTGCAGGCAGCAATAATTGTAAAAGTAGGCAAACATAAACAAACAGAATCTGCTGAATAGGGTTAAGAGTGGTGAATTATTTTATTTCTAAATACATACATAACCCTATGATCCCTCCTATTTCATAATTCTAAATAGAAATGATGTGATGGTTTTGCTTGTGATAGGCAGCGGAAACACATGAACATATCAGTCAGAGGTGATGTAGTCTAGACCAGAGCAGGTCCTTACGCAAACATACACAATCTTTTCCATGGCTTAGCCATATTGAGCTTCACGAGATAACGTTATCTATATACTACAAATAAGCAGACAAAACATGCTGCTTGATATGTATTGTAGAATAAAGAATAAAAGAACACTGTACCAAAAGCCTCCAGGATTTCACATTTTTAATGTCCTTTATTTAGAGTCCAACTGAGATTTAAATATTTTTTTTTTTTAAATCCCTGGAGCAAATTGAAACAAAACGTGACTGCATTCATGACAACAAAACAGGCAAGATCACATAGATTCAGTCTAAAGGCAAGATAGACAGTCCAAGTTGCAATGTCTCAGTATATTTGGGGCAGCCGTGGCCCACTGGTTAGCACTCTGGACTTGTAACCGGAGGGGTGCCGGTTTGAGCCCCGACCAGTGGGCCACGGCTGAAGTGCCCTTGAGCATGGCACCTAACCCCTCACTGCTCCCCGAGCGCCGCTGTTGTAGCAGGCAGCTCACTGCGCCGGAATTAGTGTGTGCTTCACCTCACTGTGTGTTCACTGTGTGCTGTGTGTGTTTCACTAATTCACGGATTGGGTTAAATGCAGAGACCAAATTTCCCTCACGGGATCAAAAGAGTATATATACTTATACTAAGTATACTATATATTAAAGTATACTAAGTATAGTAAGTATACTTAGTATAAGTATAGTATAGTATATATACTTATACTAAGTATACTTACTATACTTACTTACTTATATCTGGTCATCCCCATTATACACATCAGTTCTGATGACTTGTATCAACTCAGAATTATCCTCCAAGACCTCCATACAATCCATTGGCTAAGGCTGCATCTGTTTGGTTATTATGGCTCCATGACTTCCACAGCCCCCTATTCCTGAGACACCTACACCTACATGCTATTCACGGATGCTAATCTTGCCCCCACCCCCGACTTACAACAGCAGACTGCATCACTGCATGTCAAAAGTGGCCCACACTGGGACCAAGACGTGCGTAGTTAGTATGAGGAAAATCAGTGGACACAAGGACTATGACATCTGTCTGGGGTATTATTAAATCCTACATCTTATGGTTACTAAGACAAATTAATTTACATTTATTTGAGTGATGAGAGAAGTTATGTATATAGACATTAAATAAGTTTGAAGTGACATTCAAATATTTTTACCTTTAGTTATCAGAGCATGCTTTCCTTCATCAGCAAATCCAGGTGCATTTTAATTATGATGCTGAGTCACAGTCACAGTATCAATGACTTTTAACTTTTTGTTCAAAAAAACCTTTTTGTCAAAGAAGTCATGCCAGTTATTCTCTAAATGAGATCACATTGTTTGCTCATGTGAATCAGGTCAAGGTTATTGATAGAATACATTGAAAAACAGCTAACCACAGTACAGATTGGATAATGACATACACATTAAAAAAGAAGTTGAATAAATATACAAACACAACCAAGCAAACAATAAAATGTGTACCCAGTCAGACCCAGTAATATTTCATCATATACTGAATACTAGAGTTGCGTCAAAGTAGGGCTGCTCGATTAGTTGTCTATTGAATTAATCACAACATATTTTGGTAATCGTTAATCGGTTTGTGTAATTTTTTTAAGGAAATGACCTCAAAATTCTCTGGTTTTACCTCTGATTTATTTTCTGCTTTACATGGGAGTAAACTTTATATATTTGGCATGTGACCTAAACAAGGTATTCAAACAATGACCCGATTAATCGAGAAAATAATCAACAGATTCATTGATTATTAAAGTAATTGTAATCGTTAGCTGCAGCCCTATTTCAGAGATGTCGGAGAAGGACAATTGCCAGTTTATAATTGTCGGAGAAGGACAACTGCCAGTTTGCCAGTTAGGATCTTCCGGAGGTACATGTACTGTATAAAAGGGGCTGAGGGGGAAATGATTGAGACACATTGTTACTAAAAAAGAGAGAGCGAGGAAGGGAGGGGGTGGACATGAGATGGAGAGAGTGAGGGAGGGAGGGAGGAAGGGAGGAAGAGGACGAGTCTAGCGGAGGAGGAGGAGTGAGAGTGTGCGTGCTGACGCTGTGTGTGGCGTCAGTGTGTTAAGAATAGAGACGCTGCGTGCAGTGCTGCTGACACATCACCCCAAGTCACTCTCACACCCTCTGCAGTGTGGCTCGTTTCCCCCCCTGTGCATGAGAAGGGGGTGTCTGGGCAGATGAAGGTGTCAGTAGTATTACGCTGATCATCTGTTTTTATATTTAGCTCGTCAATATTGTTATGAGAGCACACATGGAGGATTTCTATGCTGTATTCAGGAATGTAATCCACAAAAATGCCAATTGAACGCTGCACTTTAATCTTGCGATGTACAAAGGAGGGGGCTTGTATAAGCACAGGTTTTAGGTTACAGCATATGACTTCCATCAGTCCGTCTGCTGTTTATAGCCTTAGTCTAAATAATCTAAATTCTGTCCAAACGGAATAAACCACACATTTTGGGTTGAATATGTTGTTTTGTTTATGCAAAAAAATCCAGATATGCCTGGAATGACTCATTTGTTTAAACCACAAACCTTGAATTTGGTGCAAATGTATAGTCTTTAAGTGCTTAAATCACAATAACCATTTTTATAACTATATAATATCTATAATATAACTTATATGGGAAAACAGACATCACTGGGTAAATTAAAAAGTATTTATGTGTGAATTAATACTTGTATGTAGAGGTTACCAAGATTACAGGTATATGTAAAATTAAAGCAAAACTTCTTTGTATATCATCTTCCTTCATGGCCCATCTCTGACATCTCTCTGGCATCTTCGAATTTGACCCAGTTGATGGCGCTTTACTATACTTGGCCAGGAGGAGGCGTAACCTTACGTAAGTGAATGGCAAGCTCAACAGACACGATCATTACTGCAGGTCGAGCAGAGGATACCATCTGCCTGCACAGCATGCAGCGTTTCTGGAAATGAAGCATTATTGATGGATGGACTGTTATTCGACATGTTAAATAACATGTTTACAAATAAGAGATCAAGAAGTAGACAAAGATGCACCTTGACCTTGTGTATATGTATATAGGGACATAGGGACGACCATTGTAAGGGGAATTTTACCATAGGAACACTGATATGCAAAGAGTTTGAAATAATGTTTAATTTTCCACCCCTAAATCAACAGATTAATCCATGGTGAATGGTCGAAGGACGTACTTAAGAATTGTTTATGGGCTGTAGCCTTGCTTGTGCCATTTAAAATCACTGTAATCTTTTCCAGGGTGTACATCAGAGATGTTGAGGTTTTAGACTGAAGTGTGTACCACTTACATCATATACTTGAAGGTCTTCAGTGCAGTGAAGTACAATTTAGTATTACAATAACTCTTAATAGCTATGAAATTAATGACATGTTATGGTTCAGGGGAATACGGTGTCCCAATCTACTTCCTCTGCATTAAGATAACATATGGAATGTTAAAAAGGAAGTCTTGTGGGGCCAACTATGATGCTGATAATGAACTCTCTTGAAAGGGTCTATATCAAAGATCCTTGATTAAAGCTCCGCTTTAACCCTCTCTGGTCTATATGCTGTGGTTATTCAGAGCACTAGCTCAGGTGAACCAGATTTGCCTCACTGTTATGCGGATGATACTCAACTTTACCTGTCTTTCCCACCTGATGACTACTATTTCTGCTAAGGTTTCTGCATGCCGCAGGGATATTTCGTCTTGAGGAAAGATCAGCACCTTGGATTGTCTGCTGGGTTTTTGTTACCTTACATCTCTGTCTCCAATACATTTGATGTCTGATAGTCTGAACAGAGGCGTTTTAAGGAGCATCGCCTTGTGAAAGTCTCTGCCCAAGCTATCTTCGCTCCTGTTAATTTCACCATGCCAGCTGTCATGTTACCAAACTGCCATGTTCTCACACTCCACAATTAGCCCTCGTTTCCAGCCGCCAATCCCCCCTTCCTGCGTGGCACCGGCACCCCCTCTCTCACCCCCTATCTCACCACCTCCACCTCCTCCGTCACCTCAGCCTCCTCCTCCCCCTCCCCTGCTGCTCCGTGTGCCCATCTGGCCGCCTCTCTCAGGGCATATGCGTATGGTAGGCAGGATGTGACCTTTTCTGTGTGGCATCGAGACTGGTTGACCATTGGTATGAGCAGGTCTGTATAAGGGGTGGGAAAAAAATATTTCTAAGAGTGAAATATGAAATGAACAGATTTGCATATTTTTTAAAATTTTTTAATGTTAATCAATTTTAACAAATTGTTGCCGTGTTCCCACAACACAAAGTGCTGTGTATTACACAGACTCGACTGTGTTTTAAAAGATGAAAATGTCAAATCAACAAAAAATACTGATGATGCCATAACATTCTTGGGAATTGAGTGCAGTGTCAAAGCTGATGATCAGCAGCATTTTTCAGTGTATAGTCCTTCCCTGTGTTAGCACATGCACCACCAGAGGGCGCAAAAGCCCATGTGTACACAGACATTATTGATCTCCATGTTCTTTTACGATTGTCTTATAATATTGAGTCCAGTATCACAAGGTTCTGTTGTTGACAATAAAATATGTTCCTTCACAACTTCTAGAACGTGGGTCAAGCACACAGATATGTTTCGGCTCTTTCATCCTTGTTTGGCATCTGACAGCTTCTTTATCTCTGGAAAGGCCACCAATGGTATTAAGCAAGGCATGTGGTCAGCACGATCTGTACTTTCTAATCCTTCGTTCTAAGATAGGCCTCTCGCTAAACAGGACATTTGTGTTATTAATGTTCAGCTTGCGAATATGCCAAATTGATACAAATAACATCCAATGTACTTGGATTTAATGGACAATGAATTTAAAAAGTATCTTCAATCAATTCAATCAATTTTCTGATGTACATTTCCCACTCACTAAATCCAGGTTCACGATCACACAGATTCTCAGCCTATGTCACAAAATATTAATGAAAACCTAATGAAAAAGTTGTTGGGAATTGTATGGTAGCATAAAACAACAATTAATTAGTACAGATTTAAGCACTCTGACATAATTTATTTTCATCATTAATTTAATTAATTTTCATAATTAATTTAGTTTCATCATTAATGTATTTTTGTGCCAATATTCCTCTTATCTGTTGTTGACAACGGGACTGCACGACACAGAGAAAAGTCTTAAACTGGTGATACAGAAGACAACTTTATGAGCAATGTTGCTGGTCAATGTTCCTGAGTATTATAATTCTGGCACTTTCCCATTGACATTGCGCAACTATGTTTTTCTGAAAAACATTTCCAATTGTTATGATCAGTAGGCAAATTGTTATGATCAGTAGACAAATTGTATCATCAGTAGGCAAATTGTTATGATCATCCAATCACAATACATGGAACTGACTATGTGGTTGACCAGCAACATTCCTCAAAAAAAAATTCACACGAGCTCAGAACAATCACTGATGCACCCATGGCTCACATGCTGCATAAATATTGGGTTGGTAAACCACAAGCAAATGTGGAGAAAAGATGGCCCACCACCACCATTACCATCAGAATGCCTAATAATCAGCTCTCTTTCCTGTCAAATCCTCTTTGGGCTGTATCACAATAGGCAGGGATGTAAGAAGTGCTTCATTAGATAACAAGACCAACTCAACTACTTATTAACTATACCAGTGATAATAAGAACTTCTTAATTGGTTGATGACCATGTCAAAGGCCAGTCTGTCTGGGGGTGGAGCAACTGCTGTTGCTTTGTGTCCAAGGTGTAAAGGCCCAACAATGGGACGGGAGCTTCTGGGAACACCCCCATGTCAGAATGTTTGGTGAGAACTGGTGGGGGGATGGCCAGTCGACTGCGCTCTCACATTACAACGTGTGATTGGGCCTCACACAGATACCAACTGGTGTGTCACTGAGTACATCGCAGCTGTAGGCTATCCCTAAGGGCTAACGTGTAAATCACTTACATGGAAGCATTGGGGTGGTGGAATGTCACCGGACTGATTCTGCAGGATCACTGTGGGCTATGGTCCCCATTTCTTTCCGCATTCCGATTGAATGCTAATTAAACAAACCCTGTTAATGAGATTGAGATCAGAGCTTTCCTCTCATTAGGAGGGGAGGGGAGAAGATGAGACACTCGTTATAGATGCAAACAATAATGAGGAATGTGAGTTTTTTTTTGTAGCACCTGCTAAAAGAAGCAATCAAGAAAATCACACAGACCTTTTAAGTATTCATGGGTTTCATCAGATCCCTTGCCACAGGTGTATAAAATCAAGCATACATATAAACATATAAGCATACAGTACCTGAGTATGCAAGTAGCTTTTGTTATGTCGGTGTCAAGTTAGATTTGGTGTTTTTTATGAAGTAATTTTCTGGTAACTCAATACTACTATTCCAGCTACAGATTCAGAACTGAGGGATATGCCCCTGCATAATCTTGCCTTACCTCCCTCTCACCTGAATCTACCTTTTTACACAGAGAAATGTCTCTGAAAGTCCTTTATGGGAAAATAAGTTGTGCAATCAAACTCACATGGTCTCTTCCACTGGCCTAACCCTTCAATTGGCAAACACCATCAGTGAAACATGTTGAGCTGCTGAATGGAACCGCTGTAACTTGGAAGTGTCCCGACAAGCAGGGGCAGGTCTCTGCACTGGTCAAAATGACACATGAGTAAAGCTCAGATTTTTTTTTGCATTCTTTAATAATTCTCTCAAGCATGGTCGTCATTACAAGAAGAAGAAACTGATATAATTCTGATATAAACTTACAAATGAAGAACATTTACAACTAACAACTTTTTTTTTACTACTGTACAAAAGGATTGTCCTGAAAAAAGGAGAAAATATATGCAAAACATCCATACTAACTACTGAGCTTAATAAGTACAGTATCAGTTCCCTGAAGTTCTAAGCAACAAAATATATAGATATGTTGTCCCTGACTAAATAAAGTGAGCATCAGACCCTCTACCGTTCATATACCAAAAGCATTCAAGTGCTTATAAATGGCTCAACACCCTGTTTTCTATGAAACAGTTCAGATATTTTCATATCTGTAAAACGGGTACTCACTACGATCAAATACACTTAAGAAGAGCTCTTTAGCAAAAGAGGCACAGGAAGGAGTGGCTTAAACATCACAAGTATACAGGCAACATAAACTGACTATTGGTGATCAAAACTGAATCACCATTTTGTTTACACAAAACAAAAGTAACACATTAAACACAGTAAACACATCAAAGTCCCTGAGATTACTGCAGTTTTCCTTTTGACTATTCTAGAATATATAATACCTAACCGCAAAAAAGGTTTACAATAAAAAGCACAGAAAACTACTGCAAATGGAGCACCCATTTCATTCTACTAATGACAAAAGTATGTGGGAACTAGATCAAAGTTCCTGAGGTCCAGACAGTTATTTTATCTGTAATGAAACACAAACCCGAATTCTGTACCTGTAAACAAGTCAAATATAAGGAATCCCCCCAAAACAACAGCAATAACCCTTACAAAGAAAGTGCTAGGCTATTTTTACAGTTTTCTCCCCTACTATGAATCATCAACTTAGCAGGGAGAGGGAACCTCACCAAACATTCACATGATATTCACATGGAATCTGGTTCAGTGCATTCTATATTCCAGTGTGGTGAGTGTCTTTAAGTTCTACCGAGTGCTTTAACTTCCACTGGGTCCTGTACAGTTCCTTGCAAAAGCAGTTTACCACAGGGTGGTAGTTCATTGTAGTGAGATACTACAACAATAGGCACCAACAGTGGCCATTTTTATTTTATTCATTTGCCCAATTGCTCATGCAGTCACTGAATTTGACCAAGACATTACATTTATCCCCGTGTTCCAAATGGCAGTTTTGCGTATTGTGTATGGCAGCATATGTGTGTATTGAACAGAGAGCTTCTTGCACACATTCTTTCAGGCAAGCACACTCATGTCCTGTGTGACTGGAACATCCACGTTCTCCTCTGTGCACTCCTCACTGGTGCGTGGACTTGTCTGTTCCTGGGTCTGGCTCGGCTCTGAGTCCGTCTTCTCCTCCTTCTTGATGCAGTCGCTGCTGAGCGTGTAGGCGCCGGCGCTGGCGTGGCTGAGGCCGTGGATCTTTCTCAGGTGCTTCTCCAGGGTGGCATAGACGGTGAAGGGCACGCCGCAGAGCTGGCACTGAAAGGTGGGCTGGGTGCCGCGGGCGCCATGGGTTTTCATGTGGCGCGTGAGCTTGCTGCTCTGGGCGCAGGCGTAGCTACACAGGCTGCAGCGGTACGGCCGCTCGCCGGTGTGGCTGCGCCGGTGCACCGTCAGGTTGCTGCTGTTCCGAAAGCACTTGCCGCAAAAGTCGCATGCCTCCTCCTTCTTCTTTCGCAGCGAGCCTCCTCCTCCACCTCCTCCTCCTCCTCCAGCCTCGGTGGGTCGCCCTCGGTCGTTCTCCGTCGTCGTTGTTGTCGTCACTTCCGCATCCCTCTCGCTCTCCCACTCGGTTCTCTCAGGGCCCTTGGGTGTGCAGTTGCCGCTAGCGATTCCGCTCTCGCCGCTGCCGCTCTCGCCGCTGCCCGCGCTCTCCACGGAGCCCTCGGAGGAGTTGCCCAGCGGGGAGGGCTGCTGGGCCTCCTCCTGCCCGTCCTCGTCCGCCTCCAGCTGGGGATGGAAGTACTGCAGCTGGGTCCGGCTGGGCGCCGTGGAGCGCGACGACAGGACGATCAGGCCCGGGCCGGCCGAAGGGTGAGGCGTCTCCTCCCTCAGCGCTCCTTGCTCTATTTGACCGTCGCCGGCACTGCCATCTTCCTGTGGACACACTGAGGCTTCGGTGGGTGCGAGGGTGCCGCGATGGCTCCTCATGTGTTGTGCCAGCTGGGCGCTGTGAGAGAAGGTGCGACGGCACAGGCCGCAGGGGTACAGCCTTTCGCAGGAGCGGCGGTGCGCCAGCAGGCTGCGCATCGAGCGGAAGCCCTGACCGCAGCGCTCGCAGGTCAGCGCGTGGAGCGCACGGGATTTGTGGGGGAAGGGGGGTGCCACCTGGGGGGAGGCGGAGGTCGGGAGCATACCGCCCGTTCCCCCATCCTCCGCCGTCCCGTTGACCTCAGCTAACTCCCGCAGGCGCTCAGAGAAGTTCAGGCTGGTGGATTCTCCGGATGAGGTGAACGCGGCAGGGTGGTAGGGTTGGGGTGGATGGGCAAGGTGAGCAGCGTTGGCATCCTCATCTACCTGGTAGAGGTTGAAGGAGTGTGTGTGTTGTGCATGCTGAAGCAAGCTCCAGGCACTGAGACACACGGTTTGACACACCTGGCAGATGATACTGGAGGGCTCCTCTGTCACTAAAACCAAAATATAGAGAAGCCATGAAAAACATAAATAAAGATAGATACCTAATTGAGTTGGACTTGTAAGACTGAGAACAGAAGCAATGGTAAGAAAATAACCTTGTATTATACAGAGTTAACCCATATATTATATTAACATTTTGGACCCTTTGGTACTGCTTGAGTCAAATTGACCTGTGACATAATTTTGGTATTTAAAATCAATAGATAAATAGACATTTACATAATCTCTGCTAGATCACATTTTGCCATCCAATTTTTCTTTGTGATAATAATAATACTAAAAGACTTGGGTGGCAGGAGTCACGTTTATCTAGGAAAAATCGCATGCATTCGAATTTGTGTGTGTGTGTGTGTGTGTGTGAGAGAGAGTGTGTTTCAGTGTATTTCTGTGTATCTGGGTTTCAGTGTTCATTCAGTCCAATTGCCCTGAACATCTTATGAAGGATTGAAGTGTGAAGCTGTATTGTAGCATGTTAAAAAAAAAGGCTTGTATAATCTATCCTTTAGCAAAATTTTTAAACAGGTAAATTTAACCTAACCATTTACACAACAGCGAAATTCTCCCTCTCCTAGCAAAGCACAGAGATAATTGATACATAGTTTGTTTGATAACTAAACTACATGGATAATTAAAGAAATTTTAAATATTCAGGAAAGCAGTTGATAGTCATTCTTCTTCCAAAGAGCCATCCACCAATTACACTGTGAACTAGGATATGATGGGAGATGTTTTGCAGTTTAGATGATCATATAGTTATATATTTTCACAACACAAACAGCCATCTTCACCTTCACAGCAATCAAACACAAATGCAGAAATAGGACTGTAATAGGAATTAAAAAAAAAAGTGTTGTCCCTCCCCACCATCCTTCTGTTTCGTGTGTGTCTATTGTAGCACCAAGGGCGGGGGGCTTTGGACCTTTTGTCATGGGGTGATGGAGTGAAACACAATACCAGTAGTCCTTCTTTCTCAGGCTCGCTTTTTTTGTGAGGATTCACATTTGGCCCAGAGTACCACTTGCACACTGAGCAAAAGCAATACCTGCTAATTAAAACTCCACATTGGCTGGATGCGCTAATAAGCATCTTCTCCTTTCCCCACCAGAAGGAGGGGAGGGGAAACAAGCGAAAGAGAGAGAGGAGGGGGAGAGAGAGAGAGAGAGAGAGAGAAAGAAAAAGAGAAAGAGAGACCCAGACTGAGATAAGAGTGAGGTACTAAAAATTGTTCAGATCATTAGAGAACAGATCATCCTAACACACATACACAGTACATGATGTACACGGTTGCACCCAGAAAGCTGCAATATACATTGGAGAATTCAGTGTTATTTCATACACACTATCACTGGTCATATCACAAAAAGTGGATAAAGGATGATGTTCGTCCTACCATACCAAACCCAATGCAAATGAGAGTTGTCAGAATAGAGAAACAACTTGCCTCAAGAGACACGAGGGGTTTGGACGGAAGGAAGCTGACTGTTTGGCCTGACCACTCAGCACCCCACAAAGGAAGTGCCAAAACATGCATGGCAAAAAACAGCCACTCCTTCCGCACACAAACACATAGCCACACATCAGGAACTCTACAGAACTCTATCTGCATTCATGTGCACGCACACATGCACAAGTCTGGTGCCAATGCCCAAGTCTTCGGTTGTGGGGCCCCAGGCCAATGCAGACAGGGGAAAGAGGAACCAGTTACAAATCAGGAGAGATATGACAGGCCTGTGGTCTGGACTCATGTCTCATGTAGGTTTTCAAACACAACCAATAGATCACTGCTGACTGTGTGTTACAACAATAACATAAGAAAAAACATGTAAAGTGTGTGTGTACATGCTGTTGCCCAGCTTGCTGCTACCCTTGTTTACATGTCCCTTTCACCTGAGACCAGAGCCGAGCAGGAGGATGCTCAGGTGCAACTTTGGCAGGCTGTCCCTGAGGCCAGTTTATGGAGCGCCACCGGCTGCCCTCTCCACGCAATTAGTGCACCTGTCTCTCAGTCACCAAGGACCTGCCGCCTTGGTAACCTGCACTAATGAGCCTGACTGGAGGACGTTTGTTAAACAGAGGGTGGTCATTTGAGAGAGAGAGAGAGAGAGAGAAAAGAGGACATTACGAGTCACACTCACCAGCATTATGTCGTTCTGACTCTTCGGGCCAGGAGGACCGGTCCATTACCCTCCTGAGCTCCACGTACCCCATCCCTACCTGGGCTCCTGGGCTGCATCTCAGCATGCAGCTGGTGGTGGGCGAAGGGGGGGCGTGGCTCTGGTGTCCAGCTCCGTAGCGGCCGCAGCCACCCTGCTTGTGCTGGATGAAGTCTAAGATGTGGCCCAGGGGGAAAGCCTGGCCACACTGGCCACACGTCAGGACATCAGGGCCAACAGTCTTAGGAGGGGAGGAGGTGTTCAGTGAAGGAGACACTGCTGGCTCAGGGTCATCTAAAATAGAGAGGAAATGATGAAGACAGAGAATGGGCCGTGATGAATATCAAATACACCTCAATCTTCCCGTCAGCTCTGTTGTCCGTCAGGCTCTTACAGACGTTTTTCCCCGCCACTCAAAACATGAAATGTCTTGCTCCCCAGGGTCACCATGACCCATATCAAGATGTCTCAGCGCCTCGCTCTGTCATATCAAACATCACCTGACCACTTCCTCTGTCAACGCTCTGCCTAGCGACATCATTATGACCAGTGAAATGCAATGCAGTGCAGTGCATCACACTTGCAGTATTCTTCTGACAGCTCATCTCCACAAGTAAAGCAGCACATATCAGTAGCCCAACATATGCATGTGTAAATCTGATGATCAAAAAAAGAGACCATTCTTCTTATAAAACCTTCAGTTTGAACTGGAAAGATTTAAGAGATGCCCTGTAGGCAGGATACCATTGCTTGCAGTCTTGGCCTGACCCACCTGCCCTAACTAGAACATAAGACGCGCTGCAGGTAGAGACAGTTCAGCGAAAAGCAGAAGTTCACGGCTGGTTATTCAAAAATGTCACTTTTCCTGTTTGAAGAGTGCTGGGTGTTTGCGAAACCGCAAGCGGCTCAGTTACATACAGCAACGAAAGCTTGTGGTCAGCCTGTGCTCAACTGGCCTTCATAGTTCCACACTATGTTTTTAAACATTTCAGAACATACCTGTAACTTTAACAAATAATTCAGTAGTATTTTAAAGAGAACAAATAAATTAAAGGGACATCATTACTGCTAATCTGACTTGTTTACAATGCCATGTTTTGAGAGACCTGTCAATAGGCTCTCTTTTGTTTTAATCATTGCCAATTTGATTATAAATAGGCTACATGCTGGAAACAGTGAAGAAGACTCAAGACAGAAGGACCATGAATGCGTGCAATAAGGAAGTAGCACAGCAGGCAGTTTCCCTCACCAGGTTTGTGGGAGAAAAGAAAGTAAACAACTGCCTCAGGACTGGTGGCATGAGCGGTGACCTTGATCTTCAGCAAAACGTTTAAGATAAATAGGATAAATTAAAGGAGCAAGCAGGTGCACTACCTACGTTGTTGTTACCCATAAATGGTAAATTAATCCGTAGTAGTTTAATAAGAACAGGAAGGGGAAAATCGATAGCCTCGTGTGCAGGTAACAAACTTAGGTCAGGACAGGAAGTCTGGTTTTACCCTAACGTTCGTAACGTATTTACTGTAGGCTAGATGATGCGTTATCAATTGCGTTGATAGGATACAACTTATTAGGATAAAACTGCAGTCTCTGATATGTCCAGGCTTACCTTGAATTGCGCGTAGGTGTTGAGGTCGACTGCCAAGTTTACGTCTAGACATTCTATTGAATTTTGCGAGGACAAATTTTCATCTGTGAATATCAGACAGGTAGTTGAAGAAAACAAAGGTTAAGCTATGACAAATACTGGCAGCTCATGTATGCTTCTGCGCTGTCTTCAAGTTGTAGAGACAACCTTGGCTCGTGCGTAAGAAAGGTGCAGCGTTTTTTGAAGCGCCGCCTGTCAAAGTTCTCTCAACCCCGCCTCTTCGCGCTTTTTCCCCTTTGCCCTCGGTAAACGTGTCATTTTTTTCATACATATTTTTGCTTTGTCGCGCTCACATCCCTAAATCCAGATTCTCTCAGAGCATGATGCTCATGCAGACTTCCTCGACCCAAGAAAACTGTTGAGAATGGCCTTTGCCATCCCTCTTGTTCGGTCAGTCATAGTTTTCGATTGCAAGATTGTATTGATTTTGGTGTATCACTTTACTGATTTGTAATAGAAACATATGCATGAGTGTGAATGCCCCCCAGAATGTTCTGATCTGTCTGACCCCCCACACACACACTCGTCACCATTAAATTCCAATTATTTTTTAACCAATTTAGCACCTTTTCCTAAAGTTATTCATTCATCACATTGCATGGGAATTAGGGTGACTAATTTAAAGACTCCCTTATCACACCTTGGCACAGCATTGGGTGAGCCCCCCCCCCAAAAGTGCTGTAAATGTGTGATAATGGTATATTCTGTGTTCAAACGCTTGGCAGAAATCATTATTATTTGCCACTTTTAAATTAATCTCAACCAAAACCTCTTTACAAACCTTCAACTTTGGACTGCACTGAACTGCTTCACAGAGCATTAACACACACAGACACTTGCACAATAGGGATCTTGGGATTGGGAAGCCTCTAATATGAAAAAAAAGTAAAACACTTGTATTCCATGAAATCAATCTTGCCACATTACCAGTTCCAGGGAATTAATACAAAAATTGCTCTTTACAGTAGGACTTTCAATTTATAGTCTGCTGCCGTGCTCAGGAAAGCTCCAACAAATTTGTCTTAAATAAAAGTTAGTACTGAGAATTAACATATTGTCCTTAACTGAGTCTTCTGGTGGCATAGGTTTAAAAAAGCATCTATTTGACCAATTGTTAATTCTAGAAAGAAAAGTAGTGAGAGCTCTTGTTATATTGCAGAATTGTTTTACTGTTTTTTTTACACCCCTACAATCCATGAAGAAATAACCTATTTCAGTCGTTTAGCTTTAAAATCTGTAGTCTTTTCCTTCAGTTTTAAAAACTCAATGGGATCCTCACATTCATGTTAGTTCGCCACCTAGTGGTGAAATTATATAGGTAACAGCATTAGAAATGACACATTCTCTTAGAACTAACCAGCTCCTCTTCCATTTACAAGTGCTTTATAAGTCACAAGTAGATGTTTGTATGTTATTCTTAGATTCTTTAATTTATTAGATTACAATGGATCGTTTTTTTTGTGCTACAGTCTTTGGTGAAAATGTGGACCTTGCATGCATGGGGTATGATGGCACCTATGGGTGATAATGATTTGGTCATCATAAAGGGGTGACTGATCCAACAGAATATAACAATAATGTCTCAGTTGAATTTGATAGACACATTTGAAGTTATGAAGTATTTTATTAGCATTTCCCTGCAGATAAAACACATGCACACTTCACATGGGCCTTGTGATTAGGCATTTATGTTATGACTGTATAAGGGGGGGGGGGGTGGGTGGTACGGGGTACTTTAACCAAGAGAAGGTTGGTTCGCTGCAATGATAATTGGCATCTGATAAAATATAAACCCCAAAATTTCCACAAGGTCATTCTGACAATGACTAAACCTGTTAAGGAAGACAAAAGGGGAGAATTGGGGGCATTTTATATTGTCCTCTAATTCTTTACAGCATGGACTCAAACTGTGCAGTTTTACTCCTTCAAAACATATACACAAACAAAAGCAGGAAGCTGCTGAATTTGAGTTAAACATAAGGAGGTATAATACAGAATATAAGACATATGACATTGAATTTGTTTGATTCAAAATATTGGTGGTTTTCCAAAGTCCTGTGTGTTTCCTGTGCGTTCCTCCAGGATGAGTGCTGTAGATTTGTTCTGTGGATCAGTAACGGTAGTAGGGACTCCGTGACCGCGACCTCCTGTGGGTCAAGACAAATCACAGTTAGACTGACCAAATATCATACACATAACATTTTGTGTCAATAATGACTGCTATTTTCACACTGAACTACACCCATCTTTAACTGGGTTGTCAATAATGACTGCTATTTTCACACTGAACTACACCCATCTTTAACTGGGTTGTCAAACTGTCACAACTTTTGAAAAAACAACATAATGCCACTGACCTTCTGGAGGAACTGTAATCTCGGCCTGAGGGAGGGAACAGATTTGTTTACTTCTCACGGCACTTTCTTTCTCTTATTGTACAAAATCGTTGTGTTATGGCTGAAGTAAGCGGTGGACTTAAAGCACTTACTATATTTGGGCACAGGGGACGGGGAGTGGCTCTGTCTTCCATACTGCCTCTCCCATTCATCTCTCTCTTTCTCCCGGCGCTCACGCTCCCTGTAATGAGCATTCATATGAGCACAGAGTCCTCAGGGGCACTCAATGTAGCATGCTGCTATTCACAAACCCACTATGAGAACACATACACACACACACACACACACATAAATAAATACACACACACACACACACACACACAGAGCTCTTACTTCATGCGGATCTTGCGGGCCATGGCTCGCAGTTCCCCCTCGCGTTCCTGTCGCTTATTTTCCTGCTGCTGGACCTTCACCTGAGCAGCCTTTTTATCCGCCTTGGCTGGGACAGGAAGTGACAACACAGGATATTAAAACCATGCCTCATCAACAACTACATGTTACATTTCTATAGTGCTTTGAAGCCCAAGTGAAGCCTGAGTACTATTCAGGTGGACACACTATTTCATTTCCCCATGAATCTGGAGAACATCAGCCCTCACAGACCTAAGTATTCAGTTTGTCTGAATGTGTGCATTACACAATACAAATTTTACTGAAAGAAATTGTCGCACGTGGAACATTTCTATGCTAACAATGTCAAATTCTAAGCTGTTAGAAAAGTTCCCCCGCAATCCAAATTAATCTGATGTGTTGGACTGAATGCGCTTTACTTACATTGCTTGTTGAGGGCTTTCTGCATCCGAAGCTTCAGTTTCTCTTGTGGAGTCATCTTGGGCTAAAAGAAATACACCGGCATCAAAATAAGCGACTAGAGATAAGAGGGATGAATGTTTATGGAACTGGTGCTATAAGACTAAATTGATTCTGGAGATAGGCCTACAAGGCCAAGTTTGTCAAAGGCATGTGAGGTAATTGAAAGCCTCATATTTTGTATAAGCATAGGTGCGTTTGCAGAAGTGTGAACAGCACAGATCTAAAGCTCTTTAAACTTGACCACATGACCATGCCTAATGTGTAACAATCACTCAAACACGCACTACTGACAACACGGTGTCAAAACAGCAAGTTTCTCCTTCAATTTATCTGAGCAGGTACTTCAGCTTTAATATTTTGCTAGAAATTTCAGAGACATTCTATCCATCCCAGGGCATTTTGACTTACCATTACATAATATTCCTGTGGCTAGAACATAGCTAAATGTCAGGTTTAAAGACATTTGGTCAGCTGGTAAATGTCAATACTTAAATAGCGCTGTAAGCACTGTCCATTTATGCAACCAAAGTCCGATATATGTTTGGGTGATGCTCAGAATGTCTGGCTGATTTTAGTCAGAATGCTTCCAACAAAATGTCTCATGCACTCAAACGTGTTGACGTAAAACATGGTAACAGCACATAGCTTTTCAGTACACCATAAGATCCTAATCTTAATCAAGCTTAATGTTTTGTTGTTAGACAGTAGTCATTTCTCTGAAAACATGGGACAGGAAGAGAAAATACTGTATAAGAATGGAGAAGAAAACCAACAAAAATTGCACAAACAAGATTATGCACCATTAGCACAAACAAAAACACAGGCTCATAGACTCTTCTAGAAAATGAAGTCCTCAGGATGTGAGCTCTGGAAGGGAGAGGCATAATGGTCGCCTGGGGGATGATTAAAGCAATTCTTAATGGAGAAAATTTGACATTGCACAGCAGAGCCTCTGAGAGAGGGACAGGGAGAGAAAGCGAGCGAGGCTCCAAAGGCCTGGTTTTACAACCACATCTGCCTGTCAGGGATGAGGGAGGCGTTGACTTTAGCAAGAAACCCAGCGAGATCAAATTCTTACTGACTTTGGCAGCTCCCGTCTCTTTACCACCTGGAGTATCAGCCCTGTAAGAGCGAGACAGAGGGAGAAGAAAAAAGAAAAGGGAAATTAAGACCATTTAGTTAGACAGTAGAGAAATGATAAAGTCAGCTTTTGGCTGATGCGTCCTTGGTCACTCACTTTCTCAGCTTGTCAGAGAGGGAGCTGGTGGAGGGTGGGGCTGAGCGGGGACTGGGGGACGGGGACAGGCTCCGGACAGGGGACTGAGAGGGGCTCGGACTGCGACTCTCACCACGATGGTGGCCAGACGTCCGACCGCCTCTCCGAAAACGGTCAGCCGAGCGAGATACGGAACGTGACCTAAGGAGGATACATGAGCACATTTAAACAGTCCTCTATAAAAAATTTATATTTGGGGAAAAAAAAATGTATTTACACAAAACCTATTTTCACACTATTCTTGCTTATCTGAGAGTGAAACCTGGGTTAAAGTTCTAGGTGGATAGCTCTTAGTTTTCAAAAAGTTTCGCTGATTGCATGGGTAGGTGCATGTGCTGAAACGTGTGCAGTTCTCTGTCGTCTTTATGGTTAAACATCATCCAGTCCAGCTCCGGCTGAGAATGCCCCACCTAGTGCGTCTGTGAGAAGTGTATCGTCGGCCCCTGTCCCTGTCCCTATCTCTGGAGCGGGAGCGCGAGTGTCCACGGTCATAGCGTCTTCTGTGGCTGCTGCCGCCGCTGCTACCACCTCCACCGCGCTGCTGGGAGTGGGAGTCGGAGCACTGGCGTGAGCGGGACCGGGAGTAGCGGCTATCCCGGCTTCCTCGCCACCCGCTGCGGCGTGAGTGGGAGGAGGAGCGCGATGAGTGCCGTGATGAAGACGGTGAGGAGGAGGATGGGCTGGAGGACGAGTGACGTCGGCTGCAAGGGGCAAAAGAAACAAAAAAAGATGTTACTTATACAGACGGTTGTGCTGAACAGCAAACAGCAAACTGTTCACATGCTCAATGGAAAAGATTTGTGTGCTTTTTAACCTACCAAACCGTTACCTACCACTTTTTTTTTTTTTTTAAAGGTTAGGACGTTTGTGATAACCAAGAAGGATCATTAACAATAGATACCAACAATTTTTACAAGGCAAGAGCTAGAGACTTTGCTCTAGAGCATCATTTATAGAGGTATACTACCCACACAATCCCTATATAAAAGTCCTATAGAAGAAAATCATACATGTTTCATAAAGCTAATCTCAGTCATAAAAACTGCCTTTGGCAATTTTAAAAGTTCACATTACCAATGTCAGGTTACGCATTTTTGTTGAGCCAAGAGTTCCACAAATTAATTTGGTTGAAAATTAGTAATGTTAAAACTACCGACAATTGGAAGACAAGTATATTTTGGATGATGCGACACATTTTAAAACCACAAAAGCCGTTTCAGAGAGAAGGCCTTAGTTAAACAAGACATATGAAATTCTAGTTATCCATCAAAATGTGGCACACCATTTCAATCCAAAACACAACTTTGTCCACGTCATTTCACACAGGTGTTACGACAACTCTGCATTAACATTCTGCCTTGTTTTCCTAATTCTTCGCTAAAGCTACGCAATGCCTGAACCTATTTCCAAGGCGAGCCATCTCTGAGGAGCACACACATGACTAATAAAGGACACAGCCAATGACAAGCCAAGGGGAAAGCTACCGACCGGAAGCCCCTGCTATGACCTGCGGGGTGCTGCTCTTGCTTATTGCTGGAGGTGTTGGCCAAGTGGCCGCCGGCCGCAGCCTGGGCAGGGGGGCCGCCCTCCTCATCGCTGCCTCCGAAGCTGGTGATGAAGGTGATCTTCTCCTTGCCGGGGGTCCTCGAGCGGGACCGGGACTCAGAGCTGGACTCCGACTGGGGCCTGTGGGGGGAAGAGCAAGAGGAAGAGACATTAAGATCAAGGCCAACACGTTCAGACCCATTAGGAGATCATTGTTTAGTGTTACCGAGCAATGAAGAGACTGCATTTTGAGAGATCTACTGAACGGTGTTGGGTATTCGCGGTATGCGTTAAGTGTTAAGAAATTGCATGTACAAGTTGTTATGTGCATAGACTTCATGTTTGATTTTCTTGTTATGTGCATAGATAGTTTCAATTAACATATTTTGTTTTTAGAGAATAAAGAAACATGCTCTTTGCTGTTTTTAACAATAGATGTTCTCTGCATAAAGCAAAGAGCAGAACAACTACAATGTGCTTCTGGCTGACTTTCTTCCACCCACCACCAGTTTTATAAACTGTACATGGATAGAACAGCAAGAAGAGATGAGGCACATACTCTACATTACCATTTATTTATTTGTGTTGTGTGTGTGTGTGTGTGTGGGGGTTAAACACAAAAACACACTCACCGTTTGTAGGGATCGTAGGTTGGGCTGTCTCTCCTTGCATAGCTGTTGAAATGACAAAGAATCTCAGATTAATTCTAACTGCTGCTGCGCGTGGCTAAGTGAGTTGAGTGCTGAAGATCACGTATGTTCCTACCTGGGTGGGCTGATCTGTCTGCCTTTCAGCCTCTTCTCCCTGAACTCTCGTCTCTGTCTGCGAGAGCGGCGGCCCTGAGAGTCACATGGGACACGCAAAACAGTCCGTCATGGAAACTATTTCAGACCACACTATGCCTATAGGGCTGGGCAATAATAATATTAATAATAATAATAATAATAATAATACTTTATTTGTATAGCACCTTTCATACACAGAATGCAGCTCAACGTGCTTTACATTTGGATCATGTTACACAATAATAAACAAGAATCAGTCATTCCTCTTCGTTGCTGTGGCCGTTTATGATCCAATCAGCAACATATCAGAAAGCCTACCAAAGCTGACCCTGATAAAAGTGTGCATGCATCTTCATGTCATTCCAGTTAACAGTGTAAAAACTACAACAGTAGGAGCAGATGGGATACTATGACGCACGCCATCAGCTTACAAGTTCGTAGCACTGGTTCCTGTGCCTTTAAACTCACTACCTTCAATAAGACAAGAACATTAAGACTTACAGAGTACATGGCCTTCTCTGCCTCCAGAGCCTTAGCATGTTTGATGGCTTCCACCTCTTCCTTGTCCTTCCGAAGCATCCTAACACACAAGCAAAGATGACGGTTAACTTGGGAACAGCAAAACAGCAAATAACTAACAAACTAACCAACAAATCAATCAATCAAAAAAGAGGCATTGTTGACATTATGTTGACAATGTGTAGTGTTGTCACAATACCAAAATTATTGTTTCGATACTGATACCAAGTCAAGAATTGCATTTGATACTTTTTCGATACTTTTAAAAAATTGGATTAGTTTGGGGGCCCCCACCACCTTGAAGTCATCGGTAATATTGAATATAGTGTGATCATTCACACCAGTGGCCATCCTAGATTCTGCTCGACACTCCACACATACAGAAAATGATTGCTTATGTCAAATGTTTCTATTTCATATATTTTGGAATTCATATAAAGTGTATATATTTTGTTAATAATGTATACTATTTTATATTCTGCAATTACTAGTCGCTAAAAATATTTACGAAGTGGAATACTTCATATTGATTTTTAAACTATTACACTTGCCTTAGGCATTTCCATCTCTAATGTGGTGTGTAGGTGTAACTGAGTGCCTGTCACTAAGAAATACTTGAGCGTAATCAGCCTTCAATCTCACAGTTTTAAGCTATTGAAGTAAATCAACACAAAAATAAATAAAAACAACTAACAAGTCGAAGAAAATCTTTCTGGTATCATAGAAGAGATAAGTGTCCTGCAAACTTGAGATGCAAGTGAGCAAATCAACTTGATATTAGCCTATTATTATGTGTTGCTTTGCGGCCACAGCATCACTTAAACTAGCAGCCACACCATTTTAAGGCACGACAGCTGCGCATACCTGTGTGAGGAGAAGACACGCAGGCTAGGGGAGGCACTAGAAGCATGCTTTGCGCACACGCATGTTACCTCAAAAGAACGCGGTCATTCTTAAAAGTATCGATACTAATACAATTAGGTATTGTTTTTTTTTCAATTATTTATTTCAGGGTATTGCGATACTTTTGTAGTATCGGTGCACTGTGCAACACTAATGTGAACACCATTACCTCACAAAGTCTCCCTCTGCCATTCCATAAGGTGTGGCCATTTTGTTCAGGTCCATCACCTGCTCTTGGTTGAGCTCATCCACGTCCACTTCAACATCTGACACAAATACACCCACACACTAATGAGTCAAGTAAAGATTGAGACATTTAGTGGTTCTGTGTTAAAGAAGTGACAAACATCATGACTGCCTACCGATGTCGGGAATGCCTTCATCCCCCTCAGAGTCTTCCTCTTCAGAGTCTTCCTCTTCTCCTTTGTCTGACAGAGGATCGGGCTCTGTGACTGTGCTATCCTCATAAGTGTAGCCAATTGAAGCTTTCTTCTCTGCGAGCCTGGAATATAAGCACATAATGACAGCAACTACTTAGCAAGAATCTTGCAAAATATAATCAAATATATTCAAGACAGGAAAACTGAACTGTTGATAGGCCTGTGAAATCCGTTGACAGAAGATACTGAGAAATTCAGGGGGAAAAATATACTTTGATTTTTAGATAAAAAAAATTGGAGATACAAGCCAAAAAACCTGTTGTTAACAAGCCAAAATTAAATTAGATTTAACAAGATTAAAAATGAAAAGCTACTGTTCTCACTTTTTCTTCTCATCTTCATTTGGTCTTTGCAGGCCACCATACAACTCATCCACATAGATCTGATACAAACACTGCTCCTCAGAGACTATGAAATGACAAAAGAGAAATGTTAACCTCATAATAGTGACACAAGGACAGCACTTTCAAATACAGGTAGGTTAGTCTGAAAGACACTCAAATCAGCGTAGAAAACACTTAATGATGTACGCTATTGAAATAATTAAAACACTCTGGAGAGTGTGAAATGCTGGGTTTTTCTATTAGCATTTCTACACTAATAAAGTCTGAATTAATACATTCCATAAAACACCACAAGACAGGTATGATGTCAGAGGAGAACAACACACTGTGAAGCCATCAAATAGGACACAAGAGCGATAGCCACTCACTGTTGGCAAAATCGTTCTGCACCAGTCCTCTGTAGCGCTCATAGTTACACTTTCTTTCTTCAGACTCCTGCTCCAGGGTGCTGCCACAGAACACACAAGAGAACACACCTCAGAACACTTTCAGGTATTGACTACAGGTGTTGAGTAATTTCCTCTGTATTAGCTGCATCACGTATGGACCGTACAACGTGTCAATGTGTATTGATCACACCCATGTATTAATCACAGTGCCTAATAGCCCAAAGAATCTGAATCAGATTGTGCTTTAATTAAACTCATAGCTGAAGAAATGTTGCAATATCAATGTATAAACCTGGGTGGAGAGGCGGGAAATTACAGCAGTACTACGTACATACAGTATATATAGCCAGAGTTATCAAAAATCACAAGCTGGAACAGCAGCAAATATTTCTCAGTTATTTCTGGCTCTGTACTAGGGCTGTAACGATATACGATTCGAAACCGAAATCGCGACATTCATATCAACGATACTGTGTCGCGGTGTGAAAAGGCAGAATCGCGATACACCTTTCTAGTGTTTCACGCAGTGCTTTGCATCTCACGTGGCCGCAAAAGCAACCCACATCTCCTGCTTTATCGGTAGCCTACGTTGTCCAAAAACAAACAAATAAATAAATAAATAATAATTTCATACCTCTCCTTGCTTTCATTGTAGACTGTGTGTGCAACTTTACCAAACAGTATAGAAGTAAACCCCCTCTCCTTGCCCCGCTCTCACGCTCCCTCCCTCTCCTGCTCAATGAACACGCGCGACTTAAATAAAGACAGTCCAATCAGTAGACTATGATAGGCTAAGCTAGCCAACTATGCTACTTTGTTTACAATATTTCCAGGCTTCAACCAGACAGCTGAATTAAAGGAGGTAGAGTTGTAATAAAAAATAGGCTATAGGCTAATCTGCATAACGTGTGTGGTCATAAATATCAGTCATTCAGAAAAATATTTTTATATCAGGATATAAAATAATACATATATTATATTGTAATCCTCTGGTGTTCTAAGGCAGCCCCCTCCCCCCCCCCAAAAAAAAGAAAAATCGAGATTCGTATCGAACCGTGGGTCAAAAATCGTGATACAAACCGAATCGTGAGGTTGGTGTATCGTTACAGCCCTACTCTGTACTGTTTCTGTGTTATGACAACCTGCCATGGGATAAAATGACAATATAATTCCTGACATATACCAGAAGGGCGTTAGATACTCACACTGTGTTTAGAAGAGGAGGTGTGTAAGTAGGGATGTAGTCCAAATGGGCCCGCACATCAAATCTGTCAATCATATTGTTGACATCACCTTGCCATGGCATCCTTTTAAAAAATGATTTAGAAGAGATCATGAGAGTGCTTTAGTCACTGGTGTTCTGTTGAGAAATTGTACTGTGCAACATGGTTGACCAGGAACACTATGAAAATCTCATGAAGTCAAAAACACTTGAGTGTGAGGTTAAGTTTTTACTGGACCATATCTTCAACAAACGTACACATTTTGACCATAGGCTATCATCAGCGTGTTGTTGACAAGGAACACGGGTCATAACCAGTTGGTCCAGCTTGGTAGTATATTATATTAGTTACAGTGACCACATTTAATGACACTTCTTGTGTCAAGGGCATTAAAAATGTGGAAAATTAAATTAAAATGTGGAAATACGGAAAATTACACAAGATCTTGTCTGCCATCAATTATGTTAAGATATCTTGTGATTAACTAGATACCTGGTTGTAGCACAATGCCCATTTCATTTGGGAGAGAATGTACATAATTGTTAACTTACATATTGATTGGACTCTCAGCTGCCAAAGCAACAGCTGAGTCCAAATGGATCTTGTAGGCCCTCCCATGCACTTGCAAAAACTGGGCTGGGTCTTTTTTCTGCAGATGAGGATACACATAATAGTTTATATTTGAAAGGGAAGACCAGTCAGGGTGGATTTAACATAGGCTCATTGTGAAAAGCTGCTGCTCACAATCTTCTCATAATATTCCCGTCTTCGTTCTCCACGCCGCTTGTAGTCGACCATCATCCCGCGGAGCTTGCGCTCATGTCTCCGAGCCTCCTGCCACATGATGGCACCACTTGGGGTGGGCACAAACACGTCTGATGGAAAAGTAAAAGGAGAGAGTAGGGTTGGCTCTCCTAAAATTGAAAGAATTCATTCCTGATGCTTCCTTTTTTGTTATTACACAACAACAGCTGGATTAGAATCAATTAACTGATCACAGTAATCTTCTATCTACAGTAAAAGAAAAGTATGTCACCCACATAATCTTGACACCCCGTGGATATCAATTCAATAACTAGAAAGTAATAATAATAATAATAATAATAATCTTTATTTGTAGCACCTTTCATACACAGAATGCAGCTCAAAGTGCTTTACATTTGGAGCATGTAACACAATAACAGAGTCAATCAATCTTTTAACACTTTTCTTTAGCTAAAGTGCTCTCAACTAAGTCATCACATAAAATATATACCTTTTCTTTACCACGGCACCCAAAAGAATCACCCGCCATGCTTGTGGGCACTGGCTTAAAATAACTGACTTTTGTTGAACAGATGTATGTTGTCTTTGACGTCAACACATCACTGTGTTTGGTTACTAACAGAATAAGATTTGACTGCTTGTTGCTCTGAATGCATAAGATAGGCATGACTGCTGTGGTAAAACATGCACACTGCTAATGGCCATATCACATGCAATATATGACTGAAAATGCATTGAGATAGTCCATACTATTGTGAGTCTATACTAAACACTTCACTTCGGTTGTGGCCAAGAGATTGCAACTTTGCATGGCAAACCAGGGCCTTTCACCATGATTCCTGGGCCTGCGCAGTGGAGAAAAGGCCCTCTAGTAAATTTAAACTGACCTCAATTTTAAGCCATTCAGGTCATGCGTTTTCCAGTACCACGTGAGAGCGTTTTAAGCAAGTGCCAAAACGATGTAGTGAACCACTGCGACATGAGATGTAAAATATCACATAACCTTGCTCTATACGTGGGCCCGTAACATCAGTCGCTGCATTCAGCATGCCATTTTCAACTAAATACAGCTAATAAACAGTACGCTATTCCTCCACCACGTAAAGCCATTAACAGTGTAACGTTACAACTAAGTTGTAACGCTACGTCAATGCGCTATGAGTAGTAGGTAACAATTTGTGGTCCGTGGTCCTGTTATCTCTCGTATGCTCAAACGTTGGGTTAATTTCGCTAGACGAATCGAGTGTTGACATGCCAGCAAACAAGCTAACGTTAACGTTAGTTAGCTTTCTATCGCTAGCTAACGTTAGCGATAAAAAGACAAGAGATCCTTTAGCTAAAGTTGCTCAAAATAACACAGCATATATACTCCTAAATATAATAATGTTAATATTTTAGGAATTACACAATATATTATTTGCAAGTTAATAAAGCCATCTAGTCAAGTTATCTACTTAAACGTTTGATCATTTAGTGTAGCTTATATTTGGTGTTAGCTAGATATTTTAGCAAATGCTTGGCTACGTTAGTGCTAATTTGACGCTACATGGAGACCAATAAAAACGCAGTACCAGTTAGATGCTAGTGGTATACCGTTCAGTGGGAATGTAACACTAATGCCTCCTATCTATGTCTTCAATATTTCGAAGAAAAAAGTAATCCAACTTTACCTACCTGACTAGTCAAATTAAACACTTTAGTTAGCATTAACTTGTAGCAGCCGATAGCTGCACTGCCATCCTTCTATGGGAAAGTATGATTGCACTAGAAGCAGAACAGATATATACTGCCACCTACTGTGCTGGGGTGTTCACTGATACAATGAATGATTTTCGAAAATTCGTTCTTAAAAGAATAATCTAACAAGATAAGTAGGAAAACGAATGTAGTATTATTAGCATAAATACGTTTTATTGCCTTTACACATGTGAAGCCTAGAAGGGGACAGTATCATTTGTTGAAAAGACGGAACGGGAAGGGCTGCAGCAGAGAATGTCTAGTAAGGGAGACGGGCTCTGGCTGCAGCCTGCGGGAAGGCGGGGCTTGACATCAAGCCCCATACAGTCTATGTCAAGCCCAGCCCACATCCAAGACAGCCATGTTTTTTTGTATTACGTCACGCAGTTTAAACTTGCTGGCGGCGAGAGGGAGGCAAATGTGAATGGTAAACTATACAAATACTCAGAATTCCTAAGAATTTATCAAATTCCAGTAACTGTAAAGGAATATGCTATTGTTTTTGATGCAATTCCCACTGGGATTATAATGTTGTTAAAGGGTAATACTCCCCCACAACCACTTACTCATCTAAACAATTTACTTGATACTACTGTGGGTCGTCTATGCTTCTCAGTAGAAAATCACAGGATCAATAGGAAGATCAGAGCGTTATTCCAGACTGAAATTGTTACTATTCCCTATGTTATTCCATACTGGAATGGTATAGTAGAGAATATCCCTTGGAAGAAAGTGTGGTCCTTGCCTTTCAAATACATTGTCACTAATAAAGTGAGAGAGATTTCATTTAAACTAATACACAGGTTTTATCCAGCAAAATCCTTCCTTAAAAGATACAAGCATATTGAGTCCAGCTGCTCATTTTGTAATAGCACTGATGAAAACGTGTCACATCTTTTTTGGAGTTGTACCCACACAGTGAAATTCTGGTCAGAATTCCTAAAGTTCATTCACACAGTATTAATCCCAGATTTTTCATTTTGTTTTAAGGATATTTTTTTTGGTATGTTTGACTTTGAAGCTGAATATGAAGGTAAACACTTCATTATAAATCTTTTATTTCTATATGCTAAATACCACATCCATAGGAGCAAATTCAGTGGTTCTAAACCATTTTTTTCTGTTTTTATGATTGAGTTTAGACATTACATTGATTCAATTAGGTACTCAAAAAATACTAAGGCCATGAGAACTCTGATTCTGTATGAGTCGTATGTGACCTCAAAGGGTTATTAATGTGTTTTTTTTTTTTCTGCCTACCTGCCCGTCCTCCTTGGCCTAATGTGACTGTGGCTGTACCCCTGTATGTTGTGTATTTAATGTAATATTGTATTTCTTTTGTTCTGTCTATTTTGTGTTGTATTTGACTACAATGAAATAAGTAAATACAAAAAAAAATTAAAAAAAAAGAGAGGGAGGCAAATAAAGACTTATCCAGAAGGTCTAGGATTGATTTCTGGCTTGTTTCAAACGAATTAGTAGATAAGGTAAAGGATACTAAAATTGTTCCTTCAATCCTCTCTGATCATAAAGTTATCTCTTTGTCCTTACTTATGGAATACACATCGGATAAACGTAAGTT
Source organism: Alosa alosa (assembly GCF_017589495.1). Lineage (NCBI taxonomy): Eukaryota > Metazoa > Chordata > Actinopteri > Clupeiformes > Clupeidae > Alosa > Alosa alosa. Next base: position 18,435,052 of record NC_063203.1, on the reverse strand, counting down.
CAACCTTTGGAAATTAAACAACACACTTTTAAAAGATACTGTCAGAGAGGGTTAAAGCGGAGCTAGTAATCAAGGATCTTTGATACTGTCTTTAAGGAAAAAGCCATAAAAATCATTATTGAAAACTGGAATAAAGCTCAAGAAGAAAAAATATTCTGTAAACATTGGGAATATACTAAATTCCAAATTCGTAACTTAGCAATTATAAGGGGAAAGGAATTAGCCAAAGAAAAGAGATGTTTACAAGATAGAATTCTTAAGGATATAATAGCTATATATGAAGAAGACTCTCTTTCTCAAGTTAATACTAACAAGCTATCTGGTCTACAGTTAGAGCTGGATAGTATTTATGAAAATATGGCACAGGGTGCCTTTGTTCGCTCCAGGCGTAAATGGTTGGAACAGGGTGAGAAAAACACGAAATCCTTCCATAATCTAGAAAGAAGAAATGGCAGAATTAATAATATCTATAAACTTAAGATAAATCATCAATCTACTGAAGACCCCCAGAAAATCTCCAACTTTGTGGAAGATTTTTATAGAAACTTATATACTGAACCAGATAACAGTTATGACACACTCCCTTTCCTTTCTTCTATAAAGAATGGGGCAAGACGAATTGACCGAACCCAAAAGGACCTATGTGATCAAAATATATCCTTAGATGAATTGAAAAAGAATATTAGTTGGTTAAAAATAACAAATCCCTGGCAATGATGGCCTTACTGGCGAAGTTTTTAAGGTCTTTCAAGATCATATTGCTGGATTTCTATTGAGTGTGTTCAAGGAAGCTTTAGATGTTGGTAAACTCCCTCCTTCTATGTGTCAAGGGTTAATTACCTTGATACCTAAAGCCAATAAAGATTGCTTACTAATTGAAAACTGGAGGCCTATAACTTTAATTAATAATGATGCAAAACTATTTGCTCATATATTTGCTCAGCTTTAAATTGTGTTTACCCTCAATTATTGATGAATGTCAGTCTGGATTTATGCAAGGAAGGCTTATAAGTGACAACCTTAGATTCATTTTAGACTTAATTGATTATCGGGAGTACCTATCAGATAATAATTGGATCTTATTCATAGACATATATAAAGCCTTTGATACTGTTAAGCATAACACATTATTTGATGTTTTGGACCTTTTTGGTTTTGGTCAGTTCTTCAAGAACGCAATAAAAACTTTATATAATGATTGTAATAGTTCAGTGAAACTTCCAGGGGCCCTACACATAGATTCAACATATCTAGAGGTATAAAGCAAGGAAACCCCATGGCTCCATTTTTGTTTATCTTAGTCATGCAAATATTGACTCTACATTTATATAATGACTCTTTCCAGGGTATTAACATACTGGGAAGGGAAATAAAATGTTGTCAGCTAGCTGATGACACGGCTATCTTTCTCAAAGATGAAATGCAGGTCAAGAAGGTGATTGAGTGTCTTAAGGAGTTTTCAAATATATCTGGCTTACATCTAAATCTTAAGAAATGTGCTCTTTTCCCTCTAAAAGATGATGTATTTATAACTGAATTTGAAGGTATTCCAGTTACAGACAAAGTTACATATTTAGGTATAGTCATTTGCAAAAATCAGTTAGAAAGAATGCAATGTAACTTCCACCCCCTCATCCCAAAAATTAAAAGTAGGTTTAATTTATGGCTAATGCGAGACTTATCTATCAAAGGTCGCATACTCCTCTCCAAAACTGAAGGCTTGTCTCGCTTAGTTTATCCCGCTAGAGTATTGGATGTACCTAATTCTGTTTCTAAAGAGATAGACTCTACCTTATTAAAATTTATATGGAGGAACAAACCTCACTGCCTAAATAAACGGGTCATGGGCAACTCATATGATCAGGGAGGCCGAAATGTTCTAGACTTTCACTCTTCAAATGTCATTTTCAAAGTGAGCTGGATTAAGGATTACGTTAAAAACAAAAACAAGTTGTGGTATTTAATTCCAAATCTTATTTTTCAGAAAGTTGGTGGAATAGAATTTTTGCTCCAGTGTAATTTTGATATTAACAAACTTCCTATTAAACTGTCCAATTTTCATAGGCAGGCACTTTTATGTTGGCTTCTCACCTACAAGCATAACTTCTCACCACATAAACACTTAATATGGAACAACAAACTTGTCAAATATAAAAATAAATCTATATTTAATGAAAAGTGGGTAAACAACAACATTATTTTTATTTCTCAATTAATCAATGTAAATGGCCAATATCTGACTTACAATGAATTTTTAAACAAATTTGCTATCCCAATACATCCCAGAGAATACAGTAGAGTCTTTGCTGCACTGCCTGATGGTTTTTTGAGATTGCTGGGTTCTAGAACTCATGAGCAATCAACTCTACAGACAGATATTTTACTGAATGGTATTAACATAAAAAATAGAAAATGTAACAATAAATGGTTAAGACAGATAATACTTCACCCTGTCACACCTCGTTGTAAAAGTTATAATCCACATCTTTGGCATCTTTGACAATATTCAATGGGATAGGGTTTGGTCTTATTACAATAACTATGTTCTAAACAACAAAATCAAAGAAATTTATTTTAAAATAATCCACTTATTTTACCCCACCAACTCTTTGCTTAAAAGATACAGAGATGATTTATCTGACATGTGTGTTTTCTGTGGTTGTGCGCTTGAAACTGTTTGTCATTTATTTTACGAATGTATCTACTCAAGGTTTTTTTGGATAGAATTAGAAAATATGTGTAGTGCTGTGTGGTTGTGCAATGTTACTCTTCAGAAAAAGAATGTTATTTTTTTTTATGAAAATGCAGACATTAATATAAATGTTGTCTTTACGATAAATTTGCTCTTGCTATTGGGAAAATGTCATATTCATAAACGTAAATGGGGGGGAGGGAAACCTTGTTTTGCAGCCTTCAAAAATGAAGTCAAATTCTACATGGACACTATTGTTGGACTCAACAGCCGAAAAGCTGACAGAACTATATGTATATGCTCTGATATTATGTCCTCTTTGTGCTGAATTCTTGTACCCCTATTTGTTATAATTTGTATGGTGATTTTTGTATAAAAAAAAAAAAAAAAGAGAGGGAGGCAGCAGGGAAACTCCTCATTGCTAACGAACGTTCTAGCTACGTGTAGTTAGCATGGTCGCTAGCTTTACCGTCGTGGTTATTATCGTTCTTTCTTTTTGGTTTTACGTCTGTCATTCTTCACAAATGGAGTTAGTTTGTTTTTTTCCAACACTTCACCGACTAATTACTGACTAAACATCTAAATTTAAGTCGTCAATATGCGTTCTGTGGTAATTAGTGCTGAGAGCTCGATGACTTTCCGACTTATCACGCGGCCATCTTGCCGGCTCCCCGGAATTACGATCTTTCACAATGTTGTAATTCAATAGTTACGAAACAAACTGCAAATGTCTTTACATGAAAAATTGTCTTTAAAATTGACAAACATCATATGGGTAATTCAAGGCACAAGTCAACCGGGACCAGAAAATCATTTCTTTTTCACCATAGACTGGCATTCAACATTTTTTGAAAGATAGGTCCCATGGAGGCAAATGGAAGTGGCGTCACTGGGACACTCTATGAGGTACCAAGTCCCTGTACCAAGTTTGGACTTCATACATCAAAGCGTTGCCAGAGCCCGTCTACGGAGAGCCTCCCCACTCTCTATTAATCCCATTCAAACCGAATTTGGCTGCAGTTCACCAGAGTTCACCTAGATGGCGATCGCGGGCGAGTCCAAAATACATGGGGTCCTATGGAGCTACATATAGCTACATTTATTGTTTTCACCTATTTAACAACTGAAACCCTGAGATTTTATTTTATTTTTCGCAAAATGGATATGGATTATCAATCAAAAGTGAAATAATCCGGGAGTCATGTCCTTTCGTTTTCTTACAGGTTGGGTCGTTGTTGCCCATAACACGCTAGCATTGATGCTATGCTATGCTATGATCATGCTAATAAATGACGTCATTGACACGTTTGAAAGGCTTTTTAGAACAATTAAGTGACTTTAAAAAATATAATACTCAACCAATATAATACTCAACCCCTTTCGAATACAATATTCAAATTACTTGAAAAAAAATTATATCCCGAGAAAAGTGGATTTTGAGGGGTACAGCTCCATAGACCTCCATTCATTCTGGACTCGCCCGCGAGCACCCCTAGATGCAGTACCACACCGGAAGAGTTCCGAGAGTGAAGGTTCTCCCCTTATTAGACATTCTCTGGCGTTGCTAAGATAGGAGCTCACTTCCTGTATTGCAGCACCCCCTATAGAGGCCAAATGATTCCAATTTCCTAGTGCGTCATCATAATCAGTTAACAGGTCCTTATACCAAGTTTGGACTTTTTACACCGAAGCGTTGCTGAGATACAAGCTCACTTCCTGTATTACAGCGCCCCCTATAGAGGCCACATGATGCCAATTTCGTAGTGCGTCCTTACAATCAGATACCAAGTCCCTGTACCAAGTTTGGACTTCATACATTAAAGCATAGCCGAGATGTTAGCCACCTTCCTGTTAGGCGGCATCGTCACCATGTGTGATTGGCTGTCACGGGCAAATAAACTTGAAAATTAAAAAATCTGACAAGTATCGTTTGTGCGGCTCGGTCTGAAGATCATCTCCGCCAAGTTTGTAACCGCTGAAACTTTTCGTAGTGTTTGGACCAAATCCAATATGGCGGAGGACCAATATGGCAGAAAGTGACGGGATAGGAGTCGATGAACTCGGGATGGTCCAAGGACACAGACGCTACCTCAATTGTGAAATCAGACAAAAGAGTCAAGGATCATGTGCATGAACGCATGTCCAGCATTGAACTGGTGGTGGCGCTAGAGTGTTCAATGTATATGCATAAAAAATGCTGTGAGTGATTGGGACAGTGTCCTGACTAATGGTATCGAGTTTTGTTATGTTAACGCAAAAGCGTCACAGAGATGTTAGTCCACTTCCTGTTTGGTGGCTTCATCACCATATTTGATTGGCTGTCACAGGCACACAAAAATGATAATAGGAAAAGCTACTAACTCAATGGGGTCCTGCAGCTTCGCTGCTTGGCCCCCAATAACTAGCCTAGGCCTACATGAAAAATTCACTGTGGTTGCATGAAATGTCATTTGTGTTTAGCCTACATCATCAGTTTGGGCTGTCGGTAGTAAAGCCAAAGCAGAGAGGGTTAAAGCGGAGCGAGAGGCGCAAACGTTCGACAATTTCCGCGTTCGATTATTGCAAGGAGGAGGGGGGGAAATCCCCCTTTATGCAGACCAGAGTAAACCCTCGCTGCACTAATGTCAATGGAGAGTTGTGGAATTTTACCAATAAATTGGTCATTATGTCTTTCTGGATTTGTTGAGGGTTTTTTGGAAAATTTTGTCATAATCTGTAAGTGTTTGGGATCATTTCAAGCCTAAAAGTGTAATTTTTTAGCGTTCAGATTTGTAATAATATAACTTAATATCAGACCATGCTGCTGCCAGTTACTGTCCAGTTGTTAGCATGCTAGCTAGCCTCTTAGCTAAGGTAACATTTTAAACGGAGAAGTGTAATTTCTTTGAAATGATAACTAGCTGAATAACATTACTGACATTAGTTAAAGTGGATAGTTTATACTCAAGTGAATTTGCAACAGTATATTAAGTTTAAGCGAAGTCCTTCAACTACTAGTCACTTGTTAGCGCATAGCTGTATTGCCATAGCTACTCCCATCCACTTGTATAGCATTTTAAGCTAGCGTTAGCTAGCTAGCTAGCTCAGTTTACATGACTAATTAAATTATTCATATCATTTAGTCAAAGATTGTTAAGGCGGAGCAAGATATTTCATCAGGAGCCACTTCCGGGAACCCGGATCGCACGAGGGGGGGTCAAAATCCCCCTTTATGCAGAGCAGAGGCAGCGACTGCTCCATTGAAGTCTATGGGCATAGCTCAGAATTTTACCACATATGCTAAGGTCTTGGTTCTATAGAGTTAGGAATGTGAATTTCGGGCACGTTTTCATGATCCTCAAACCCTTCTGAACATTTCAGGTACATTTTTAGAATTTTTGAGCATTCCAGTCTGGAGAAAATCGACTTTATATCAGGTGTGCGCCGGTTATTTATGCCGCTGCTGTTGGCCGGTTGCAACGTATGCTCATCAATACGTCATCGACACGCCTCTTTATGCAGACAGGATTCGATCCCCATTTCGCGCCCATAGACATGAACTACGACGAAGTATCTTGCTCCGCCTTAACAATCTTTGATTTAGTGACGTAAGGTGACACTCCCACTTATGCAGACCGGAACTGTCCCGTTTTGCTCCCATAGTAACGAATTACGTTGCTCTATACTTACAACCGGACCTGCGTCACACAGAGTAGGTTGTTTGCGCCATGCCCCTTTTGATGGGAAAACATTCCCTCAGAACAAGCCAGAGTGAACCGGTAGACATGTACCAACCACACAGCTAAGAACCCCTTCCTGAGTTTCTTTTGTTTACCATGTCCTCAAAAAAAATCCTGACAGAAGAAAATTATGGCTACAAGCCATTAGAAGAGAAGACCGTATGACACTTCTGGTCACTGAGTGGGGTTGTTGCACCACTTCGTAGCCTACTCGGGAGACTGAAGGGACATGTTTTTATATGAATTGAATTAAGCTTTTGTAGGTATCTTTCACGGTCAACGACCGGCAAAGTGGTTATGTATTGAGTGGTCATATTGATTTGTGGTATTTTTTGTTATTATTTACTCCTGCGATTTCTGTACGAATTACGTGTATTGACCCTAATTTGCGTTGGAGTTAATGAGAGGGATTGTTTGTTTTCCCCCCGAAAGGGGCGGGAACGTTTGTCACGAGTCAAGTTCCCGGATGTGCCGGTCTCAAGGATCTTTGGCCAAAGCGTATGGGGAGTGACGTAGGCAAAGAGCTGAGTTGGATGTGGGCGGGGCTTGATGTCAAGCCTCGCCTTCCCGCTGGCTGCAGCGAGGTGTACTTGGAGGGTACTTTACGTCGACGTAAGCTACGCCGTGAGTCGGGGACAACAACAACAGCTAGTTCTAGAAATCAACCTGTTAAGATGCCATTAAGAACTGAGTCGTACGGTTACTTTACGAGAGGTTAATAAACGTCCAATAACACATTGACGTCATCTACGTCTTATCATCTAGATTGGTAACGTTTGACGTTATATATTTGCTGGAAAGGTAGGCTACACAGGATTTTGGACTGAAACAACAGCTAGCCAGCCTGCTGCTAGCTAACTGGCTGACATGCATATAGATAAATGTCTTACAGCAGGTATCTGTAGTGGTGCTAGCTTCCAAATGATTGTCTTGAAAATGCAGTAGCATTTTATGTTAGTCGTGTCTAATTCCAACGTTTTGTCATCGGTTTGCTCATCTACCCAGGCAACTTGTACTTTCAATGTAATCATCCACTAGTGAGGGTAGCAGCTATATCGATTTAGATACAACCAGACAGCTTGCTGTCGTTGGTTAAGGTTTCTTGTTCTTGTTGGTAAATGACAGTTCGATATTTTGTGATTTTAACTTAGGCCTATAGATTAAAGTTAGTAAAGCAAACGGTTCAGGCTGTTACTGTGGTGAGGTAGTTCAATGAAGGGATGCTGATCTGTTGGAAATCTCGACACAAGCCTTCCTCTGGCTTTCTGTCGACTTGTTTTAAATGGGATTTTACATTACGGTCTCTGTACGTGCTGTTTACATTAGTCTTAAATATTAGCTGTTACGAGTTAGCAACAGAAACAAATAAGATAGTCCAAAAAGATGCGCAGTTTGATTTTACCTACAACGATGAAGTGAACACTGGCATCCAGACAATCTACGCTTTCAACCACACGGTCTCTCGAAACAAGGTAACGTAATGTGAATTACAATACATATTTGGACCATTCAAGTGATGTCTTCAAATGTAACACACAGTACGTATTTGTTGCTATTTCTTATCCAGACGGAAGGCGTAAGAGTGTGGGTGAATCTGCTGACAAATAATACAAAAAGCCCCATCCTTTTTGTTGTGAGGCAGAAGCAGGCTGTGTTGTCCTTTCAAGTCCCCCTAATCCTACGTGGCCTGTGAGTAATGTTACTGGATTTGTGTTGACTCTTCTCTATGCATGTAATAACACATTGATGAGGATTCCATATCATTAATGATTATGGTTATGGATTTGGCAGACGCCTTTGTCCAAAGCGACACATAAATACAAAACAACATAATATTTAAAATTGAACAGGGGACAGATTAGAATGTTGGTCAAATATAATAAGGAGAATAGTAATAATAAACAACAATATCAATTCAATCAATAGCCTAATAAAAATAAGCAATGAAAAAGAGGGGAAAGGCAATAATAAAACAAAAAAGTCCATTCAATCAATAATATAAAAACAATGACATGGTAAGACTACATTAAGGAGAATATCAATAATAAACAATAATGTCAAATTAATTAACAGCCTAATGAAAATAAAACAATATTATACAAACCATAACACATAAGCGCTTAAACAACTAATGTAATGTAAGGATATGTAGCACACTTATGGTATTTTGCTTAAACTATTTTGACACGTCCTTAAGCTGAAAGCAAATTCCTAGAGGGTGTCAACCTCACTTGTACATTATCAAAAGTCAAAGTCAAAGTCTGCTTTATTGCCAATTTCTTCACATGCCAACTATTATCAATAGTTCATAGCAGTTCATTCCTTTCCTCTTTTGCTGTCCACCACTAGACTGCAGCAAATAAGATAACTACTTTGTATATTACTCCAGAGTTTTCAAACTCCTTGCAATCTGTTGAGTTCTACTCTATGAGTAAATCTCAATGTCCCCCCCCTTAAGGTCTAAGCCTTGAACCCTCAAAGACTAAACTGACCTCCGATGTTAAATGATTGGGTTTTTAGAGGCTGTAGGGCTTCACAAAATCTTGAATTTCCCCTAGGGATCAATAAAGTATCTATCTATCTATCTATCTATCTATCTATCTAATCTATCATCAATCCTAATAACAAGGATTGGACCGCACCTGTGACCTATTGTTAAATTGACTACACCAAAAACGTGTTGCAAACTTTTCTGGCAGTTGGCTGGCTATTCCCTTGAGTAAAGTGAAGTTAAGGGAAAGGCACGAAAAGGGTGTGAGCGAGTCCTCATGCACTTCACAATGTCACAGTGGGACAGTGGGACAGCCCTAAGCCCTCACCAAGTCAATGGGAACCCACATTAAAGTTTGTGAGGGGGGACATTGAGATGTATCGTATGTGTGTGACCCCATTCTTTGTTTTTGCAGGTACCAGAGGAAATACCTTTACACCCAAGTGGGACGTACATTGTGTCAGCCACCTACACGTGCTCTCTCAGAGACCGAGTACTTTTATGTGGATGTGTCTACGCTCTCAAGTTCCACAATCAAGTACCAGTTCAGTGTCAGTCGTGTGGACAGTTTCACGTTGCAGTAAGTAGGAGATAACATAGGCCTAGATGTTAGCAATAATACAATGACCATTCAAAATTGGAATGAGCCCTTGTAATCTAAATGCTGAAGTGCCAATTCGTCTCCTGGAATAGAGGAGGAACTGAAGGCTCACATGTTTCTGTCTTCCTCCACTAGGACCGATCTGAAATTCAGCTTCACTGCAACTCCATCCCAACCTCAGGTAGGAACTCAATCAAGAAAGGTTTGATTGATGAGTGTAATTGACAAACATTAGAGAAGTGCACACTGGATATTTTGTATGGCTTGATGTCCACATCCAGTGCGTAGGAGAGTCATCCACCTCTCGTTGTCCTCATTTGTTTTCCTAATTGTTAAAGTGGCACAGACATTTCTAGAATATTAAGGGTGTGTGGTAAGTCTGTGTGAATGGGTATGATACTTGATAGCACCGAGGGTGACTTGCCGCCTTAATATAAGCACAGTTTATGCCTTGACAAAACTGCTGATGCTTAAATATTAACACAGACCTGGTTAACAGCAGCCATTGCACAATCTAAAGTAAATAGAAGCTATTGTTTTTTTATAACCCCCTACAGTATTTCAAATATGACTTTCCTGATGGCGTGGACTCCGTTATTGTGAAAGTGAACTCGCAGACAAACTTCCCATGCTCAGTCATGTCCATTCAGGACATACAAGTAAGCAGTTCTGACCACTTCCACTTTTTTATTCACATGCACAGTCATGTGTCTCTGACCCTACTTTACATAATGATGTCAGTTCAGTTTGTGGAGCAGCGACACACTTTTCATAATCCGTTTGCCAATACCCTGTGCTCAACCTTGACAGTGTCCAGTCTACGATTTGGACAACAATGTTGCCTTCATTGGGATGTACCAGACAATGACCAAGACAGCAGCCATTACTGTACAGGTAATGAGTAAACATAATCAGTGCATACAGTATAAGCGTAAGTTCTCGACATCTATTCTGTCTTACTCTCCTATTGCTGTTAATGAGTAGAGATATTGCATTGGCCAAATTGTACATATTAATAGGATGTCTATGTTTTATTAAATTATTCAAAGAATAAAGTGCACTCAGCAAGTGGACAGTATTGTGTGTACAATCCATCCTCTGTTATGTGAAAATGAGTATTGCATTCAAATGATAACACCTGTTGATTCTGAGAATGAATGAGTTCTGACAAAGTTCTTCTATTTAACTAAATGTTTGTTTAATAAGAAGAATATGTATACATATTGCATTCCTATTTCTTACAGTCCATTTTTCTTTTTCTTTTTCTTTTAGAGAAAAGATTTCCCAAGCAACAGTTTTTATGTGGTTGTTGTGGTGAAGACTGAAGATGAGGCATGCGGGGGTCCTCTGAAGTACTACCCACTATTGCCAGGTGACTCACTCTGTTCACTGTCTGTTTATGACCCTTAAACACACTAAGTGGTTTAGTCAGAAATGATCATCTCCTATCAGTTGAAGCAGTAAACTTCATTCCAGTCAATGTAGATGAATGGGAGTTAAAGAACAAAATATGTGTCACATTATTCTTTATAGTGGTCATTGTTCCTTTAGTCAAGTCAAGTCGGCTTTTATTGTCAATTTCTTTACATGCACTGGTCATACAAAGAATTGAAATTTAGTTTCTTACTTTCCCATGCAGACATAGACATGCTTTAAATACAGACATAGACATACTATAGACATAGCCATAGACAATAAACATTAAATTAAAGTGCAAGACTGAAATATAGAACATGTATGTATCAGAATAGAAATATAGGACATATATATATAAAAAAAATAGAGGTAGTTGTGTTGTATATTTATATAGTCTTAACAGTTACATGAAGTTTAAACTTGTGCTTGTGTGACCTGTATATTTACATTGATATGCAGTATGCAGTAATTTCAAGTATATCAGGCTTGGGGGCGGGGGTTAGGGTAGACAGGATCCTAGTTTCCTAGGTTCCTGGCTGGCTGGTGGAGTGGGGGGGCTGTCAGTGATGGGAGAGTGGGTAGAGTGTTCAGCATCCTGATTGCTTGGTGGATGAAGCTACTTGCCAGTCTGGTGGTGCGGGGGCGGAGGCTCCTGTACCGCTTCCAGAGGGCAGGAGGCTGAACAGTTCGGTGTGCAGGGTGGGTTGTATCCTTGACAATCATTAGTGCTTTGGCGGGTGAGGCGGGTGGTGTAAATGTCCTGCAGGGAGGGGAGTGGTGCTCCAATGATCCTCTTAGCTGTGTTAACAGTGCGCTGGAGGGTCTTCCTGTTCTGATCTGTGCAGCTTCAGCCCCACACTGTGATGCTGCTGGAGGCGATGCTCTCGATGGTCCCTCTGTAGAATGTAGTCATGACAGGAGGCGGCACTTGCCTTCTTCAATTTGCAAGAAGTAGAGGCTGCTGGGCTTTCTTAGCCAGTGATGCTGTGTTGGTGGTCCAGGAGAGGTCGCCGCTGATGTGCACCCCAGAAATTTTGTGCTGCTCACTCTCTCCACAACATCTCCGTCGATGGACAGTGGTGGCAGTTGTTTGTGGCCTCTCTGAAAGTTTACAACAATCTCCTTGGTCTTGCTGACATTTAGCAGGAGGTTGTTGTCTTTGCACCATTTAGCCAGCAGGTCTACTTCTTCTCTGTAGTGAGCCTCATCACTAAGGGCGATGAGGCCAGTGTTGTGTCGTCCGCAAACTTCACCAGATGGTTGGAGCTGTGAGTGGTTGTACAGTCATGTGTTAGCAGTGTGAAGAGCAGGGGGCTGAGCACACACCCTTGAGGGGCCCCCGTGCTCAGGGTCAGAGTGCTTGAAGTGTTGTCCCCGACACGTACTGCTTGTGGTCTCTGCAACAGGAAGTCCAGCAGCCAGTTGCAGAGGGAGGTACTGAATCCTAGCTTGTCCAGTTTGCTGATGAGTTGTTGTGGTATTATGGTATTGAATGCTGAACTGAAGTCTATGAACAGCATTCTCACATATGAGTCTTTATTGTCTAAGTGGGTGAGGGCTGGATGGAGGCCAGAGCAGATTGCATCCTCCGTGGATCATTTGGCTCGGTATGCAAACTGGAAGGGGTCCAGGGTGGGGGGTAGGGTGGCTTTGATGTGTGACATGACTAGCCGTTCGAAGCACTTCATGATTATGGGCGGAGTGGACAGGGACGGTAGTCATTGAAGCATGATGGTGATGATTTCTTTGGCACGGGTATGATGGTGGCAGTTTTGAAAAGTGATGGGATGACTGCTTGCTCCAGAGAGGTGTTGAAAATGTCTGTAAAAACATCCTTCAGCTCTTCTGCACAGTCCTTCAACACTCGTCCTGGTATGTTGTCTGGGCCTGCTGCTTTGCATGGGTTAATGGTGGCTAGTGTCCTCTTCACGCTAGCAGAGGACAGGTACAGGGGTTGGTCGTGGGGGGGAGGTGGGGTTTTCTGTGGGTGAGTGTCATTTTGTGCTTCAAAACGGGCGAAAAAACTGTTCAGGTCATTTAGCAGAGAGGTGTTGTTCTCACAGCTCCGTGGCGCAGGCTTGTAGTCAGTGATGGCCTGTATGCCCTGCCATAGGCTCTGTGCATCTCTGCTGTCTTTGAAGTGTGTTGTTATTTTGTCTGTGTAATCCTTTTTTGCCTTCCTGATGCCCTGGGACAGGTTAGCCCTCGCTGTTCTTAGGCCAGCTACATCTCCAGCTCTGAAGGCTTTGTCTCTGGCCCTCAGCAGTCTGTGGGCGTCTCCTGTCAGCCATGGCTTCTGGTTGGCCCAGTGGTGATGTGTTTTATTTCTGTAACATCATCGATGCATTTGGTGATGTAGGAGGTCACAGTGTCTGTGTATTCCTCAATGTCAATGTGGTTGTTGTGGGTGGCAGCTGTTTTGAAGATATCCCAGTCTGTTGTTTCAAAGCAGTCCTGAAGTTGTGAGACGGCCCCCTCCGCCACATTCTCACCTCCTTCAGAACCCGGTTTGGTGACTTTTGCTCTTTGTCTGTATCGGGCAGCAGCAGGATGCTAATGTGGTCTGATTGCCCGATGTGGGGGGAGGGGTTTGGCTTTGTAGGCTTCTTTCTGTGGGGTGTAAACAAGGTCCAGGGTGTTTTGTCCTCTTGTTGGGAAGTTTACATGTTGGTGAAATTTGGGTAGTACAGTTTTGAGATTGGCGTGATTGAAGTCTCCAGCGATGATTGTGTAGGCATCCGGGTGTTCACTTTGTTGTTCACTGACGGCCCGATACAGCTCATTCAGTGCCATGCTCCTGTCACTGTTTTGTTGCTGGGGGGATGTACACCGCGACCAGCAGAATCGCTGTGAATTCCCTGGGGAGGTAGAAGGGTCGGCACTTAATTATCATAAACTCCGCCAGTGGAGAGCAGTGTCTGTGTACTACCGTGGCGTCCTCGCACCAAGCATCATGTGTGTAAACACAAACTCCTCCACCACGTCTTTTGTCTGCTAGGGCTCGGTCAGCTCGATAGCACGTTAGCTGCTCCAGGTGTATAGCAGAGTTGGGCATGTTATCGTTGAGCCATGATTCAGTGATAACAGTCACGCAGCAGTTACTCACTGTCTTGTTTGCTGATCTTAGCAACCTAATGTCGCCCATCTTATTGTCCAGTGATCTTACGCTTGCCAGGAATATGGATGGTATTGCTGGGCGAAGTTGGGTTGGCTGCTAGCCTTGTTCGGCGCCAGCTCGCTTGCCTCTCTTCCTTGTCCTGGCACACCGCTTTGCGTGACGCCGCCAGGTGAAGCAGACGGGTCCGATGTTGTGGTAGGCAGGCGAAGTATTCCCAGTTCAGCCAGCGTCTCTGTTTTTATGTCCAAAACATCGATACTGTTGTTTTCCTCCCGTATTCGCAACAGTTGCTGTCGGCTGTACATGCGTTCGGCGTAGTTTCATGCGATAAACATTCCGAAAAACACATTTTAACAACAAAAAAACACTGCACGTTCAGGAGAAGCAAGGAGTCGCTGCATCTACATGCGCCACTCAACCGGAAAAACTTGCGGACTTTAGACTAGAGGCTGCATTTTGAATACATTTAGTATTTCTTCCTGAATTTGGTTTACACAATTTGGATCCAAAACATTAAATATACCAAAGTATGCAAATGGTTCTAATTGAGCAAAATCGGTATCCATCCATACTAGGGGTGGCACGGTTCACAAAATCTACGGTTCGGTTCGTATCACGGTTTAGGGTCACGGTTTTCGGTTCGGTACGGTTCTTGTTGTTATTTTTTCTTTTAATCTTTCACACTCCAGAAACATATTTCAGCATATAGCTTAATCATCCACAATTAGGCTAGAGTAGGCCTATTTAAAGAATAGTTATCATGTAATAATGCACAAACTGAATTTGACTTCACATAAAGCACATTATTGTCTGAGGAAACGTTAAGCTACAGTTGAGATTTTGATACAGCAAGAGGGAAGACATTGATAATTTCAACAATCTTTTCATTTATTTGGCATAAAAGGCAGAATGTGTACTATTGCCATCTGCAGGAACGTATGCCCCTTTTTGGCACACAAAGAAAGAAAGTGTAACTCTTGCAGCTTAAATTAAATTCTTAAATTAAAGTGCAGTATTTGGAAACATAAAGTTCTGATCTAAAGTAAAAGTGCCACTGTAATATTTTAAATATTAAAAAACATGCTGGCTAGTGGCTATCAATAAATGCAATCCATCGGTGGTGAGAGCTACGTGGGCGTGGTCGGACAGTTCTTTGACAAGTTTTTTCGCGGTCTCGTCGTATAGTTTTGGAACTACAGCGGTGCCGGCGTCGGGCGGGAGGGAATGTTGTAGCGGGGCTCGAGTATTTTCATCAACTGACGAAATCCTTCACCCTCAATCACACTATATGGCATCATATCTTTTGCAATTAACATCCCGATTGCTTTCGTTATGGCCATTGCCCTGGCCGAGTTATCACTGAGAGGCTGCTTAAATGCTGAGGACAGAAGTTGTTGGGTAGCCTGCGGCTCTTTCTTCCTTAAATTGTCTACAGACACATTGGGGTGACGTCTTTTCATATGACCTAGCATGTTCGAAGTGTTGCCAAGAGCATACTGAACACGTGTTGCACAATGTTTGCACACAGTCGCAGTCTTTTCTGTCGTCTTAACTCTATCATCATAGGTAACCTCAAATCCGAAATGTTCCCACATACCAGACCTATAAGAGGCTGGCGATCCTGCAACTCCCGCAGTCTTTGTCTCGCGACTTGCCATTTCTAAAGACTCCAGTCGCAAGCAGCACTCAAAACTATACTCCTACTCTTGCGCGAAAGGGAAACACATTGTCACATGGGAATCAATTGCGCATGCCATAACTAGCCTGAACCGTAGGACCGTACGACGAACACACACTCCGAACCGTGACATGCCAGCCGCACGGTTCGGAGCATTTTTCAAAAACCGTGCCATCCCTAATCCATACATTGTAACATGTCTAAAATTTCCCTCAGGATAAATAAAGAATCTATCTACATTACAAAGAATACCCCCTGTATAGCTGCTGTTATGAAATGCTGATGTCTGTCTGTAATCCTATTTCAGATCAATTGATGGATCCTGGAAACCGGAGTAAAACTCTTGATGTAGTTGTTTCCCCGGCTATAAAATGTAAGTTACATTGTTACTGCTGGTTATTTCTTGTAAGTACTAGACCTTAATTTGTAATTTGCAGTTCAAACATGCTTGGTTTTTCACACTCCTTTTCCTGTAGCGGAGGTGTATGTCATGGGGATGCTCTTCTGCCTGGGCATCTTCCTCTCATTTTACGTGCTCACCTTCCTGATGGCCTGTGTGGAAAGTAAGAGGTAAGCAGAATAACAGCAACCATGTGACATGTCACTAAGAAACAGTAAGAGTCAAGTCCATACAACCACATGACACAACAGACAAACAGTAAGAGTCAAGTCCATACTTGTTTTTGGGGTAGATGTCTACTGAATAAACTCCAGACATGGTACTGTATTTTATAAGTGTCAGTAGGCCTATGAAATGTCTCAGAAATGTAGCGTATATATGCCATAGCAGGCCCTTATTTTGATGAAAGACTAATGTTCAAACATTAGACTTAAGTCCTAAGTCTTTAAGTATCTTAAGTAAGCATCATAGCTATCCTTGTGTAAGGACTAATGCTTATGATATTGTTACCTTGTTGCCTGATAGGTCATTACGTTTTATTGATTTTACATTTTATAAAACCAGTGTTGTTTGGTTAGGTGCTTCAGTAACTCACCTTTATGGAGAGAATGATTCACTTTCCAATGTGTACAGTACATGACCTCTACCATATCCAAATGAAAATCCAGCTGTTATGTGTAGTTCTACCAGGATAGAATGAAGATGTAATTAGATAAAGTGACCAACTGAGAGAAATTGTTGTGTTTATTTTTCTGTGCTTTGCTGGTGGTTTTTTTGCAGAGGTCACCATAAGAGGGAGTGCCACCCAGATATGTCACCTGCAGAGACAGGTAAGCTTCAGGAACCTGGCACAGAGAACGCATGTCAGCATAGACAAGTATTAGCTTCTGTAGAGGAACTGTAGGAACTGTAATCTTAATTAGCCATAGGCAATAGGCAAATAATGATATTGTGTCTATCTGAGTGGCATAATTTTAGAACTCCACATGGTTGAAGGGTCAGAAACCAAATTTTATGTAAAATAGCAAATGCTCTTCTGCTTAATACTCTTAACATTTACATTATTGTTGATTGTGAAATTAAATCTACTTTCCACTCTTTTTGTTTCTCTTCTGAAATCCCTTTGTTTCTCAACTCAGCCTCTCTGTTGGGTAAGCATCTTGTTGCAATATTTCTGATAAGTCCCTGATAAGTGACTCTCCTTTAGCTGTAATGTGCACACATCAGGTACCAATAGTCAAAGTGCATTTCACGTTGCTTAGCTTGAATCTGTCACATTCATATAAAGCGTGTAAATGTATATACCGGCATTTTTTTTAACCGGCATTAGTCACACGTTTCTAAGAGGAAACTCTCCAAACACAAAGGAATGTTTAAACTAGGAGAAACACGCAACACCATATCTCATTAAACAGTGAATCAGTGCTGTTGGACAGATTTTCTCCATCAATCAATAGCTTATCAGGTGACTTGCAGTGGGGACTTTAGCAGGAGAAGGCTAAATATACAGACATTGAAGCAGGATGTTTAGTAAAAGATCATTTTCCTTTTCACTTGTGTAACTGTTATGCGGCTCAGCCTTGCACCTGCCCGGACTTGAACCCGCTGCTTGCACCATTGCAAGTGTCTTACGAATGAGTTGACATTTTTATTCAAAATTAAGAGACCACTGAAAATTTGAATATGACCGTCAACTCATTCAAATGTCACTCAGCAATCGTAGGATGACATCGGAAAAATGTGCAGTGGTTTCTAAATTTTTTCCAGAGCTGCAACGTTAGGTGCTAGCATTTTTACTAGGATGTCTCTTAA
This sequence comes from Alosa alosa, assembly GCF_017589495.1. Lineage (NCBI taxonomy): Eukaryota > Metazoa > Chordata > Actinopteri > Clupeiformes > Clupeidae > Alosa > Alosa alosa. Next base: position 18,417,125 of record NC_063203.1, on the reverse strand, counting down.
AGCTTCAGAGAGGGTCTTTTTACTTAACATACATACTGCATGCATGCATTGTTTTGGGTTACAGGTTTTTACATTCACAAACTAGTGTCTTTTGTCTGTTTCTTTGCTATACTGTCTCTAATAATGCATTTTCCAATGCTGATTTGATAATGTGCATTACATAATGCATAGGCAATCATAATTGACTGAATTTAAATGAACTAATATACATAAGAAAACTAACATTTATTAAGTAAAGTAAACCATAAAACTACGAAGTGTGCTCTCAAATTTTATGAAAATGATTTAGCATTTGAGCTGAAATAAAATTACAGTTAAATTAAGAGCAAGTAGAGATGTGAACAGATCCTGGAAAACATGGATATCTTGTCCTTCTTTGATGAATCAATCAAAGTTTGCAACCAATCAACCAACATTTGAGCAGTGTAAAACTAGGATAACATTGTGGTCAGTTGAGGAAAACAAACCATCATGTGCTTAACAATTCTCCAGTTTTTTGAATGCTTTTATAGTGTTAAACAGTCATTTTTATTGGAGTATGAATTATAACTTCTGTATTTTTCTAAGTGTTTTTCTGTCCTTTTGCAGGAAAAGGCCTGGTCACTCCCTTACCTTATGAGTACGGTTCAGTCGGTAAGTCATGTGTCGACATTATCCTCAATCTGAGAGCTATCTCCCATGAGAGCCATAGTCATGTGTGGAAATATCACATGGCATAAATCACCGACCTTACTCTAGCGTCTTGCATCTTTCTGTACACCCTTCCCTTAACTTCTGTTTTGTCTTTTCTCCTTCTTTCATTTAGCAGACAATGGAAGCTCTTTCAGCTCAGAGGCCATTACTGACAGTATAGAATCAGCTAAAGTTCACTATGGATACATGGGTATGGACAACAGAAGCACACAAATTTGCAATATATTTGAATCTCATTATTGAATGAGATAATATTATTGAGATAATATTATCCTTAATGTATATTTAGAATGGATTCAACAGTTATTAAAATATCTTGTACGTGCTGCCACAAGAAAATTGCAAAAAAGGGTCATTGTTACAGTCATAGGAATTCCCTAGAATAGCACATTTTCATATCGATTCATTGTAATCAGTTGGTATTGAGTGAGCGTGCCATTGAAGATTCTAGGCTTTTAAATTAATTTGTGTCACTATAATCATATTGATTTGGCCACCAAAATCTGTCTCCATGCGTTATTCCAACTATGTTGTTGTCCATCACCATGTCTCTCCATTAGAACGGTCTTTGGAGAGTGTTGGCTGCAGTCGACAGGATTCTCTCAGTTCTGTTGAAGAAGACGATTATGACACATTGGCAGACATTGACTATGATAAGAACATTGTCCGCACTAAGGTATGTTGATGCCATTTTGATGTCATATTCAGGAAAGCTTTCACATTTTTTCATATCTTACATGTCATTCAAATGTCTTTTAATTAATGCTACTGAAATTCGTTTGCCCTTTCTGTCGCAGAAATACCTTTGTGTATCAGATCTGGCTCGCAAAGATAAGAGGATCCTAAGCAAAAAGTACCAGATCTACTTCTGGTGAGTGGTAACAAAAGGTGGTAATTTTGCTATAATGTCCAGTATGCACTGTATCTGGAGAGAGACCCAGTTACCACAGAATCCAAGGCCTTTCAGTTTTTGGCCAGGTTCTTTATTTACTCATAGGGAAGCAATGAAATGAGATCTGACCTGCTTCTCAATTTCACAGCTGAGAAATGGCCTTCCTCTTGTCTCAGCCCAAGTTGAATTTAAGTTCAACTCAAGGGGCTCTATTATGATGGTCAAAAGTGCGGCGCAAAGTGTATTCTCATCACGACGCAAAGCGACGAAGAAGTTAGTTTCACTTTGCCTATGAGTTCAAATAATAGAGGAGTGCAGATGCGTGTAGGCTATACTCTGCTAGGTTTTTAATAAAGCATGGTTTAGTGGAATACCTGTTCAATTTGGTCTTGCATGCAAGCAGATTCCTTCAAATACGCCGGTGACCATCAAAATTCCAATGCGCTGTTTGAAGTTGTGCTAGATAGATACATAGATAAATACTTTATTGATCCCCAAGGGGAAATTCAAGAAATAAATGCTGCTTGCTGTTAAAGGGAATGACAGATGTCACTCTCATTGGTTTAAAGGATGTCACCTTATTTCTACTAAGAGTGGTTTGGAGAAACAGGTGAGATCTCAATAAACGCTGATTTGTTTCTACTCAGAAATAATGTTTTTCAGGACAAGACATTTTCCTTGGCGTTTTACCCACGTCAATAGCTCCACAACTCCTTTTCAACTCTGTCTGAGGAGCCCTGTTTAGAGCACTCTGTTTGTGTAGCTGTTCCTTTACGAACACAAGCATAATGCACAATGGCTTTGCATCAACATTTTAGTAACAGGTTGCAGGATGAAAGCAATTTTTTGCACTTTCGTTCTTCAGTCACAAACGGAGATGTGGTCCAGATAGGAACAATTTTGGTGGTTTTATTCAACAAGCTTCTCTGCTTGAGGTCATGGAAGTTCTGAATGGCTTGTTACGTTGTTACCCATCCCAGATACCCCAAAACATGCATTAAAGCACTGAAAAAGTATTTATTTTTTCATAGTATGGGACCTTTTATTTACCATTTCATAAATATGCAATTGGAAAATATGTTCACTGGTAGGAAATAGACCAGAGATTGTACAGTATGTTCTTCGTTATTGTAACTGCATGTGTAGAACATGCACATATCAATATCATCAATATGTCCATAATGTTTAGCGCTATGATTCCAGTAATAGTGTGGGTATTAATTTCATATACAACAAAACCTTGAGCTTCAGTTTTGGGAGGCCTTAATTGATGTGAAATGATGCCTTGTTATTTGTAATATGATCAGTTAGGGAATGATGGTGAGGTAACAAGTGGATGTTTTTTCTTCACAGGAACATTTCCACCATAGCTGTGTTCTATGCTCTACCTGTGATCCAGCTGGTCATCACATACCAGACGGTACTTCTGTCTCCTTGTTTTGTAACATATTTAAGAACACTACACTCGTCATATCTTACAGTGGTGAATTTAGTGGTTAATTTAAATACTTAGATGGTGTAGTCCTTGCAGTATATACATAAATAATTAATGTGTAACAGGAGGTTTACACATAGATTTTACTCCTCATCAGTAATCAGATTGTTACATTGCAGAACCCCTTGCAAGGACATTTGATAAGGGCTTAGAATAGAGAGACCTTATTCTCTCTTTGGCCTGAGAAAGTAGGTGTTATAATTAGACTGGATTTGGCTGACTGCCCCAGCCTGAGCTCAGGCTCCTCATCGATCTCCATCAGACCGAAACAATGTGAAAACAGTTTTACAGTAAAACTGATGTGTGTCAAACAACACTAATGCTAAATAGTTTTTTCTTTTTTTAAAAAAAAAAAAAAAAAAAAAAAAAAAAAAAATATATATATATATATATATATATATATTTACATATACATTTATACATTTACATTTATATATATATTAACAGGTTGTGAACGTGACAGGAAATCAAGACATCTGTTACTACAACTTCCTGTGTGCACACCCATTGGGAGCACTCAGGTTTGTTTATTTACATAAGTTGTTAACCCCTCGTTCCCTGTTGTTTGGTAGGGCTTTTGCTAAATAAAACATTTTTTTCTTGAAATCCAGACCAGGAAACCTGTAGTATGTACTACAAGAGACTTCGACACTGAAAAATGTATTAGATATATTTTCTTTTCACAAAGCACTGCTTCACTTGTCTCTTAGAAAATGTTACATGTTTATTAAATATTAATGAAGCAGTTATGAAGCCCACTTGTTGATTTTAGTGCATTCAATTGTCATGCTGAGTTTATTTATTGAATTATTTTTAATTATTTTCATTTAGTTCCTTCAACAATATTCTGAGTAACGTTGGTTACGTGATGCTGGGGTTGCTCTTCCTCCTCATTGTGCTTCAGAGAGACATGAAACACAACCGCGCGCTTGTACGGAATGACCTGGCTGCATTGGTGAGATGAATCTCAGCAAATCAGAGAGCAATATAATGTAGATTATCCCATGCATCACATGAAATATAACACATACATTATGCCGCTATGATTATATAAAGTATTAAATAGAACCTCTCTGTTTCTCTCTTTTCTCTCTCTCTCTCTCTCTCTCTCTCTTTCTCAGGAATGTGGAATTCCGAAACACTTTGGTCTGTTTTATGCAATGGGCACAGCTCTGATGATGGAGGGGCTTCTCAGTGCCTGCTACCATGTCTGTCCCAACTACACAAACTTTCAGTTTGGTGAGATCATTATATTGAGTATGCGGTTTATGCTGAATGTCAGAAGGCTACACTGCTTATCGAGCGATAACGTTGATTTTGACACATAAATGGTAAAAATAATGATAAATAAGCATATGTAGGTATATAGACTATATTTGAATCAGTGTTATCCAGTAAATCAGTGTTGATGGTTGTAAAAAATATATCTTCATGCTTTTGTTCAAAACAATGACATGCTAACAATAAGATTGAATTTAAAAAGCAGGTTAACAGTATTACCAATCTGCCGATTGCTTAATTGCTGTCATAATCTACGTTATCGCTCGACAAGCTGATGTTTAGGGGTAGGGAAGTTCTTAATTGTGTTAACTGTCCATGTGCATGATTATTTAAGATGTGTTTTTCACTTTGCCCCAGTCAACTTCTAGTTTTGTTGTTGAAACATTTTGGAGTTGAAACATTTAGGAGCCACAACTGCTCAGACCAAAACGCTAGACCTTGTTACAGGACAGAAAACAGAGTGCTCTGCTATAACCTCGATCCACACACACATTTTTGTTTTGAGTTGGACACAACAGGTCATTGCAGGAATCACACTAGAAAGATCAAGGGGTTCTGTCTGAAATCAATTTCCCTTTCCTTCGTAGACACATCCTTTATGTACATGATTGCTGGACTCTGTATGCTGAAACTTTACCAAAAGAGGCATCCAGACATCAATGCCAGTGCCTACACTGCCTATGCCTGCCTTGCGGCAGTCATCTTCTTCTCTGTGCTGGGTGTGGTAAGTGCAGCATTGATTTAACCTTCTAATCACCATCTGCATTAGGCGGGGATCACACTGGCCAGTGGCAAGCGGCAGGTTTCATATTGTTCTCTATGGTTTGGCAGCGGAACTGTGGCAGCGCTAGCGTTGAACAAGCTGATCATTGAACTTGATTCATCTTTCAAAGCGCAATGCTAGCGTAGTTTGTGTTACTTGGGAACGAGATAGAACTTATTATGGTGTGAGCGTTGTGTTACGCTTACCGCTGCCCCTTCGTTATTTCCAGTGTGATCCCCACCTTAATGTTGTCCCTTGGTAAAACAAGTTTACTGTATGTCATGGGTAGATTATTCTGAAACTGATCGTGAATTAGTTTTGTTCACTGCCTGTGGTTGACAACAGCCAGTTTGTGTGGAATGAAATGATTTTTCTAAATATCAGTGGTCACTGCTGTGTGTGGAAGAATGTTTAAAGTGTGTTTTTGTGTTTCCTCGTAGGTGTTTGGAAAAGGGAACACTGTTTTCTGGATCGTCTTCTCGGTGATCCACATCCTGGCCACAATGCTCCTCAGTACTCAACTGTACTACATGGGCCGCTGGCGGCTTGGTGAGCTCTTTGTCATGATTTCCATAGCAGAGGCAGAATTGACATGGTCGTGCCCTCAGTGTTGGCCCATACACATGACTGTTGGTTTTAAAAGGGTGTATCAAACAATATATTTACAATATATTTTCAGGAAAATAAACAATATATAGGTCATTACACTGTTTTATTTTATTTCCATCAATATGTATTCAGTCTAGGCTTAGCATGTAATGCTATTCTTTGGCTGTAACAGAACAGAAAATATTGTATATGAAAAGGCATTTTTTGTAAATCAATTGTGGATTACAGATTCCGGAGTTTTCCGTCGGATACTGCACATTGTCTACACAGACTGTATCAGAACATGCAGTGGTCCCATGTACATTGTGAGTAAGACACAAACATCAGACTGGTCATGTTTCTTGAAAAGCAACTATGCGCATATATTGGTAAAACATTTCTCAGGAAATATTATAAACATGTGGGAGGTCAAGAAAACTTGTAGGAGATCAAAAATCATGCTTGATTATCCGTGAGTACACTTTAAAAAGTATTTGTGTCTGGTGTTTGTTTATCCTAGGACCGGATGGTGTTACTTGTCATGGGAAACATTGTTAACTGGTCCCTGTAAGTATACACTTCACTGCTATATAACAATTACATTTCCTATTGACTGTGTATATGGCATGGCTTTGTATCTAGACACAAATACTGTAAAGAATGAGAATGAAATAATATAAGATTACATTTAATGTTAAGATTTTAGTAGCATTTCATGCATGAATAGTTGCTTCAAATACTTTGTATTAGTGGAACAACAACATTTCAGTAGAGAACAGAATCAGATATCCAGTAACCCCTTCAAATGCTCTTCAGGGCTGCATATGGTCTGATTGAGAGGCCCAGTGACTTTGCTTCATATCTACTAGCCATTGCCATCTGCAATCTTCTGCTGTACTTTGCCTTTTACATCATTATGAAGGTGAGTATACAATTCTGTGCATTTTTAACGGTGACTTACCCTTTTTTTTTTTTTTAGATTAGATTCAACTTAATTGTCATTGTGCATAGGATAAGTACAATGTTACAATGTTTTTTAAATTATTTGTTTGTGTGTGTGTGTGTGTGTGTAGCTCCGCAGTGGTGAGCGAATCCAGTGCTTGGCCCTGGTGTGTATCCTCTTCACAGCAGTGGTTTGGGGCTTTGCACTGTTCTTCTTTTTCCAAGGACTCAGCACGTGGCAGGTCAGTAATGAACATGGCCATACCCGGCAGCATTTTAACTACATTAATGTCAGCAATGTAGTATGGAAAATATTGCATATAAACACTTAAATTGTTGTGTATTAAATCTAGAAGTAATTTAACCAGTCTGTTGTCATGGATACATGCAAAACATAAAAGACTCACACGACCAACCAACTGTATTCATCAGTGTGGTCACTAGTTTATGCTCCGTCTTGCTGTAGAAAACTCCTGCTGAGTCTCGTGAGCACAACCGAGAGTGCATCCTGCTCTCATTCTTTGATGATCATGACATCTGGCATTTCCTCTCCTCCATCGCCATGTTTGGCTCCTTCCTGGTGAGTCATCTGTAGTTGCTCAAATGCTGTGCCAACCTGACCCATCTCTTAGAGCCTTTATCCTGACAACAACTTTCAACTTCTCCCTACAGGTTCTGCTGACTATGGATGACGATCTTGACAACGTACAGAGAGACAAAATCTATGTGTTTTAATCCATGGACTAACTCTCACCTGTGCCAGTCAGTCATTTGCATGGGCGCAAACCTAATTGCACGTAAATGCGAAGAAAGAACGACTGACGCTTTTGTGCCCCGGGCAAGTGGATGGTTTCAGTGTGCCAATTAATAAATGTTAAATCATCACATCCCTGCACATTTCAATCATGCCATTGAGACTACTGTCATTGCTGTCTGTATAACTGCAATCAGGATGTTTGTTTTTTACGTGTTTGTGATTGAGAGGGAATATGTGTCTTGCCAAATCAGTGGCCTTTAATGTTTTGAGTCCTTCCTGTGGTCAAGCTCCCATACTGTACTATTGCTGAATTGATCTTACAAGAATTGATTGTATATCAGTAAATCATGAACATGCTTGTGATGAGCAGCTGTTGCACTATTTAGAAAGGTTACACCTTTAATAATGGGATAAAGTATCTTTTGTTTTGTGTTATGACTTGTATTATGTTCTCTTACGGTTTTACAATAAAATGATTAACAGACAAGAAAATAAATTATTATTGAATGTGTGAAAAGTCAAAATATATGGCTGTTTCATTTAGATTAGACACAATGCATATTAGTATTCTAACCACACATCAGAGTACATCAGAGACACCGAATGTACCTGGATAAGAACTTTAATTTAGCTAGACGTTTCCTCCTTGATTTGTGTTTTCTAATATTTTTGGTTTTGCTCACCACTTCTGCCCGCTGCAGAAAAAAGGTCATTTTTAATTGGCTGTCTGCACTCAGGATGAACCTCATGGGCGGGATCTTCACAGAAGAAAAGTGTTGGGATTGGCTGAACAACTTTGAAGAAGCTCTGTGTAGAACGCCTCGCACTGATGTGGTTGCCAAGGGGATGTGCGAACACCGGAAGCATACTTTCTTTATACGGATTAATATGATTGTTTCTGTGTAGTATTTCATTTTGCATTTTTATTACGTGGCACCTCAAAATGAAAACGAAACTATAAACCGTCCGCGACTCCACTTTTCTAGTAAGGACCCGGCGTTATCTTTGTAAAACTGCCTGCTCGGCAGGGTTAACCTCAGCTAACAATTGCTAACGTGTTGCTAACTTGCTACCGTTAGCTTCAGGGTTATCCATTGGCAGAGGTTTAGGTAACGAAAATTAGCTTATTAGGTAATGCTGCTAGCTAATCACAGTGTTAACAAGGTGTGTTTAAGATTGTTCGTTACAATTACTCCGCAGATGATGGGCACACGGATGTTACTAGCAATCAGAAGCTAACGTTAATAGCTTTCAACTTTTTGTTTAAACATGAACGAGCTGGTTTGTTTTGACCAACACATGAAAGAAGCTGCTAGGTGACAGCGTCAAACCTACTGGCGACTTGACCTCTGACTTTGTAGGGTTTCTGCTCGAGTGAGCTAAATTAGACCATTCCACAAAAATTGCTTTGATATTGAATGTGAGGACATGACGCCTATGACTGAGACTCGCAAAATGATTAAGTTTATCCCTTAAGACGTTTATAGATTGATTGATAGATGTCTCCAGTAGTTATTGTTTTCATATATCACTCCGTGTTCCACAGCAAAAGAAGGTGGGCTCAGCATCACATACATATGTATAACACATGCAACGCAGTGCATTAGAATAGTAGGGACAATAGCAGGCCAGGCATGTTGACACAAATGTTAACTGCTGTCAACAATAGATAGATAGACAGATAGATAGATAATAATGACAGGGTCCTTTGACATTACTAGCATTTGTGTGTTCTGTTCCCAACTAATTTCTTTTCAATTGTCCTCTGAAATAGTTGATCTGAATTTCACCTATTTCTGGAGTTTGTAGCTATGTATCTTCAATTTGCTGTGCAGGCACCATGACTGCAGCTGCTCTGAAGATTGGAGATCAGTTGATCCTTGAGGAGGAATATGATGAAAACTATATCCCTTCCGAACAAGGTAAGGTAACTAGGTATCTGAGTAGTTGGAGTAGCTGTTGGAATTTTTAAATTCAGAAAATAAAAAGATTTTTATTTGGATGTAATTACTTTCTATTAACCTGCGGTGTTGTCCCATCGACAGAGATTCATGAGTATGCACGAGAAATTGGAATCGATCCTGTTAAGGAACCAGAGTTGCTTTGGTTGGCGAGAGAGGGGATTGTGGCCCCTTTACCTCCGGAGTGGAAACCATGGTTAGATGAAGATGAATCTTGAAATATCTTGCATGATCTACTGTGTCACCGTGTGCCAGTTTCCAGTTAGCTGATACTTTAATGATCCCCTTTTTGTGCAAGTTTCACCATTGTGATGATCTCCATTGGCATTATTTAGCCTCTGATAAAGAATTGTTTCATATTTCTCCTCTTTATAGTGAGTCGACATGTTCTTTCTCTCCTCTTACAGCCAGGATGTCACTGGAGACGTGTACTACTTCAATTTCTCCTCTGGGCAGTCCACCTGGGACCACCCGTGTGATGAACAGTACCGCCAGTTAGTGCTGCAGGAGCGCGAGCGGGCCCAGCCGCGCACGTCCAAGACAGCAGTTACATCTGGTGGGAAAAAAGAGAAGAAGAAGAAAGACAAGGAGAAGAAGAAAGGGAAAAAGAAGGAACAGGAACTCAACCCTCCAGGAGTTAGTTTGGGTGGCATGGTTAGTGTGGCAGGTCCATTTATTTGAAAAAAAATATTTTTCATTAATAGTAAAGAGTCATCTGCAGACTTCTCAGCAGACATTGTAATGTCTTCTCAAACACTTTTAGCTCCTCAGCTCTGGTCTTGGGTCCTTGCCAGCGCCTCTGAGTTCCCTGGCACCTCTGCGGGGTTTTGGAGCTGACACGTCCATTCCGCCTCTTCGTGGGTCCCTCCTCTCTTCAGATGGTCTGGAACCCCTGAAGACTTCTCTTGGGGTAAAGATGAATGCTTATAGAGTGTTGCATTGTCATTTCATGTGAGATGTGAAGATCATCGGATAGTGTATTTTGGTAAGATTTTTTGTTATTTGTTTCCAAATGGTGTTTTTTGTTCCACAGGGCCCTTTGTCCAGTTTAGGGTCTAGTGTGTTGGAAGGGAAGCAACTGGAGCAGATATCCCGTCTCAGCCCTGGCTTTAAGGAGGAGGAGAAGTCCTCAGACAGGGAGGTATGAGTACAGTGTATAATCTGTCAGGTTTACTCAAGAAGTAGACAACTGTCAATGCACAATGCAGACCTGCCAACCTGTCCGCGGTTTGCATAGCAACCACGCATTTTCCCATTAAAGTACGCCGGTACGATTTTTTACTTAAAACTACGCAAAAACGAACAAACATCCAACTTCTCCGGAAACCTCCCTGGAGCGTAGAATCTCCCACAGATCTACTTCATGCGAGGGTAAGAGTAGGAGAAAAAGTGACAAGTGAGCCTCTTTTTATTTTTTTTTTTTTTCGGCCAACGGTGGGTTAAATGAGTCTTGATGAGGTGACCAACCTAGGAACTTTCTTGTTTCGGGCAGGAAACTGCCCCCCATCTCCGATATCAGAACGCAAAATATTTTTCTACAGATTGCCGTCGGTGCATTCCCTCTATATTATACATAACATAGAGTAGAGTTATGTTCATACTTTTGTTGCAAAAGACGCATATTTACTTTGTTTATTATGGCGCTTCTCAACCAGAGGGGGACCCCGAGAGCAAATCTTGTTAAGGGTGCCTTTAAGGGATAGCTTGCACACTGACAACAGCAGATGTCCATAAGCCTCTGCCTACTGTAGCCTATATTCAGTTGAATTAAATATGTTGGCATAACATGAGGGATAGATGTATTTCTTTACAAAAGAAGTATCTAATAACAATGGATTGAAAAGAGGTAATAATAGACCAGACATTGAATAGAGATAAGTAAATGGACAACATATCCACATCAGTCCCCATCAATTTTGCATAGGTCAGGATTATTAAGCTCTAAAACAGATTGCCAAAGTTATAAAGCTTCTGTAAATTCAGATTCAGTTTCACATTTTCACCCTGGATCAAATTTAGATAGATATGCGACATAAAGATGGGTCGCTATCCAAAATGTATCTTGCGTGTATGGCTGTTTTATGGCTGTGAGCATTTTTTTTTTCTCGGCTTGAGGTACTCAAAACAAATCTTCAAGGTTGGCAGGTCTATAATTGAATCTTAACAGATAATATATGTACTTTTTATGAAAACAAAAAAAATATATGGGGATCATAAGTTCCTTACTGGTCCTACAAGTCATTAGGTTGCAGAATTATATTTGAGAAATAAATCAGGGAGAAACAGTAAAGATCACCAGAAGTCTGGGTTCTGGTATGGATTTTATTGATGGTTTTGATGGTTTTTCATCTTGAAGTCTTAAATATCAAAGTTCTCTTTCTTTAACATTGATGTTGCGATGCTAAGTATCTGAATGCCTCAGTCAAGCTACCTGTATAACACAATGATGTTGAAATAGCATGAATATCTGAAGAGTTTGGTTCCAAAACGCTATATCCTCCATTTTAATGAATCTTTTTTTAAATGTAATTTATCTTTACTTAGTCCAAACAACACAACAGCAGTTTCATTAATATTACCTGAAATACACAATTAAATAAAATGACTTATTAACGTTTTCAAAAATGGAGATATAGCGTTTTGGAACCGAACTCTTCATCTCATGTAAACAACTTAACTTAAATCCGCACTAAAGAAGATAAACAAATGAAATATGCATCTTTTGCAACAAAATATGAACATAACCGAATTCCTGTAGCATAGCAGCTCTTTTATCTATTACTCTTTTATCTGTAGCATAGCAGCTCTTTTATCTATTGCTGAACATCAAGAAAGTAAATTAGGATATCATTATGAGGCATTAATGAAAAGTTATTTGAACATGACTTACTTTAAAACTAGCTTTTATTTGGATGACCGTAAGGTTATATTGGGATGTCAGTAACAGGGGGGTCAGCATATTTGATTATGGAATGCTTGTCAGGTAGAAAGTCTGTTTCTGTCAGACATTGTCTACTTAATTAACTCACCAGTGTACCGATACATTTCATACTGCATTGAAAATGTTTCAATGGAGTATGAAATTTTCAATTTTTCAAAATACAAAATACAGTATTTTATCTTGATACATGGCATGGCTGCCGTATTTTGACGGTCATATTCAAATGTACAGTGGACTCTTTTTTTATTTTTTATTTTTGAATATTTATTTTTATTTAAGGTTTATTTAGACATGGACAGTGCACATTAATAAATATAAAAATGTAAATGCGCCAGAATTAGCCAAAATGGCTATTTTGCATCTGTTGTCCATGGGCCGATGTTAACAGGCCAGATGTGCCTAAAAAAAAAAAACTGCGGTGTGTTATTGTGTTTGTTTTGTTCAGTGTTGACAGGTCTGGTTGCTGATTAGCCACTTCTTTAGATTGGATTTGAATATGTCATATGTTTTCATGTCTCTAATATAGGATGGTATTGTGTTCCAGTCATGTGCAGCTCTAATAGAAAAAGAAGATTTGCCAAAACTACTTTTTCTCAGTTGAATTACACAGTCTCCTTTTACTGCGTTATGTGTAGATCTGTAAGTGGGTGGATTTGTTTTTACAAACTGATTTAAAACTGGAGCAGCCAGTCCATTGATAATCTTAATTTTTCCAGATGTAGACCAAGATGAGCTAAAAAAGGTGTACTCGAAATATCTCTTCCTGGAGTCATTAGCCGTTTTTCACGCTTGAGCTCTGGAAAATGTACTTGCAATTACAGTAGGAATGGATTTCAAACGAAGTCGGGTGTTCAGATATAATGCTTACAAGCCAACATTCCACGGGTGGAGTTGTAATACTCACTACTCGTTGTAAATACCCAGATTGCAGAAGTTGGTGTATGACACACAATATATGTGGCTGCTGTCACATTGTTTGTTTACCACATACAGCATGATGGATGAACAAACAGCAGCCACAGTGCATTGCTACCCTAATTTATACATTCTATGGTTGCTACTGCATGTGCTAGGTCGCATCCGTAGCAGTGATGAAAGAGTGGAGCGCAACATATAGGACAATCGAAGAGAATATGAAACAGCAGCTCTATATGCATGAAAACTTTACCGGAGAGGGAGAGCACAGAGTTTTGGCTATACGCATTTGCCTCATGACTTTGGCACCGTACCGGCTGTAATGGCCAGCAACTCTCAAATTTTCTCATCTTTCTTGAAGGTGTCTTGTCTTGAATGTAAAATTATTATTTTTTTCAGAGACCTTCAGGCCAGAGCCCACTGATGCGCAATCTGCATTTTGATTTGGATGCCCTGGGGAAAAGCTTTCAGTATGAGGTAACATTTCCTCCATGTACTCTCCTTAAGACTATAAGACAACACCAAGTTAATATTTTACGTTTTAAGTTGAATTAACTTGAAAAAATAAATGATTGAATTTGAATAATGCTGACATAGGTGAAAAACCTCTCTTACACGCACTACTTACAATATAAAACATTAGGCAGATGTTCACCCCTAATATTAAAATATATGCTCTGTCCAGTTCTAGAATAAGATTCACATTCCTGATTTTTTTCTTGACTCCCCTCTGTGCTTTAGGACAGCGAGGCTAGTCTCAGTGCTCCTCCTGAAGAGCTGACTGAACCAGAGCTACAAGATCTAGTAAGGGACCACAGCCCAGAGCCTGGCTCTCAGGTATTCAATAGCTTATATTCTATCTATGTCTTTTTGTCACTATTTACTATTTACACTATTTACTGGGCTATCCATGTAGCCTACTTTATCACATGTCCAAAAACATACATAAAGTACATGTATCTATTTCCAAGAAACCTTTTTAAACAATCTCGACTGTGACAGTTAACATGCTTACCTTTTGTTTGTTTTGTGTCTTTGTACCTGGCATGTTGTTGTCTGGCTGTAGATGGAAACCTAACCTGTGGACCTTTCCCTTTTTATTTAACGTCTCCATACTATCATTACTTTACCGTTACAGCTCTCTCTGGTCCTTCAACATTGTTTCACTATCCTCTCCTCACTCTTGTGTAAATTTGGCCTATCTTTAAAGTATCTTTATATTCCAGGAGCTGGTTACATCAATGGGCCAAACTAACATGGTCATAACTTCTGAAAAGGTTGTAGCTACAACCATGAGTTAGACAGGACACCCATTACACCATCTCACCTAATGCTTTTGGTTTGGGTGAGGCCTGTTGTAGCAGTGTGTGTCCACATGAATTCCATGGCAATAACATAGAGTTGTTAGCTATCAGCAGCTATGGGAAACTTTGCTACTTGTAGACAAAAAAGGTAATTGTGGACAACACTAGTCGTAGGACAGCAATCAGCAGATGCCATACACAATTATCTAAGGTTACATATGAAGGGTTCAGATGCAAAAGCCTCTAAATGCCACCTATGTCAACAATGAGATAAATCATACCCAAGTGAGGGGAAAGTGAGGCATCATGATAGATGTCCAATGTATGTAGGTCAGTTAATGGATGGATAGCTGCATTAGCTACTTACTCTTTCATCTAAGTGCCAGCTGGTTGGGGAGTCTAAAGATAAGAGGTACCATTCAGATAGAATCTGGCTACATGCCTGTTCAGTGTCATCACAGAGCATAATCTTGTAACATAAACACCCAGAGAGTTTGTATAGACTTGCTCGCTTGGTGTAACCAGCCCCAGCAGACAAATAATAAGAATGAAAGTATTAATGGTTTCTATAAACCAGTCTTGTCTGGTTTAAAGACAAAAAAAGAGAAAAAGGTGTTTCAGATTCTGGGATTCATTAGAAACGGCACAGCAAGAAGTTTGAAATTTTGATGTCATATTTGTCAAGTTGCTTTTGTCTGCTGGACTATAACATGTGCTCTGATCCTAACTTTTGGAATGTGCCATTAACTCATGTGCATACAATCCTTCGTCTTGTTAGTTTGTTGTCCACCTTTCTTCTTCTTTGTCACTCCTCTTGTCTCCAAACATAACAAGGTATTGATCATGTTTTTGCACGCTTACACATCCTTCCTCTCCTGTCCTGGTTCCTTCCCCACTCCTCCTTTCCATCAAATGGCAAAATGAAGGACCTCACAACTGGCCCACATATTAGCACACCTGCACAGAGAGATAGCAGGGATCACAGCAGTAGAGATCATGGAGACGGGCAAGAGAAGGTTGAGGATGAGGAGGAGGAGATCCCAGAGGAAGAACAAGCTGGTGAAGAGTTCATGAGTCATGAGGAAGAGGAGGAGTGTAAAGAAGATGACCAGGAAAGCCTGATGAGTCATGGGGAGAACTGTGAGGAGAAAAGGGGAGAGGAGAATAATAGTGACATGTTGAAGAGAGCTCAGGAAAGTGTGGACGAACCTAAAGGAGTTGAGGAAGAGAGCGACGAAGTAGTTGCTATATATTCCAGAGGGAAACATGACAGCAGTAAAGGCCTTGAGAGATATTATCTAAGTATAGAAGGAGAGAGCAAGAGAGAAGACGAATTTGACAGTGAGATGATAGAGAAGTGTATCACCAGCGAAGTTGAGAGGGCTGCTGTTTTTGCAGAGAGGAGTGAGGTAAAACAGCGATCCAGTGACACTGAACAAGCAAATGGAAAGGACAGTGGACCTAGTGAAGAAGTTGTTGAGGTATTTGAAGGTAATGAAGAAGTTGTTCAAAATGATGACTCTGGGCATCACAAAAGTGAGAGTGCACTAGAAGATGCTGAAGAAGTGATGGATGCAGTTGAGAGAAGTGAAACCCCGAAAGCAGCAGAGGAGAGTGAGGATAATATCAGTTTAAGGGACTGTTCACAGGGTGAAGGCGGCACGAGGGAGACAACAGAAAAGCAGAGGGCTGAGTTATGTGAAGAGGTTTATGATGAAGAGGATTTTGAGACCGATATGAAACCGGACGTTGGTAGTGTGGATGGTGAGGAAGACGACAGTGACATCCTGGAGAGATGTGTCATAAGCGACAGAAACATTTCAAGGGGAGAAAAGAGTGGTGAGGAGAGTGATATTCTGGAGAGGTGTGTTTCAGAGAACATCTCACAGAAAGGTGAAAGTGAGCAGGTTGTTTTGAAAGGAAAAGACAAAAAGGTATTAGAAAGTGATGATTGTGTTGAGGAGGAGGAGGAGGTAAAGGAGGAAGAGGAAGACATTATGGAGATGTCTGTAGAATATGAAGATGAGGAGGAGGAAGAGGAGAGTGAGAAAAAAAAAGTAATCGAAAAGTATGTAGAAAAACAGGAAATGAGCTTAAGTGAGAAGGAATTAAGTGGGACAGAGGAGGTGGATACAATGCATAGATTTGTACAAAGCTCAGAGGAAGCTAAAGTCATTGAACAGGAAGAGGAAAGTGAGGTTGTGGAAATAGAACGGGGCCAGGTAAAAGACGAAGAAGAAGAGGAAGAAAAGGACAGAATTGGAGAAAATGTTAAAGAAAGCGAAGAGGATGATGTAATAAAGGATACAGAACAGGGCATCGCACCAGAAGAGCAGTGTGTTAAAACAGAACCCAAGGAGTCAGATAGTGATGAGGAGATATTAGAGATTTGTGTTAAAAGAGAGCAAGTAGAAGATGGTGATTGTAGTGAACAAGGGAAAGATAGCCAAGGCAAAGAAAGCCTCCTCAAAGAAAGTGAGAGGCTCATAAGTGGCAAACCCCTAGGGAAGGGTAGGGCAACCCCCAAAAGCCCTGCACTTACACCCAGGGACGAAGACTCAGAGAAAAGCCATGCATCTGTGAGCAAAGAAGAAGCTGTTGAGGTCCTCTGTGAGGGAGAAGAAAGAGCCAGATCAGTGGTTGGAGGTGGACAGAGAGAAATCCCGTTCATGTCGCTTCCGCGGATGGAACGCATGGGGAAATTGCTTACGGTGCAGCGAACTATTTTGCCCTGTGAGGTAGGGGTCATGTGTTAATTGGCTCTGCTCCCTCTCCACTTTCCCTTTCCCCACGCATGCCTCTCCTGGCTTGCTCTTAGGCCTCGTCTGAAGCTTGCGGATTGTGACACACCCAGTAGGGCTCCAGATAGTTTTGCATTTCAGCTTGCACTCCTGCCCCAGACGCTTTAGACTTCTTTCAAAGGTCTGTACTTGAACTCTCCAATCCATCAGTTTAGAATTTTAGAAAGGAAGAGGCAAGTGCCTCAAAACTCTAGTAGTTCTTTAATTGGATAACCTATTCAGATGTAAGATAGGAAGTCCTAAGGTGATGCATATCGGTGCAGTGAAGCTTAGCACTTGTAGATTGGATTGGATTGGATTGAGAAGTGCAGGTCCATATGCTATAGTTTCATTCTGCAACCCCTTCGCCTGTCTCATAGGCTTCCTTGCCTTTCTGCTGGCCTGGCTTCAGTGTGTCTCTGTGTTAGTGTGGGTAGAGCTCATTTGCTAGAGTAGAGATGGACTTGTCCTCTGCATGTTTAGTAGTGTGGGGTGGGCTAAAGAGATGGAGAGGCAGCACCATAACAGAGTATTTACTTTACAGGATACAGCAGCCAGTGGCAAAAAACGCAAAACCTTATCACCCACTGATGATGTCAAGGTATGCCTGTGTTGTAAAGTACTGTTCAGAAATCAATTAGTCTTATCAAATAATATGCACAAATGGAATTTTGATGCATCCAGCAATAAATGCAGTTTTGATGTAGCAAGTTTTTATATATATATTGAAATGCCCTTTTAAAAAAAATAAATAAATGCTGTGCTCGCTATTTCACGTTGTGTTTTTATTCTAGAGAGAAAAGAATGAGGATGACGAGAGCAGGGAGACCAAAGGGAGAGAACAAAGAGAAGAGCAGAGAGAAAGGGGGAAGTTCACAGAGAGGTTGGTCAAAAACATTATGGGATTTCTGGTGGTCAGGATGCTATGAAGTTTAGCTTATTTGTGTGTCATTTCCATCATGATGATGATGATTTATGAAAATGGAAATGGAAAGTACTTGGTTTTATGCATTTCCGTAATATGCTGCCCTCAATATAATATAGTGCTTCTTCTAGTTACAGATATACTGTATGTAGTACAGGTTCTAGACCTGCCTGTTATGAAAGAGGAAAAGGTAATAATAATGGCTTATTATCTTTTTGTGTGTCATTTTGTGAGACAAGACTTAAGTGGTGTCTCATTTCCAAGGGGAATATTTTCACCCATACTGTATGTCTTGCCACTCGGTTTCTAGGGGTAAGATGAAGGGGAAGGGGTAAAACAGAGAAATGGGATTCATTTCAGCCTTACCCTTTCATTACAACATGGTAAACAGTTTAAGTTTTAAAGCAATTCTCTCAACAATTTCAGTCACAAGAGTGATGTTCTGTATTGTTTTGATGCACAGGTATCTACTTGGTTTAGATGGAGACAGCTTCCTGGCTGAGCAGAGGCTGCAGTTGTGTGCCAGTTCTCCAGACGTGTCCCAGGCCTCCTCAACTCACATGAAACACAGCACTTTAGGAGAGGAGGGCCGAAGCTCCGGGATGAGAAAGCTGGGTGCCTCTCCAGTGGCAGCGCCCAGGAGAGGACTGGTGCGGAGCTCCCACGCCTCATCAGACGAGGACCAACACGAGGAGCAGAATGAAGCAGACATGCAGAAGAGCAGAGGGTCGGTAGATGAAAGGATGAGCAGAAAGGGGGAGAGACAAAAATCAGAGGAAGAGGAACAAAGTAAAGAACAGGAAGAGGAAGAAGAAGATGAGGAGTTAGAGGTTGAGTTGGAAGGGGATGAGGAGGATGAGGAGTGGGAAGTGATGGAAGATGAAGAGGAGGAGGTGGAGCTAAAGATTCCAGAGAAAAAACTGGGGGAGGAGAGAAAAGGGATGGTGAAGGTAGGGGAAGTGAAGTTGAAAAAGATGGAAGTTGATATAATGAAACAGAGAACAGACATTTTAAAAGAAAAAGAAAAGTTAAAAACAAGAGAAGAGGAGTTGAATAGTGAGATAGAGGAGACAAGCACTCAGGTAGCAGAGCAAACAAGGCAGAGGGTCGAAAGGACGAAACTTGTAGAGGACATCACTTATGGAAGACCGTGGAGTTACCAAGACAAGCAGAGGTTAACGTTTCTCAAAGAGGATGCAAGGCAAATCGATGAAGAAGAGGAGGAACGCCGACTGAAAGAGGAGGAACGACGACTGAAGGAGGAGAACGAGGCCAACCTCAGGTGTGTGAATAGAGCGCTCGGCTTTTAGTGCTAGTTTTACTGCTTCAATAGCATGTGTTTTCCTGTGCCATTTTATTCTATAGACACTGGCATTAGGTGCTGGAATCTTTAAGTGATTCTGTGTTGTTGTTGTTGTTGTTTTTTCCAGAGCCCTGAGGCTGCAGCTGGACTCGAACAGGAGAGAAGAGGAGGCCAGGCTGAGAGCTGAGTCGGCCCAGCAGCTCCAGCAGCTCAGGGAGAGCGCTCAGAGGGAGAGAGAAATCCAGCAGCGTCTGCTCATGTCAGTATACATCCCTACATCCTTTCAGACACTGGCAAGCTTTTATGCACTATTTCATGTCGTAGAACTGTCCTATCTGAGCATGCTGTTGGCATCAGACCAGAAGAGTTTGTCAGTACAATTAACCACTGGCCGCTGTGGTGCAGTCGAGGAGAGAGAGAGAGGATGTATGGTAGTCCAAACAGGAAGGAGGTAGTGTAGAGCACGGATTCCCAAACTGTGGTACATGTTCCACCGGTGGTACGCGGGCTTCCAATAGTGGGAACGCGAGAAAAGGCAATGTCGGAAAGGTGTTTTTTTAGTGTGAGAACTCATAGACCAGTTACACATTTTGATTTTGTTATTTGCAATCATGTAGGGCGGCTAATTAAACATGATGCCTGGAATGCGTTAATAGAATGTGTTACGTTTTTATGTGTCGGCTGGTGGAGGTACGCGAGCCGAGTCAGTATGTAGGTAGTGGTACGCGGGAAAAAAAGTTTGAGAACCGCTGGTGTAGAGGATTGGAAATCAGTAGGTGAACTCAAGTGTAATTTCGGTATGACAACTGTGTCAAGCAATCACAACTGTGTCAAGCAATCACAATTTTCCGAGATATGCACAAGTCAGATAAGCTAAGTTCATATGAGTAATTACGCCATTACATGTCATTTGTCCAGAGAGGAGAATGAGGCCAAGCTGAGAGAGCTGCAGAGGGCTCTGGAGGAGGAGAGGAGAGCAGAGCGTGAACGTCTGGAGGCCCAGAAGAGGCGGGAGCTCCAGCGACTGCAGGAGGAGTCGGAGCTGGAGCTCATGCAGGAGAAGAGGCTGCTGCAGAAGAAGAACGAGGAGGCTCTGGCCTCGCTGAAGCTGGAGGTCAGTGTTGGTGGATGTGGTCGAAGCAGGGCTTAAAGTTTTTTTAGGCATTGTGCCTGAATTCAGGCGTGAGTCGGTACGCAATTAGACTACAGTATATATGACGTCCTCATAGATGTCTGATAGCTTCAGGCACAGAAATGTTCATTGCTTTAAGCCCTGGATCGAAGGCAGGTTGTGTAGTTGTGTATGCGCAATGCATGGACAAACGTCTGAGTGAGGCATGTCTTTGCAGGTGAAGACCGACGAGATGCTAAGGGAGGTACCGAGCAGCTCAAAGCAACAGTTGACAGAGTATCGGACCGAGGTTAGACCCATCAGAAATGTTCCTTCACAATGTAGATCATGAAATTCATTTATACAGAAATTCCATTTTGTACAGTGATCATTATAAAGAAGCCTTTGCACGCAAAAAAACTACACCTCATACATGAAGGTCTGCTCACTCTACTTTTCCCTGTACACGTTGGCATGTGTGTGCAGCTTGGAGACGTACTGCTGGAGATCAGGGATGAGCTTCAGCGGGACCACAACCGGAAAGTGGAGCAGTTCAAAGAGGAGCAGCGTCAGAAGCTGGAGGACATCAGGCTGGAGCATGTGGAGCAGGTGTGTCCGCCTTCCCTCTGCGACAAGTTTAGGAAAATGTGTGTGCTTCAACAATGGTTCTGGGTAGCCTGGGTTTTCCCATGCTGCCTTATGCGCGCGATTTAATTCACGCTGCTAGGCAGCCTGGATTCTATGGACTTCGTTTTCACCTCAACGAAGGAACCAATCACAGAACGGAGGGAGGGCAGCAAGATGATGACGACACACCGACGCCGTTATGAGCTACGTACAAACGCATTTGATATACATTCGTAGCACCCAATAAACGGCTCTAGGCATTCGTAAACCACGTTTCAAATACGAGAAAATGAATGTCTAGTTCCCAGACCCCATCTCAATGAGATCAGGTCTGACGTTAGCCAGGCTAGGTTCTGGGCTAATTACAAGTAAATCCAGATAGACAATAGATCTGCATGATGCGTGTTGTCTTGTGTGATTTATTCTTCATGCTGTACTAATCCCTAAATCTTATATCACTGAGCACCGAGATGTGCTTGTCTACAGTAAGTGAAAATCCTAGATTGTCTATTGAACAATTACGGCAGTGACACTAGCTTTTCATTTGATGCGGTTTTTCATGCCCACGTCTACAGTATACAACAAACCATTGTTTTATGTTTAACTTAAGTATTTCATCTTATGCATAATTGGAAGGTTTGGTTGACCACATTGAAAAGTACAAACTCGACATAACTGAAGTCAGTTTACCTTGATTTCTGCAGCAAACCTGACTACAGGTCTGATTACCAGTGAACTTCATGAACAAGGTCACAAATAACCTGTGAACGTCAAATCACCAATGAATCATGCATGAACAATTAGATTGCAATAGTGAGAGTGTGTTCGTTCAGATAGAGGGTAAAAGAACATCAGCAGACTGCTGAACATAAGCTAAATTAGAGTGGCAGCAGAAGAATGCAAGTAAAGGAAGAGCCATACTACCATTGACTGAAGGTGCAATGGCAATCCTCGAGAAATGACACCATAGATTATTAGCTATTTACGCAGCCTCGCCTTGGAAACTAGGTAGGTAAGCGCCTCTGGCCACACTCAAGGAGCTGCATTAAGAGAACCATTGTTCATAGAAGGGCATACAACTGCAACTGATAAAACACTGGCAAAGAACATTGTTCATAGAACTGATACAACCAACCATAGTGACTACCACAGTGACGTCATAATACTAACTTAGAGATAAAGGTAGGAATGTGCGGACACAGATGTGTGATTTCCAAGATGTCAGGGAGACGTTACTATATGCTGCTATTCTCACAAGGCATGGTTGGAGAGCACTTTTTCCAACAGAAAGAAACCCAACAAAAACCATGCACGTTTTTAACTGAGCTGTCACCTGGCTATACATGTTCCCAGACTGAAATTCAATAGAACACCATTGTAGCGACAAAATCCCACCAACAAAGAGTAGCTGAAAAGAATAATCTATTAATAAATAGCTTGGAAGCCAGCCCGAATTGACTATGCGAGGTCAGGAAATTTGGTCTGGACTTGTTCCATTGAGAAGCCTCTATCCCTGTATGAAAGCTGGGCGTACCAATCAAATTGTCTGGGCGGGCTTTATACGATAAAAGACAAATGGTGCCTAGTCATTCACGTCACCTGAGCACACTTTTGTTGATTTTGTTTACAACAAAAAGGCTGTCACTAGAGAAGCTGGACGTTTAGATTTCGCTATTGCGTCGGTTGTACAAGATATGGACAGTGCAATAACTTAAAAAAACTGAACAAAAAACAGTGATTTAGTCATTTCATTTGTTATTTTTGCCTGTTCTCCCAACAGGATTGGATGAGTCTACCCAATTGTGTGCAAAGGCATCTTTCCCCTTGTATCGGTTGAAACACGCCCCATAATCACGTCCCAATGATGCAGTGCAACGCTCAAATTCTGAATAAAATTAAGTCTGGCTACGTCAGGCTAATGAATAACAGTACCTGTACATAGATTTTTGGCATCAGAGGACTGGTATCATCCACACTGCACACAGGAAGATTGAATCTGAAAATAAAGGCAGGCAGATGTAAAAAAATTAATGGAATGAAAAGTGTACTGACTTTTGTTGCAGTTGGTTATGAAATATGGATCTTTACTGACCATTTAATGAACAGTTCTATTTTTAAAGGTAAGGCTAAGCAATGTTACGCGGTTTCTAAGTTGAAACATCTCCTCACCATCCACTAGCTGCCTGTCTCCGGAATACACTGTAAAAAACGCAGTCTCTGTGGTCAGACCAGGCTCCTAAAATAATACATAATGAAAACAATCACTGACGAGATGCACGTTAAGTAAAATTTCAGTTGCACGGGAGGGAGGGGCCAGCTAGCTCTGTTTGGTTTGAAGGTCAACAGAAATTACGTTACCCAACGTCGCCTGGAGCACCATTATAATTGGCTTCAGCCTCTTTTGGCTAAGGCTAAAATTAATTGAATAATCATACACAGTAAGGATTAGCTTTCTCAGTGATTTTTTTTTTTCACCTCTGCTCAAGAGCACCTATCTCTTAAATTAAAGTTTGGGTATGTTGTTTGTATTGTTTATGTGTCTGTGTAGGAGAGCAGTCAGAGGGAGCATTTGCGGACCACCCTGCAAGGAGAGAGGGATCGTCTGTTGTCCTCACACAACCTGCAACTCGAGCAACTCAAAACCCAGCTGGATAAGCAGGTCCAGAGGACACGTCAAGCGTACTCCAAGAAGGTCGGTAGCCACTAAACCAGCAGACAGCACTCACCACACAGATACACCTAATTTGAATGATGAAGAAAGTCTGAAGTCTACAGTAATTTCCTGTGTATTAGCTGCATGGTGTATAAGCCGCAGGAAAGTGTTTTATGCAAGTTAAAAAAACAAAACCATATTAATACTATACTAACTGCCCCCGTGTATTAACCTCATAGCTGAAGAAATTTCGCAAAATCAATGTACGGTATAAGCCATGGCTAATAGTTGGGAAATTACACTAACTAAAGCTTATTCATAAACTAGGCAAAACCTATTTTCTAACTTAACGCCATGGGCAAGACCTTAAGCACATACGCTGATGAGTCAGCTTGGTGCTCCCACATATCACACAGAAGCTATTGTTTATGCATGAGAAACTTTGCTCAAACATTGACTTTTTACAATTTAAATTAAGGCCCTCAATGTTCAATGTGTGTTTTGAGTAACATTATAATGAGCCCCAAAACACATTAGAAATCTCAAGAGAAATGCCATGATTCTCATTCATGCTCTTCAGGAGGAAGAGATTAAGGAACTAGAGCTACAACTGGACATACGTGCCAAAGATCTGAAGACTCAGGAAGCCATGCTCTTTAGTCAGGTACTATTTATCTTAAACAATCCAATCTAAAATCAGATGTTGTTGTTGGTCATTTTGTGTACTGTGTATTGTATTTATTTTTTGCTAATTGTATTTTCTTTTTACCAATTTGTATGGAGTATTTTTTTATCTTTTGACTTTGAATTTGTTTGACGTTTTTGTAATGACTTCATTCATAAAGTAATTTCCATTGTTTCTCACAGACATCAGAGATCCAAAAGAGAAGACACCAACTAGGACTCAAAGAAAATGAGGTACTGAGAGAACTGTGTGTGTGTGTGTGTGTGTGTGTGTGTGTGTATATATAGTATGTTTGTTGAGCTACCCCATCATTGCTGCATGTTTAGGCTTTTCCTTTTGCCACAGATCGAGGGGCTTCATGAGGATCTTGAGAAAGTGACACTTGAGAGGGACCGTGCCAGAGAGGAGGCCCAACTGGAGAGGCAGGAGAAGGAGCGCCTGAAGGAGGAGAACCAGGCCATGAAGGCCGAGCGGGAGAAGCTGGAGAAGAAGCTGGAACTGCTGCAGGAGCGCTGTGACCAGCTGAGCCGCCGTGTCAGGTAGCGACACCCTTAAAACACACCATTGCCAACAAGACATCTTCACAACACAGTTCACGCTTGTACTCACCATATGATGACACAATCGGCAACACAGTTTGACCAAACAATAACGAACCTTGATAGTTGATAAAAACTTTGAATGATAGTCAGTTACACAAACTAGGACTGATGATTCAAATGTTTGTTTCTCTGACATGCGTGTTTAGCGACCTGGAGCAGACAGAGAAGAGAGTCTCTTCCTCCAGGTCAGAACAAAGGCAAACAAAGGTCAACACCAAGGGTAAAGAAACGAGAAAGAAGGACCGGGAGTCTTCCTCACTTCCCAGTGATGAGCAGTCGTTACACGTGGAGGACCTGGAGCCCCCGAAGGCATCCTCCACCCCTCCACTCCCCAAAAGCAGCGAGAGTATGGAGGGGTGAGTAGGTGTTCCAGTGTGATCTGTTCCGAGTACCGGTATGTGACTGCATAATTGCTCATGATAAATTGTCTCTCAGTCTGAGGTACTACATATCGTCAGAAGGCATGTCGCTGCAGAGGGCCCGGAACTTTCTGGAGCAGCAGAGCGGTAGCTTGAGTGAGAGGCAGGCAGTCCTGATGGCTGCCCGCTCGAGCTGTTTCCAAGGCCCCGTCAGAGAGGGGGCCAACCAGGAGCTGCTAAAGAACCTCCAGCAGGTAGGCAGCGCATATGGATCAGAGAGACTGTTTGGGGCTTATCAATGGTCTTTGCACCACCATATGCATTGTGAGGTCTCTCTCACACCCATGCGGTCTGTGTTTGCCCCCTCCTCTTCTCTGTCAAGGAGGCGAATCATCTCGAGCAGCTGAGGGCTACTGTGCAGAAGGGACAGAGTCTTCTAGAGAAGAAAGCAGAGAGACTCACCCACTTGGAGAGCTCATTGGTGGATGAGGTGTGCCCAACTTTATTCTTCCATCTGTCAATGTCATGACAAATAAGAATATATTTATGGTGTGTATTGTAACATGTTTGAACCCGGTTCTGAAGAAGTTTGCTGAAGATTGCTGAGTGTTTATACGTTATGTAGTCAGTGTTACTGTCTAGGTTTCCAGTCCATTTCAAGTTGCTCTGCTCTTCACAACTCTTTTCAGTTTTCATACAATGACACGTACAGACATGATGTGGATAGGAAAGTCACATTTGTTGTCACAGACTCAGACATGAGCAGTGTCGATGGCCATGAAGGGACAGGTTAGTAGTACTTCATTCCAATGTCAGTGTTTACTTTAGCATCTATGTACTTTCTATTTTTTTTTTCCTTTACCTTATTGTGTAAGCTTTTACCTTAATGTATAGACCCTTTCAAGAGAGTTCCATTATCAGCATCATAGTTGGCCCAACAAGGTTTACGTTTTAACATTCCATATGTTATCTTAATACAGAGGAAGTAGATTGGGAACCAAATAGAACGTTCAAGCATTGTTTTTGTTTTTATTGTTGAAAGGGTCTATAAACCTCTATGTTTCCATTTAGATGTCCATCCAACTGTCCCAGCCAAAGTGCAGCATTTAGCTGACTCCCTGCAGCACATCTCTGAGCAGCTCAACACGGTCCTAGAGGCTCTG
The DNA here is from genome assembly GCF_017589495.1 of Alosa alosa. Taxonomy (NCBI): domain Eukaryota; kingdom Metazoa; phylum Chordata; class Actinopteri; order Clupeiformes; family Clupeidae; genus Alosa; species Alosa alosa. Next base: position 18,390,385 of record NC_063203.1, on the reverse strand, counting down.
GGTTCTCTGTCTCAAAAGAAAGCTCCACTCTTACCGAATGTTCAGGCCTCCTACCAACCCCTATCAGTGCCTTTATCTCAGGAACAGGCCCTCTCCTCTGGCCTGCTGTCTGCATCCAGATGGCCTTGGGCCTCTGCCAGGACTGGCACCAGTAACCTAGGCAGGGCTGGCAACAGCTTCATTTTCCAGAAGGAACGTGAGGATTCAGTTGCCTCCAACAAATTATCTTCTGGTAAGTTGGGTAAGACAGCTGTAGTATTGACACTCAATTACAGTTTATAAATGGAATTGTCTTTTGTGGTGCCTTTTAACATTTCTGGCATCATCAGATGGTTTGATCTTCTCAGATGCCATACCTAGGTGCATAGCTGACTTAAGATTCTTTGTCATAGGGCTTCCCATGAACGTCCGTGGAGGTTATTCAATGATAGGCAATTACAACCTCTCAGGGTTTCCTACAGCAAGGTAGGTGTTTTGATATTCTGTTTCTACTTCTGAGATTGGGGCCCTCTGTCACAGTGCTCATAATTATCATTTGGAACTTGCCTAAATAAATCTGCTAGATGATTATAATTGTTCTTTTGACGTTCTGGAGAAGAGAATATCCCCCTTTGTTGTTTCACACCCACCCAAGTGTATCTCTTCTAGTGTAAATGTAAAAGGAAAAACTCTGTGTATGACTCTATTTAGTAACTTTGTACATGTTTGTTGGTTTGTTTGTCAGTGAGCAGGTGCAGAGTATGTTGTCTACAAAGTCCACAGAGATGGATGACCAGCAGTTGCAAAGCCTGATTGAGTGCAACAAGAGATGGCTTGAAACACGCAGGAAAGATCCTGGCATGTATCCTTTCCAACCCCTTCAATGGATAGGTTTAGCATATTTAGCCCATAATTTATCACTAATCATGTCATAATCATAACTGATCATAATTTATTTGTACCACAAAGTTGACAGCTTTAGCACTGCTGTTTAAACTCAGCCTTGAGGTGGTTGTGAAAAACTACCCTGGCCACACCCACCTAGAACTTTCTTTGAGAATACAGTACTAGTAGCTTAGCACACAACAATACACAAACATTTCCATCGGGCACAAAGGGTTACGGGCCAATCAGCTATGACCGGGAATGACACTACAGTTTTGAAATCGAAAATGGCTGTGATAAATGGAAGTAGCAACGCCTACAAACATAAAAACAAATTGCAGTCGGAAGAATGTATAAATGTATGTACAGGAAAGATAGGTTTACATTCTCTCTTGTTTGCCAAGGCTGTTTTTTATCAGTTTGTACAGGTTAGGCGAAGTAGGAAGTATTGTTGGAAATCCCTGATCAATGTGATTGGTTAGGCTGGACCAATGATTTCAAAGCTCGCAAATGCAGTCTATACCTTTTACAATAGACCTCTGAAGTTCGCCTACAAAAAAGCTACCATCTTTGCTCATATAAGGAGATCCAGAATCTTGAGATTTTTCCTGTGGGAAAATAACATGGGGATTTGGAGTTATCACACCTGTTAAACTTGCAGGGACGAAGAAATCGGAAATGCAAACATTTTGCTCTACACACTTTTGTCCTCTGCCTTCGAGTGGACACTGTGATCTCCGGTACGTGAAGGCGGCACACTTTGATTTTTGCTACCCTAGAGCTAATGTGCGATGCAACTTGCCACTAAAGGAGAATTCCGGTGTTATATTGACCTAAAGTGTGTTGAAACATGATACCGAGTGAAAACGTATGTCTCATAGCTCACCTCGGCTTGTCCCCTGCACTCAGAAATCTGGCGCTAGTTAGCCAATGCTACCAACACAGTGTTTCGTTGTGGTGCCTCGGGCATCGGCCTAGCTATGCAAATAAATCACAGTTTTACACAATTTACGAGGCTCAAAGTAGCTCCATACTTCATTGGTAGACTTCCGAGGGCCTTGACATTTAAAACGAGACATAGAGAACTTGTAGATTATTTACAAGACGATTTATACAGACAGTACTTTAAATTCAAGATGGCGTCGAACGGTAAAATTCCTTAGTCACGATAAGTCGAGCGACGAGAACGAACTAACAGGTATGATAAGGGATCAGATTCCAAAAATAATTCAGTGGAAATGCATGGATTCAGTTGCTTCCATACGAAACACTGTGTTGGTAGCATTGGCTAACTAGCGCCAGATTTCTGAGTGCAGGGGACAAGCCGAGGTGAGCTATGAGACATACATTCACACTCGGTATCATGTTTCAACACACTTTAGGTCAAAATCACACCGGAATTATCCTTTAAGTTAGTTGGCGAGTTAGCTCTAGGGTAGCAAAAATGTAAGTGTGCCACCTTCACGTACCGGAGATCACAGTATCCACTCAAAGGCAGAGGACAAAAGTGTGTACAGGAAAGCGTCTGCATTCCAGACTTTTTCATCCCCGCGAGAGTTTAACAGGTGCGATAATTCAAAATCCCCATGTTATTTTCCCATAGGAAAAAATCGCCAGATACCGAATCTCAAAGATGGCAGCTTTTTTGTAGGCAAACTTCAGAGGTCTATACTAGAGTTGGAAACATTTCCTATCTTAAGTGACCAGACTCTCTTCGCAGAGTGAAATGAAGTAGTGAGTCTGGTATTACCAGGCTAGTGAAAAACTACCATTTTTGTCAAATGGAATCTTCCCATATGTCTGACTGCATTCAGTTTTTGTACGTTTAAGTTCTGTAAATGTTTTTTTTTTTTTCCTCAACAAAGCTGGGCAGACCCTTGTTTACCCGTTATAGGCCTCCGTCCTCCCTCGGTGGACTCGTCCAACTGGGTCTGGATGAGAGTAATCAGATAAAGGTCTACCACTACTGAGGAACCACTCTGCGTTGTTCTGATATCATCTGTGTGCATGTACAAGAGACTGTATGGGAACAAAACAAAAATTCCATTCCAGTTGTTTCTGAATTTGTTGTTTTTTGTGGTGAGAAACTGAATCATGCAAAGCATTGGTACATTTTGAGCCTGTTGACACCAACAAGATGACCATTTCACGCTTATTTCTGTAATTGTACTGGGCCAACATTTGAAGAGGTCCTAAATGCATATCAATTTAAGATTTAAATCTGGGTAAGGTAACTGCAGGAAGTCAGTCCTATCCGCTCTATAGTAATCACTGGGACATTTTTCCAGAGCACTCTACAAGGCCTTTTAATGAACACCTCCTTAATGTCTGTATTGGCTCTGTACTCTAGATATAAATGCCATGTAAGTTTGTAAAGTAGTTTTGTAAAATACATTAATAAAATGTATATTTGTAGTGTCTGCATGGTCATGCATTCTTACAGTTTAACTTGGCAAAAGGTTTAAGGAGCTTGGTCAAAACCCTCCTGGCTGACATTTTGGATCCCACATAATGTCATTGTGATAAATGCATTCTATAATGTCACATTTCCTATTAGTCCTGTAAGACTTTGGTTTTTATTTACAAAACCATAAAACCAAATTGCTTTATGGTAACAAGGTGTGGAGATGGAAATAGTGGTTATTGATCTTATCTAAGAGAACCAATATTGAAGTCTGGGTATGTCCTGAAACAATGCATCCCCCAAGTAAGTAAATAGCTACACACTTCATTTGATTTAATGTAAAGCAAAGTATGCATTTATTTCACAGGTCTGAAATGAAATATAACATCAACTTAGAAAAAGTACACTTGCCTGGTCCATCACTATGATTTTAACTAACTTAAATGGAATCATGAAAAATTCCTACAGTGCCTCATATATTAGTCCGGTGGACAGCCCATAGAGCCCCATTGTGGACCCGGAAATGTTGAGTACACCAAAGTTTTATGATGGAAATATATAGTATGGGTTCCCAGCATGCAGAAACTGCCGGATGCTAATATGCATATGTTGGGCAATTTGTGTAATTGAGCTAATTAGCATAAAATAGCATAATAGCCTATATTGATCATATTATAAGAGCTGCTTGGCCAAAATGGACAATGTTAGTATGTTTTTAGGGGTTACTGGAGATGCTGAGTCCATATCTGACATTTTCAAGATTCAAAATCACTATTTAAACTTGGTTTGGTCACATTTTACTCTCATTAAGCTGAGTTTTTTGGTACAATTTAGACAGATTTTTGGAGGATAGGGCTGTAGCGATATACAGTAGGGCTGTAACGATACGAATCTCGAATTGTTAGGTTGGTGTATCACGATTTTTGACCCACGGTTTGATACGAACCTCGATTTGGAAAACAGCAGACCATCCTGATCCACCGGCTGTGGATATAACCGCGTTTGGAGGGAGTTAGAAGACAGTTATGAAGAAAGGAGAGGAACTTGCCCACCCTCGATTCAAGTCCTATTGCTCCTCCTGATTTGTTAGATGTTATCAGCTGTAACTGCAAAGCTGGGTTAAAACTGTGTATACATGTATCTGGAAAGTGCAGCTGTGCAGCTGCAGGCCTGGCCTGTACTAATTATTGTTTCTGCAAAGGCAGTGATGTTACATGTGGCAATATATTTACACAGCAGAACGACAGGGATGAAGAGTCTGGAGAAGATGGCGACAAGACAACGGATGAGGACAGTGAGGAGTAGTAGAGGCTAGTTCTTCTCTTTGTTACTCAATGGTGAGTCACAGCAGAGGGCCAGTGAATAGCTATTTCCAAAATGATTGTGGAATTCAGAAATAACTTGTAGATCCAAATTATTCCTAAACACTGAACATTTTTATCCTCCAAAAATCTGTCTAAATTGTACCAAAAAACTCAGCAAAATCAGCTTAATGAGAGTAAAAACGTGACCAAACCATGTTTAAATAGTGATTTTGAATCTTGAAAATGTCAGATATGGACTCAGCCTCTCCAGTAACCCCTAAAAACATACTAACATGGTCCATTTTGGCCAAGCAGCTCTTTTAATATGATCAATATAGGTGATTATGCTAATTTATAATTTATGCTAATTAGCTCAATTACACAAATTGCCCAACATATGCAAATTAGCATCTGGCAGTTTCTGCATGCTGGGAACCCATACTATATATTTCCATCATAAAACTTTGGTGTACTCAACATTTCCGGGTTCACCTTTCTGTCCACTGGACTATATTCAACCCCCTGAAAGTCATCAACATTTTCTAGATAACAAAAAGTACATACATATATCTTCCGACTTAATATTTGTATTGTACATAATGGTACTTGCAACAAAGAGGACTGACTGAAGAATTTGTTGATTTTCGTGGGTGGTTATATTGCTGATCAGATCATTAAAAGCCACAGCAACGAAGAGGAATGACCGGAGAATTAGTCGATATTTGTTGTTAGAGAGCCCATAATGAGCGCGATGTCTCTCCTGTGCATATCTGAAATTGTATTGTTATAAACATTTATGTACTAGCATATTTCCAAAAGCATATTACAATAATTTCCTGTGCATTAGCCACATTGTGTATAAACTGCAGGACAGTGTTTTCAATAAAAAACGAAACCATATTAATACTATATTAATTTCCCCCGTGTATTAACCTCATAGGTGAAGACATTTGGCAAAATCAATGTATAAACCGCAGCTAATAGTTGAGAAATTACAGGTGTGTAAATTACTGTAATTTCCCAACTATTAGCCGTCGCTTATACATTGATTTTGCTAAATTTTCAGCTATGAGGTTAATACACAGGGGCAGTTAATATGGTATTAACATGGTTTTGTTTCTTTTAACTTGCATAACACTGTCCTGCGGCTAATACACAGGAAATTACTGTAGGCTAATCTTTTTTCATCTAGAAAATTTTTCAAGGGGGTTGAACATTTGGCAAGGAAATGTATTTGCCGACCAATGTTTAAGACACAGTGTTTTATCGTAGTGTTGTAAGACACCAGTATGCATTATGTAAGCTTTTTTTGTAACCAAAAATGATTGAACAATCCATTCCATAAAATTTGCTCACAAACATGAGCACAATGACCCAGGCAAAAATTCTTTGTTCGTCTCTACAAAACCTATTTTTAATTAGTAATCCAAAACAATACATTTTTGGTTACTCTGTGGGTCATTCTAAAGGTCCAGCCCCTGGGCTTTTTCTGTGACCCCCTCATTCAAGCGTAATGTAGTGTACTGGTTTCAAAGCATGATTCAGACATTTAAAAAGGTTTCGCTGTGCAATGACTACGTTTCTTGATTGCGCCTCCTCCTCCGGCCCCTTACTCTCTCCTCCCCCTTGTGGTCAGTCACCTTGTTCTCCTGAACGGACCTCAGCCTGGCCAGGATGTGTTTCTTCGGGAACTTCAGGGTGGTGCAGCCGAACTGGCTGACGCCGCCTGTGTCCCCCGGGAGCTTCTCGCGTCTCTGTACCCAGCTGCGCCAGCCTGGCTTCCAGCAGTACACACTGTCGTAGAAGCGTGAGCCATTCTCACCGCCAAGCACATAGATGCGCCGCTTCCACCGCGCCACGCCTCCCGCCGCGATTCTCCGCGGCAGCCCGGGGAAGACCACGGGGCTTGGTGCCCGGTCGCTGCCCCCGCCACGGTCCAAGCTTGGGGTCACCTCTCGCTCAGCCCCGGAGCCGCGTCCCTCTCGGAAGAACAGCACCCGCCCTGTGGCGTCCAGCGGCTCCAGTTGCGTGTAGTTGCCATCCAAGAACTTTGCGGCGTCACGCATGTAGCCCCCGACAGCGCACACGCCGCCCCGCACTGCCACACCTCCCGCCAGGCAGGTGGCGCCAGAGTCGAGAGCCACGCGGGTCCAGAGCGCTGTGGCCGTGTGGTAGATGAGCACGCCCGAGTGCACCACAGCGCGGTTCTGCTCCAGTGTGGCTCCGCCTAGCAGGTAGAGGCGCCCGCGGAGCGCGGCGCAGGCAAACGAGCGCAGCGGCAGGGGCAGTTGCGGCCCCGGCGACCAGCACATGGTGCCCATGTCCAGCGTCTCGCACGAGTCCAGCAGCGCCGAGCGGTTGCAGCCGCCCAGCGCGAACAAAGAGTTGCCGCAGCCCAGTAGGCCTAGCATGGCCCGCGGCTGGGCCATGGGCGGGCGCGATAGCCAGCGGTCGGCCACCACGTCGTACTCGTGCACGTCAGCCGACACCTGGCCGCGCCGCAGGATGCCGCCGGCAACAAACAGACGCCCGCCGATGGCCGTGCAGCCAGGGCACAGCAGCGAGCCAAGCGCCGCCAGCTTCTCCCACTTGCCCGTGCGTGGGTCGAAGCAGTCCACTGTGAAGTCCTCCTCACGCAGCCCGTCGTCCTCGCGCGGCTTCAGGTCCACACACACAATCTTCTTCTCGTACATGCCCTCGCGGGGCCGCAGTGGCCCGCCCATGGCCTCCACGCTAGCGCGCGGACCCAGTTCCTGGTTCAGCCGTCGGCTCTCCTCCGGGGCCAGCAGGCCCGGCCGCAGGTGCCGCAGCAGCGCCGGCATGTGGGTGTAGCGCTCGGCTGGCTGGTGCTCGGCCCAGCGGCGTGCCGCGTCATACACCTCTGTCTCCGACTCCACACCCAGCCGGTCCGACTCCAGCAGGCTGCCCAGGGTGCCGGGGTCCAGCAGGAGGAAGTCCCTCTGGCGCGCCACGCGCGGGAAGTGCTGGGCCACCAACCGCAGGGAGGCTCGCAGGAGCAGCTGGTCGTGGTGTGAGCGGGCCAGAGAGTACATCCCCAGACAGTTCTCTACAGACAGGTGCTCAAACAGAAACCTGCAGACAGAAACAACTCAGCTTATATTTACATATTTTTTTCTAGGAAGAATGCATACACATTCATTACCATAATCAACTGATAGAAAAATGTGTTATTGCTTAAAATGTAATATGTAAATGCCGATAGTGGTACACTGATATACACACAAATATATGCATTAGGTATGGGGCGACCGCTAATAAAATACTCTGTTGCTTTTTGAATCACTATTATTCATGCGTCACCCCTGAATGTCACATTAAAACGCATTAGTACTAATGCATTAGTAGCCATTTGTTTACCTTGAACACAGGTCCTGCAGGGGCATGACTTGAAGGCGGCTGGCTGCTACAAAGAGGTCCTCTGCTGTGTCCAGGCTAAGCCCAGCCTCCCCTGTGTAGATAAACTGGATGACCGTGTCCATAACTGCTGGTGTTACTTCCTCCAGTCGGATTTCTGTAAGGCGAGACTCCACCAGGGGGCTTGTGAACATAGCTCGGAAATAGGGGCTCACTGCAGCTAGAAGAACCCTAAAAACAACCATCATCATAAGTTATCCAACTATATACATTAATAGGAGAATTGTCAACAACTACTTATGTTTTTAAAACACTGCCGCAGTTCTCTCAGAATGAGTACTTCTGTGCTCTGCGTTCATCTTGTTTCTTCACAGATCACTCATTGTGAGACAGTGCTTTGTTTGTAGTTGTCTTGTATTTAAAACTGATTAAGATCTGGGTCTTTGTTTTCCATTTAACCCAAACATGCAGTGATTCTCTTGCCAAGTGCTTCAGTCCTTCTGTTTAGTTCATATCTCTACCCAGCCCTCCCTAACATGGAACACCCAGGTTCCCTTGTTCCATTCTTGGAGTTTCTCAGCCAGTACAACCCCACCACCACCACCCCTACCCTGACCCTCGCTTACATAGCAGTAGGAATGCTCAGGTGTTAATGTTGTGCAGGTGTTTTTCTTATTGGTTAATATCATGCTGCATGCTGATGATAGCCTAGGGCCAAAACGCACACATTTGTTGAAAACATGGTGCAACAAAACCTTATTAAGAGCAAACGCTTTTCAAACGGTTTTCTATATCATTTTTAATATCTTAATGAGATCATTACATCTCTGGCCCCCTGTGTAGACCCCCATCCCCTCTCTATTTTGTTCATCCATATCTCTTCAGGTGCCATAAGAATGGCATGTTTAGCCTCTAACCATCATTAGTTAGACTTGTACAAATCACATGAAATGGACATACCTTTCCATTTACAATAAGAGTAGTAAATTCATCTTCAAGCATGTGTTGCCATATTCTCCTATCTTGGTCATTTTAGCCAAATCCGTCTTTTTTCCTTTCAAAAAAAAAAATTCAAATTATGGCACAGGTAGTTTTTTCAGTGGTGGGTACACTATATCCTGGGTGAAGAGACATGTAATGTACATAAAGAGCTGGATACCGCAAGGCATTACATACGAATAATAGACTGCACTTTGCCCATCATTAACATAATGGCCCCATGCCTTAAAGCAAGCATAATTATATCCATAAAAGACTTTGCCATTAGGTACAGCTCACCTGTGACACATAAATCTCTTCCCTTCCACAAGGAGAGTGACATCACAGAGCTGCTGGGCATCAAGTAATTGCTTTAGGCCTGCATAAGAGAAGTGACACAGAATTAGAGCAACGACAATACATCAAAAGGCCCATCTTATGAAAATCACAATGATGTCTAACCATGTGTGATATAGTCTCCAAGTGGCGTAGTGCTGTCATCAGGAAAATCCTCCTCTTCTGAGTCGCTGTCAGAGAGAGGCTCCCCTCCGCCACTGTCAGCATCCTGCCACGGCTGTGGCCGCCAGGTAACTGTGCCACCCTTAACAGAGTTCATCTGTAACATGCACATACCAAGCATAGGAGTTCATTAGGCTGTAATGTCCTGAGGAGGATCACTGTATTATTTAACAAAACAAATTTGAGGGTAGCAAGAATAAAATCAATGATGAAAATCATGCAGCACTTTGCTTTTCAACTAATTTGATAGAAAATGGGTGAAATATTGTGTTTAGTAAACAATCATTTTCAGTGTTGAACTAAAACGTATTTTTAGAGGAAACAATGGGATTATAGTAAGCATATATTTTTATTATATTTTGCAAGGATTTTCTTGCCCTGCATACAGTAGAATTACTCCACTCCAGTAGGTGGCAGTGCAAACACGATTTTCTATGACTGCAACTAGTAAATGGAGTCCAGTAGCATAACTGTTCTATTCTCGGCTACTGCGACCATGTACACTTGAGTTTTTATTAACTTATGTAAATTACAAAAAATATATTATACATATATACATTAAGCTTACATGTTAGTTTAATGTTAAATAATTCTGGCATTCAAGTCATAAACAAAAAGCAAAAAAGGTAACATAGTTAACTTAAGAAGTAGGCAAAGAGCTCAAAGTGCTGGCCATGAATTTGATTTATTACCTTCACTATCGGGATTGTGATTTGAAGAATCCCAACAATGCACTGTCCAAGTGTACAGGATGTCGACAGATTACAACAATCACAGTTAGTCGTGAACTATTACTTTGCTCAGTTGGACAGGGTCCCGCAATGGCCTTTTGTAACGTATTATCTTCCCTTACTATCTCCTTTGAACACCTCGCCCATCCTGGTCTGTTCTTGCTGTGATTCATGCATCCAGATCATCACGACTCCGTGTACACTTACAATCTTTATAGAGATTATAAGGAATAACAAGTTCGCTAGGTAGCTAACTAGGCGGTTAGCTCGTTAGCTGCCCAATAAGGACCATCTCACTTAGCTGTTACCTTGAACGTGAACGTGAAAAATGCACACTCTCACTTTCATTTACTACCTAACTGGGCATCTTGCTGCTCTAACGCAGCTACACTCATGTTTAACATATTTACGTAAAACAAAAACGGACACCGTCGATGCGGCACCATTCTGATAGAAAGCCGTCGATTCAATGATCAACACACAACAACAGTTGTTTCAGTTTCTCCGCTTCTTCTTCTCTTCCGTCCTCTTCTTCTATGGCGTTGTGGAGATCAGCAGCTATTCTGTAGGCTATCCTGCCATCTATTGAGTAGGAGAAAGCATAAAATTGTTTCTGATGCTTCAGAGCTCACTTTGCCAATACAAGCTCAATACAAACAACAACTCAGACACATTTTTATCAGTCCTCCCCAATTATTTGTTTTACACCGACGTGGTGAATTTAGGTTGGCTGCAAGTGGCTGCCATTAGGTTCTACAAGCCTCCAGGCCAGTGAGTGGCGGTGATAGCCACACTGTTCCCGTGTGAAAAAAAAAAGCATAAGGAAGCTAGCGACAATAGCCTACATGGCAATAGCGGTTAATAGGGCGCCGAAAAGCGTCAAAATAAAAGCGAAACACGAGATAAATTTAAATGTAGGCTATCAAGGTGTCTTTATTATCACCAAGGGGCAATTTGTTATGCAGCCAGCAGAGAGAACACATTATAAGGGATGGGTTGCCGTAATGGAGGAAATTGTTTTGCTTTTCGGACCTCATATAGGCTACAATGTGAAGGCACATTAAATCCACATCCAATTTTGACAAGACCCTACAGCTTTCCCATATTTTCCCTGACATAGAGCACCTTACCACATACTGAAACACAGGGTCAGTTCCTGCCCTGTCACAATGCTTATACATCCTTAGTAGGCCTACATTCAGATCCATTAGTATATTTTAGTCTGTCCTTATTAGGCATGTGGATTTGTTTTTTAATCATCCTGTTTATGTTGTAGTGTATGTTGTGTGTGATGTCTTAAGCTACTGAGACCTTGAATTTCAATAAAGTATATCTCTATCTATCTATCTATTTATCTATCAATCTATCTATCTATTCATTAGTTTGGGGAAGAGCCACACCCACTGGAGCTTAGGTGTCCCACATGGCTCAAGACCACTTTTGTCGAGTCTAAGACAAGTCCAAGACCAGGTCAAGTCGAGACCAAGTCAAGACCGAGTCCAAAGAGGTTTGTGTCCAAGACAAGACCGAGTCCAGGACAGAAAAAAAATTCTTATGCATGACAGTATCATGACAATCATTTTGGGTTGTTATTTGTTGGTCTAAAAGCAAAAACAGCATTACAACATAAAAATCTAACATAAAAACACTATTAAAAAAACTATTTAAAAAACACAAGAACAAAAAAGAATAGTAATTGTTAAAAAAAAAAAAAAACTCAAGTGATAGTATTTTAAAAAAGCTGCTGACAGTGGGTATAAAAGAGTTCTTGTATCTATTTGTCTTACATCTCTTGACACAAATCTACGGCCAGACAGAAGCAATATAAACTCTGAACAAGGGGTAACGGGTTCATCCAGGATCCCCCAAGCTTTTATAAGGGCTTTGTTCTTATGCAAGGCAGGATTGTTAACACAGCCCCAGCAATCTTGCTGCACTCATTAACTATGAGAAAAGAAAAACTAAGATTCAATAAAACAACAGTAAAACATCTTCATAAAAGTGCTGTCCATAATAAAATGTCTGAGTTTATGGTAAAAGTATGCGTTGGTGAGCTTTCTCACCCCTTTTTCGGGGCAGCTGTGGTCTATTGGCTTTAGGCTTGTAACCGAAGGGTTGCCAGTCCGATCCCCGACCAGTAGGAATGGCTGAAGTGCCCTTGAGCAAGGCACCTAACCCCTCACTGCTCCCCGAGCACCACCGTAGCAAGGCAGCTCACTGCTCCGTTAGTGTGTGCTTCACCTCACTGTGTGTGCTCTGTGTGTTCACTAATTCACGAATGGGATAAATGCAGAGACCAAATTCCTTGTATACTTGGCCTAGAAACCTGATTTACATTTACATTTTACATTTACATTTCTTACACATTGTTGACCTGATGCTCAAATGTTATACTTGTTGTCAATCACAGTCCCTACCTATTTCTGATCAGTTTCCACAGCCTGACCATTAACGACAACAGGGGAGATGGAATTTGTTTGTAAAGTAGCCTATTGTAAAGTTTTGAACGACATACATATTGCTGCAATGTAGCTTCAACTGATGGCAATATCCTGTCCCTACATTAATCACATTCATTGTTAGGGAAAGAAGTAAAAAATAATCATTTGGAGTTGCTGTGCCAAACCAAAGGTGTGTGAAGGCCTATTGTAGGCCTATGTGACTTGGTTCAGCCTTAGCTTGGTACCTACAAAGGTGAATTAGCCATAAATATCTATATATTGTCTGTAAGTACATGTTATAATCATTCCATTTCACCCCCCTTTTAAATATGCTTTTACAACAGCCACATGATTTGAATCCACCAGGTAGGCCTAATAAGGTAAACATAAACTTTGTGTCTTATTTAATTATTAGGTAAACTTTACTTTACCTTTGTTAACATTACAGTTTCCAATGAATATTTAATCTTTTCTTCATTATTAATTAAATAAATAAATAAGTGCAGACATTTATTTTGAAGGGTCAAGGATTGGCGGCCATATTGGAAGTTTCCTTATTGTCGCTGGCTCCATGCAGCTAGCTGCAGGATATTGCGAGATAACAACACTGCTTTGTTTTGTGTACCTTCTGAAACCTTTTTTAGTCATGTGAAATCTTTCATAGTGTTAGGTGAAGTTAATTTTCTTTTCCCCACGTTCCACATGTAGCTATCTAACAAAAATACGTTGGCTACTAATGATACCACAAAAGTAGCATTTGCCTTGGTTGGACGACTGGCTGCTGGAAGATATAACGTTAGCTAATGTTAGCTAATGTTTGCAATTCGAACCAACATTAACAGATGTTTGAGATTGTTGGCTGGTTGACTTAGACAGCTAACTAAAGACTTTTACACCAGGCGAAAAAAAGACGGTGAGTTAAAATGACATGAGCAACATTACTAATGAGTCATACGAGAACTAAAGTGCATAACGAGTGCATTCCGTGTTTTCAATGAGTTTAGCTGTATTACTTTGAGAAGATAAATGTGACACCTAGGAGGCCGCGAACTGTTAACTCGCCTAATTTCATGTAATGTAATGTAATTCCATGTAATGGTGGCATCCTTTTTGCTTGGCTTTGCACAGCATTCGTCTAACAGTCAGGATGGTGTGTGAACTGCTTCTGTCGTCTGTATGGTTCCTTTTCGTTATCTTTTGGATGGAGACGATCAGCGTTTGGCTTTTCCTATGTTTCTTCTACCAGGACAGGGCCTTCTATCACTGGGGAGATGGGTGAGTGCGTTGACGTTCATAAATGGAGCAACTTTTTGGGCAGTGTGGCTGGCAACCACATAACCGTTTCAATGGTTTTAGATTGAGTCATCATTTGTATACTGATGATTAAAGTTCTCCAGGGGGAAGAAGTTTACCTATATCAATGGGAATATGCCAGAACAACAACACATTGCTCAAAAAGTTGCCTTGTGTATCATTAGCTTAACTCTTTAATTTTCCGGAGCAACTTTGAGTATCCCCTTACTAAATCACGTTATTACATGAGCTCAGCTCCTGTGACTCTTGTACTCTTTGGACATGAATGATATGGGGACACATTTAAGCAGTAGCCTATCATTTCTTGTAAAGCACATATGCAGCTACTGCTAAAATATTAAAACATGCTGAGTGGAAGTCTTTGCTTTGCTTTCCTACAGGGTGTTTGCTGACGACCCTGGACAAATGCTCTACATGTTAACCAGGTAAGTGATTTATAGACACACTCCTTTAGTACTACACTCCTGTCCTGTCATTCGTCACAATAGAAAAAGGTACCATGACACTTCTGTCTATTAAAAGTGTTTACTTATTATTCCCACTTTATCAGATCTAAAATCTACCACTTTTTTTTTCTAGAGTTGACCGTTCTGGGGAGATGCAGACATGAGTCAAGAGTACAACAAAATATATCATGATTGGAACACGGGAGAAGAATGGGGCCTTTCATATTTCTTTTATCATCATTTAAGATATTCTGTATCCATGTCCATATCTGGACCTGCCTGCATCCCCCTTCGAAATCAAACGGGACCAGAGGACACACTTTTGTAGTTGGATGGAGGACTACTTATCTATTTGATGGACAGCAGAAAAGATTTAACATAAATGTGGACCTTCCTCCTGAAAGCGTTTTCAGTTACACTACACTAACCAGCCTATGTCCTCTGCCCTTTGTCCAATATGGTCAGGGTATACAGTCTAATTATATATACCTGTGTATATAGACATTTAATTTGAATGTGTGAACAAGGAGTCATCTCTACACTCTGTGAGACTTGATGAATCTTATGTCAATGGTATAAAATGGAATTTAGGCAAACCTCAAGAATGTTTCAACGGTTCTGTTTATAATTTGATTGGTGACTGTCTTAAACTTTCAGATCATTTTTACCTTGTAGAGACTTAAATTGTATATTACTCACACTCAAGGGTGTTTTGCTTGAAAGCAATAAAGTTGAGATTTGCTTGGTTGATGTTTTATCTTTTTTCTCATACGGTTTTCTATTTTTATTGGTCGTCGTCAGTGAGATCTGCGGTCACAAACCGGAAGCTGCTCTTTAATGTTTTATTGATGTCTACACTAGATGGAATTTTAGTGTGAATTTCACCAGGTTTGCATATTCAATGACTGATCCCTTGTCAAAGGTGATTATTTCATGAAATGCAGTCAAGAGAATGTTATGAGCAGCAAGATACCTTTACATTACAGATTATGTTGGTGTATATATTGGGGCTATCAACACTGGTCCTGTCTTTTTTTTTATCCAGAGTATACTTTTGTAGATGAGCAGTACTAAAACAGGTCTTGTTGCTTATTTATACAGTCTATGTTTTGTATAACAAACAGTAAACATACAGTCAGTAAACTAGTCTAGCAAACATTAGATCGAGACTTCCAGAACAGTAGGTGGTGCTATTTCCAAACAATGATAACATACGGAAACAAAACAAGGAATCAAGTACCAACGAGTTGTCGTGTCTGATGGAAGATGGAATAGCATTGTAGCTTTGTTGTCAATTTCATTTGTTTTTACAAGTCTTGCCAACATTTTCATTGATCGATCCAGAGCCAGGGGAAGGATCGGTCTTCTCGAATATGGCTCCAACAATCCAAACTCAAGCTCAACGTGAAGACGGCCACAGGTAACTTACTTTAGCTAGCTAGCTAGCTCGTGGGCTAGCATTCTACTACCTATCCAGCGCTAGCTTTCAGGCTAAAATCTGTTCTTTCCAGCTTTCAGTGGGAACCCATTAAGCTAGTCATGAAGATAACTATCAAAGGGTTATCATGTCTTAATTTTCCAGGTTTCCGCGAAGACATATGCAAGCTAAGGCATTTTTGTTTGGATTCAGCAATGAATCTGTTAACGTTAGCAAAGGGTTTTGTAACTTGATTACCAAGCTGGCGCGCACCATTGACATAAATAACATTACAGCGCAGTGACGTTGTGAGGCTTGATTTCTTATGTTTACATTTTCGTGTTTTTTAGGACCTCTTCACACAGAACCGTCCCAGAGAGGTACGTCTTGGGTATAACATGATCACTGAACGTCAGTCCATCATGTACACCACATAATGTAGGCCATCTGTATTTAGTGGTTATAAACTAATATATCGAGACTTCTGAATTCTTGACAGGTCTGGCGTTGTGTGTCGGGTGAAGTACTGCAACAGCCTCCCTGACATACCCTTCGACCCGAAGTTCATCACGTACCCGTTTGATCAGCACAGGTACACATCACATCAGATTGAATTTTGGAACACCTTGCATCCACACCCCTGAAATTGAAATTGTTGTTTCAGTTCAGATATTTAACCTAGTCTACTTGTCTGTTATCAAAAGATTTGTACAATACAAGGCTACTTCACTAGAGAAACAACACAAGCATGACCTGTTGACAGAACCCGATCTTGGGGTCACGATTGACCTCATCAACCCAGATACCTATCGTATAGATCCTAACAGTAAGTCAATGCAGCACATATTAATCACAGGCTTCTAATAAAATCATATGTGATGACACTGGATTAGATAAATAATTAATTGATAATTATTGCTAAATATTGCTTACATTTTGTCCAGTTCTCCTTGACCCAGCCGATGAGAAACTACTAGAAGAGGACATCCAGGCTCCTACAAGTTCGAAGAGGTAAGCTAGGGTTAAATTAACATGTAATGATTTTGCATGCCTGTTCTGATGCATACCACATTGTGTTTTGACTCTAACATTGTTTTTATTAAATTCAGATCTCAGCAGCATGCTAAGGTAGTGCCCTGGATGAGGAAGACTGAGTACATCTCCACAGAGTTCAATAGATATGGCGTTTCCAATGAGAAAGTGGAAGTCAAGTAAGTCCATATCTGCTAATTGCTATGCAACTTTGACATACAGGATAGCCTCATAAAGTATAACTTTGAAATCAATTGTCTTTTGCAGGATTGGTGTTTCAGTCAAGCAGCAGTTCACAGAGGAAGAAATCTACAAAGACAGGGACAGTCAGATTGCGGCCATTGAAAAGACATTTGAAGATGCACAGAAAGCTGTGAGGACCTTTCCTCTTGATCTTTTACTCATTGTTCAAGGGAACCATTTAGAATAATTTGCCACAAAAATGGACCAATTGCAAGTCTTTTAAAGTTGTGACTTTCAGATCACAAAGATTTATTGCTTATATCCTCCTTGCAGATCCCACAGCACTACAGCAAACCCAGAGTCACTCCAGTGGAGGTTTTGCCTGTCTTCCCTGACTTTAAGGTTTGAACCCCGCATGAGAACTTGATGAACTTTAGTGTGTTATTTATAAGAAATATAGATTTATCTCATTATGTAGTCATGTCTGCATCTGTGCAATGGAGTGAATGTTGTTGAATTCTGGTTCCTGGTCATTTTGTGTATTAATTATTTATGCTGTAAAAAGTCACCCACAGCTACAGATTCATAATTTTCTTAAGAGGGTTGGATGCATGTCACATTGAACTACATTCTCCAGATTTTGAGTCAACCAGCTGTGGAGGTTCTTTCCTGATCCTTTCTTCTTCTCGCCCTCTCTAGATGTGGATCAACCCGTGTGCTCAGGTCATCTTCGACTCTGACCCTGCTCCCAAAGACATATCTGGCCCTGCTGGTGTGGATATGATGTCTCAGGCTATGATCAGGTAAGAGTGATATACAATGTTGCTCCAGGTATAAACCAGTTGATAAGTGCATTTTTCATCTCAACACCCCTTTTAGAGCACCTTTTGTATTTTATTTTTTCTACTGACTAGTTAATATTGTAAAAGGTTATCCAGGGTCTTATATCTGATATCAGTTGATAGTTCTATACCAACGTTTCAAGTAGAGTTTTTGTGTTATCCTGGTTTACAGTTGTGACTTGTGAGTATTGGTGAGTGGAGAGTGGGATACATGTTCTGTGGTCTGGCATGCCGAATGTTTTTGTTGTCTTTTTGCAGGGGTATGATGGATGAGGAAGGAAACCAGTTTGTGGCATACTTCCTGCCCAACGAGGAAACCATGCGCAAGCGCAAGAGAGACGTTGAGGAGGACATTGAATTCATGCCAGAAGAATTGTAAGGAATAACACTGTGGACAAAAATACATGGGATGGGGAAATATCAGTAACATATAATACATGATGCAGATGCATTTATTACTTTGTGTCCGAGTTACATTTTGCATCAACCAGACTGTTTTAAAATATGATCTGAGCTGCAACTCGGGGATGTCAACAGATTTAAATTTTTTGAAAGTGTGTCCAACTCCATGTTGTCTCTTTAATTCCAAAATTACTTATTTTCATTCATGTCTAGGTATGAATACAAGATTGCCAGGGAGTACAACTGGAATGTGAAGAACAAGGCCAGCAAGGGCTATGAGGAGAATTACTTCTTCATCTTCAGAGATGGAGATGGGGTCTACTACAACGAACTGGAGACCAGGTGGGAACCATTGGCATTTACAGTCAAAAGCTTCCTCTTTTACTACTTTCTTGCAAATGGTTCATTATGTTGCTATTTTTCTAAATTGTTTGCACTAGACAACCAGAGCCACATATCTGGGCAATTACAGCAAAACATGTATGCCAATGCTATTGATTCTATGCTAACATAATATGTTGGGCAGCCGTGGCCTAATGGTTAGCACTTCGGACTTGTAACCGGAGGGTTGCCAGTTCGAACCCCGACCAGTAGGCACGGCTGAAGTGCCCTTGAGCAAGGCACCTAACCCCTTACTGCTCCCCGAGCGCCGCTGTTGTTGCAGGCAGCTCACTGCGCCGGGATTAGTGTGTGCTTCACCTTGCTGTGTGTTCACTGTGTGCTGAGTGTGTTTCACTAATTCACGGATTGGGATAAATGCAGAGACCAAATTTCCCTTACGGGATCAAAAGAGTATATATACTTATATATATATGTTCAAATAATTGCTGTCACCAATCAGCCTACTTGTTTTCAAAGAGTACCGGTAATCATTTTGTTTAATGACTGGGCTTAAAATTCCATACTCTTCCTTAATTTAATTACCGTGTGGATATGACCAAAGATTACCTTGGAACATAGGCTGAGTATTGAGAATGAGATTCTGATCCGTTCAATGTGTCTTGGTCACAGAGTACGTCTGAGCAAGAGAAGAGCCAAGGCTGGAGCGCAGTCCACCACCAACGCCATGCTGGTGTGCAACCACAGAGACATGAACGAGAAGGAGCTGGAGGCCCAGGTGAGACTTCTGGCAGTGCTCCCAAAAAAAGGGAAGGGAATTTTAATGACTGAAGTTATTTTTCGTAATCCGTGTAGGTCATACATTTAAATCATAATGGTTATAAAAAGGTCTTAACAAGTCTTACATTTGACTGACTGAACCCTGCAAAAAAGTATTGAAAAAAAACAGTATTAGACAAAAAATTGAAAGTGTGTGTTGTGGCTTGTGACCTGTGTTCATTTCAGACTTTACATGTATATGTTTGGACATTAATGTATATGAATATCTAGAAGAATTTGTGACTCACTGAAGGAACTATGAAAGTAGTTATATAAGTCCTGAGTGCCAGAGCATCCAGTAACTCTGGATGCTCTGTCCCATACAAGGCTAACCCGTGTGGTTTTAAGGTGTGTGGCTGGGTGGGTGCCTAAGGTGTCATGGTTGAGCCAAGATGGCTCACTAGTTTCATGGACAGCCTGGTTTGAGGAAACTGATAGATGTGTGTGCCCTCTCCGTGCTACAGGAAGCCCGCAAAGCTCAGCTGGAGAACCACGAGCCCGAGGATGAGGAGGACATTGACATCGACAAGGACATCCAGGAGTCTGGTGAGGCTTCAGCACTTTAACTACTGCATCATTAATTTATTTATTGTGACGATGGCTGTCTGGGGTTAAATAGAAGTTTCTTTTGTAAATGGAAATTTACATAGAAATGCCCTGTATGTGCTGCTCAGACACCTTTTTATGATATTAGGATCGACAAGGACATCCAGGAGTCTGGTGAGGCTTCAGCACTTTAACTACTGCATCATTAATTTATTTATTGTGACGATGGCTGTCTGGGGTTAAATAGAAGTTTCTTTTGTAAATGGAAATTTACATAGAAATGCCCTGTATGTGCGTTCAGACACCTTTTTTATGATATTAGGTTGTAAGAAGATCAACAAACATTTCAACTTACACTTGTAGGTAGCATTCAGTCTGGACCATAAACGCTAAATAAACACTCAATAAATGTTGTTCAAAGTCTGTCTGAATGGGGTATAAGTTTAGTATTTACTTGCTGTTCTGGGCTTTTACTGTTGATGCTGATGTTGATGATTTGTTTCTAATATTTCTGTGTTTACCTTGGTTTGCTCTCAGGCGACGAGAAGGAGAAGGGCAGCGAGAGCGAGAACTCTGACAGCGAGTCAGAGCATGAGGAAGAGGAGCCTCACGAGCGCGACGAGGATGAGGAGGAAGAAGAGAGCGCCAAGCGGCCGCGACGGGCGAGTGGCAGCGGCAGCGAGAGCGGCGACGAGCGGCAGGCGCGGGAGACGCGCGCCGACGAGGAGGAGATCTTTGGGAGCGACGACGACAGCGACGACGATGGCGACGATAAAGCGGGCAGTGGTGACGGCGGCGGAGGACGCAGCAGCGGCAGCGAGGATGAGGAGGAGGAAGATGGCGGAAGGAGGAGGAGCGGGAGCGCCTCACCGCCGCACAGCAGCAGTGACCACTCGGAGGCCGGCCAGCAGAGTGGCAGCGAACGTGGCTCTGACTCAAGTGACGCCAGCGACAGCGACTGAGACGGCAGAACACAGCTTCTGTCCCGCCCTTTCCCATAACACCGCACACTCGTGCACGCACCTTTGCTCGATGCACTCGTCTCATCCATTCAAACGCACTTACTCATTCACACACATACACATGCTTATCTACACACACATTTTACACATGCACTCATTTATGCATACACACATTCACCACATATTCACACACATTCACTCATATACACTCACGCATGCCCTTGTATACATTGCATTAGCATTGCATTAGCAAACACCATTCTTGAAATGAGACATGCGTCAGAAAGGTGCTTTAGAAATATTGTTTTTCATTTAGTAATCGCTATGGGTTATTATCACTTTGTGGGATCACTTGGGCCCACAGATTATCTACTCACAAGGCTATCATGTTAGACATGGCGATTGTTGTGTCTCCTCTCCATCTCCCATAGCCTCCCATAATCTGGACATCCATCGTCCCCTCCTCTCGCCTCCCCTCTCTTTACCCATATCTGGGGGTCTCTGTGCATATTTCACGTCATTTTCATCTTCAGACTACCCCTCTCAAGGTTGGCCTGGCGTCTACCGTGTGTGTGTGTGTGTGTGTGTGTGTGTGTGTGTGTGTGTGTGTGTGTGTGTGTGTGTGTGTGTGTGTGTGTGTGTGTGGAGTGGAGAGACCAGCGAGAGTGAGTCATTACACATTAACGTCCACCTCCCACAGTCTCCACTTGCATTATAATTCCGCTTGTTTCTGGCTCAATCGCATTTTTTTTTTTTAAATGTCTTTTTTTTCCCCCCAGCCTTTCCTTTCGCATTCTGCTTTCACATATGGTCTGGATAAGGTTTTTCTATAGAAATCAATTAATTGAGTTGTTTTGAACAAGAGTGTCACATTGTCTAATACTGTTAGCATACACTTTTTTTGTAGTAGTGTAGTTGAGACAGTCTACTGCAGTGTATGGACAATGTAAATAAATATTAAACTGATTGTTTTTTTTTATATCATTGTCTGTGCTTTACTCTTACTACAACAACCATTGGTTAAGAAATACACAAAGAGATACATCTATCGTAGTACAGTTTAAAATAAAAGTTTGTAAAAGTTATCTTATTTGTTTGTATAAATGAATGTTTAAGTGGTATTTCATTTTAAAGTCCAAAATGATCACTTCTGTCCACCGCACAACAACAAACAAAGAACAATACTTTATGGACAATACTGTACAAAAGGTTTGGAGAGGTTTTGTTCCTCTCAACGAAAGAATGCCAGTTTGTTTTTCAGCCACTCTTCTGTCAGGTCATCTGCATTTCGAGTCTCAAACACCTGTGGAAGAGGAGGTTACAAAGAAGAAAGTGATGAAGAAATATACAGCAAATCACGGCAGTGCAATTGTATGGATTTTAGCAAATGAAGTGGAGCCACTTAAGGCAATGGATATCATCTTCATCTGACTATACTGGGACACTATACTACATATAGAGCTAAAAATAGCACATGGTATGTAGAACTCAGGAAAAAAAATCAATATCCTCAAAGGAAATGTTTAGTTTTGAAAATTATTTTTGTCTCCCAAGAAACAAATCACACCTTATTGAGATCACATCTGTTTCACCCTTAGGAGAAATAAGGCTAGATAAGAATGAATAGAAATTAGTATTTTGGGGTCTTACATTGAGAGTATTTTGGACCTTGGTATTTGGTAGACACTTTTGTTCAAAGTGATTACTTATTACTTAGACCATCACCATAGATGGAATCCTCACTTGATTTTCACTGAAGATGGAATCTCATTCAAAAGATCAGTTAACTAAAGAAGATAGCCTACACACTCATCATTAGAAAAATTATGAAGCAAAATGTTCAGACAGAACTTAATTAACCACCAGTCTGCCTGCCAACAATGGAGGACTGCAACTAGTGGCATAGGGAAATAAAAAAAACATCTGATTGCACAGGCAGATATGTGCAGCCATGTCAGTGGCTCTTCCTCACTGGACGCTACTCACAGTGACATACACATGGGAGTGTGAGAGGAGATGAGAAATAGCCCTCCTTTTGGATCAGCCCAAGTCCAATTTAAAAAGGAAAGAAAAGACATTTTCGAGACAAGAAATTTTTCTTTGGGTGACTAATTGGATATTTTCACATTTATCACTTTCCTCTTCATATAGATTGGATAGCAAAAAGACCACAATGTCACCATCAGTTGGTATACCTTGGTCAGCTCTGCAGTTTGAACCAGACGGTTTTTGCTGCCCGCGTACATCATCTGTTGTTCAGGTTTGCACCCTGTAGGTATTACAGATATAGTGTGTCATTTAAAGTTGGTATATACTGTAAAAAGAATGTTTTATACTTACAATTTAAAACTATTCCCCAAATTCCCCAAACATGCAAGCAAGGCATCCATGCACACATTCCTCACCTACTGGACTTGAGAAGATGAAGCAGAGTGGGTATGAGACACGCCCATCCGCATGGTTATATTTGTAGCTGTACACAATGAATGTTCAACCATGTTAAGAAATCTTTGTTTGTAATTCTATTGGTTGCTTCTGATTTAACAAAGATTAATATTAACTCACTCTTTGACTTGTTTAAGCACTTGTGCTAGTTTAACTAGAGCACTTCCTAGAGACTAGCTGATGGAGACAGATGAAATATTGAACAAAAATGTGTAATGTGTAAAACTACAATATAACAGTTTGAATTAATGTATCGGTTAAGTTGTCTAGCTGTATAGAGGAATACAACGATCTTTCCGGCCAATGTGTTTGTGTCTGGTAAATAGCATTAACTGAAATTCTGCCATTTCAATAAGTGACATCACTGAATAATCATCTATACAAGCAGGTGGTAAAAAGGATATCTGGGCTGACGTTCAGGGAGCTCTTCCCTCAAGTCATCAAGAGTAATATCCTGTAATAAGAGATACAGGGTTGGTGCTATGTGGATCATTTCCCATCCTTCCTTTCATCCTTCCCTTTTCATCAACAGGGCTATGGCTTTATTAATATCCCACAAAGGAACATCTGTAAATTATCATTTTCAATCTTTCAAATTTTCAGTTTATGTAATCTATAGTATTTTCACATATCCAATTACTAAAGACAAATATTGGCTTGTGTTAAAATCGTTAGCACATTTTAGAGTAGAGTGATACTGTTGATATAAGGTATAGACTATGAACTGTAAAAATGTAGTATACCAAAGTGAAACACGATATCAGTCACAGAGAAGAAGTTCAGTCAAGATTTAAGTTTAATTTGTCTGTATACAGGCGAAAGATATACGAAGCACAAGGTAGCTCATCCCTCCCTTCAAATATTGTATGTAAAATAAAAAATAATGATTGATACCAAATGCATACAAAAGTGTATACTACCCTTAATGTCACTATTTTTTTTACTTTTTCTCTGAATCTAGGGCCTTGTAGAAAATCAATTCAAAAAGCATGCAGTACAAACTTGTGGTTCAGACATAGTGAGAGCATTTGTCTTCCGCAACCAAAAACGTTTGAATAATACTTCTCATGACAATGTCCAAACATTGCTTCCCACTTAATATGTTTTTCAGGGTGTAAAACTGAAGTAATTTCAAGAGCTGCAAATAATCTGAGGATGTAGAATTTGAACAGAAATATTTGACAGGCCTTCCTTTTGGGACCCATGATATAGACAAGGTCTGAACAAAATCTGAGACGTTGCAGCAACAACCTTATCTGATTTGACACGGAATGACACAGAATGACCCAAAGTGAGAAGACATCAAGGCTATACCCTAATCAATGGCATACATGGTATTTGATGCCCCACAAGCAATCAGTAGTGATATTAACCCAGGCGCCTTACATTGTCCCTGTTTGGGAACACACAATACATTAAACCATATATTGGAATATTGGACACTACTGTTTTCCACTCTCTCAGAACGCAAAACTATAGACATATCTGCAGCTGGTTTTAGAATAGAAACAGAGGTGGACGAAGTACACAATTACTTTACTTAAGTGAAAGTATAGATACCTTGTCAAATATTACTCCAATACAAGTGAAAGTTGCTAAGTCAGATTTGTACTTAAGTCGATGTACAGAAGTACTTGATTTTAAAAATACTTAAATATTCAGAAGTACAAGTATTTGTCCTTTTTAATGTATTATAATGTAATGTTTATTTTGTCATTAATATGGTATACATCCTTTGGTCAGTTATAGGACTTGAACAGACCTGTAGTTACATCCAACGAAAACATTTTACCTATGTTCATAACTTTGCAACTGTTCAAATTGATGCAAAAATATAATTTAAATCATTATGCATTCTCTGTTCACAAATTTAAAACATTTTCACTGTGAATACAAAAACCAGGTAATTGAATTACCTGGGACAGTTATCCTTGGGACAGATTATCCGTTCGCACCTGACGACCCCCTGGTTTCAGCACGGATCTCAGATTGCCTTTCAGACATAGCTACATG
This sequence comes from Alosa alosa, assembly GCF_017589495.1. Taxonomy (NCBI): domain Eukaryota; kingdom Metazoa; phylum Chordata; class Actinopteri; order Clupeiformes; family Clupeidae; genus Alosa; species Alosa alosa. The sequence continues at coordinate 18,365,009 of NC_063203.1, read as the reverse complement.
GATGAAGGCACACCACCTCCAGCTGAACCTCTCAAAGACTGAACTGCTGGTCATCCCAGCTAAACCTACCATACACCACGACATCAACATCAAATTTGACTCCCTGTCTGTTTCACCGACCAGGACTGCAAGAAATCTAGGAGTTGTTCTCGACAACCAACTAAACTTCTCAGATCATGTTGCCTCAGTCGGCCGGTCATGCCGTTTCGCACTCTACAACATACGGAAAATCAGGACTTACTTGACTCAAGATGCTACCCAACTTCTGGTTCAGGCAATAGTCATCTCACGACTCGACTACTGCAATGCCCTCCTGACAGGTCTCCCAGCCTGCGCAGTGAAACCACTTCAGATGATCCAGAACGCGGCGGCGCGCCTGGTCTACAACCAACCCAAAAGGGCACATGTTACCCCGCTGCTCATCCAGCTACACTGGCTACCTATGGCGGCCCGCATCAAATTCAAGTCTCTAACGCTTGCCTACAAAGTAGTCTCCGGTTCTGCTCCCACCTACTTGAATGCCCTCATACAGACTTACACTACCTCCAGACCGCTGCGCTCCTCTGACGAACGACGTCTAGCTCTACCACCGGTACGCTCAAGCCAATCCAAACTTTTCTCATCTGTTGTTCCTCGTTGGTGGAACACACTGCCAGTTCCTACAAGGGCAGGGACATCCTTTTCCACTTTCAAAAAACTCCTGAAGACCCAGCTCTTTAGAGAACATCTACTCTCATAGCAACACTTACAACAAGTCTTACTGATCCTAGCACTCACCAGCCGTTAAACTGACAAGTAACTGTTAAAATACAGCACTCACCGACGCACTTATTCTTACTGTACTCTAATGTGTTTTTTTTTTAAACTGTCCTAAAATTGTGAGAATTGTTCTAAAACTTACTGTTTACCATGTTGTTAGTCGCTTTGGTTAAAAAAGCGTCAGCCAAATGTAATGTAATGTAATGTAATGTAATGAATTACGAATAGATTATTTATTGTTTAATGATGCACGCTAAATATCTAGCTATGCTGTGAATGTCAGGTGATTGTTTAATTTCATTCCAATTTCACAATGATCATGGAGGATAGCCTAGCCAGACTAGGCCTACTTCTCAAATTTCAATTGCAAACTGGTTTGTCTAGGTTCTCTCAGGCTACATGGAGGATGCTCTGATGAAGAATCTGTTGTCACCATCATTACCACAGCCAATTGAGCCAAGTTCAAATGGACTATTAAAAAAAAATGAACTTCAAGATGGTCTATCGCATTATTGCATTCAAAGAATCAAATGTGGTTAAAAGTACTTCATGCTCATATTTCAAATTACACTTACAGTAAGTAGAGTATTTAATGTACTTACTTACTGTCCACCCCTGAATAGAAATAGTAACACTGATGACAAACACTTAATTTTAATCCTGCAAAAAACTGAATATTTACCTCATACTCCTCTTCCACCACTACCAGTTGTTTTACCATGTCAATCTTCACTGAACAAGGGGGAACAACACCATCATTAATCTTTTGAGAACAGTGTAAGTGACAGCCATTAAAGTGAATTGTTTCCAATAAATGTTCTTCAGATGCCCAGCAAATATAACATGTTGTGATAATCACAACAAAACCGGAAATGATGCAGCAAATAGTCTGCTGAGAAAGACACTCACTTAGTATGGCTGCATTGTTTGTCTCTTTTCGGAAACGGAACTTCTTCAGTTTTTCCTTCAGGCTTTCATCCACTTCACATACTACGAGAGAATCTGCCTAAAGATTTAACCACAACATCAGGTGACAAGTCTTGGCTGAGCTAAACTAAAACGACTTAAGAGTTGACCATCATAAGCAGGCGTAATACACACAATAACCATATAGGCCCACATTCCAACTAGGCAAATTCATTCAAAAACAATAAATGAACAAAGACAACAATAAAGTGTCATGTAGATGCTTTCCATATTATTATCTGAAAACATAACATATGTTTATGAGCAGGAAATGTGCAGCTACATGTTGCAATTCTACTTCCTGACTATAACGGTTAAGAGTGCACCAAAATGGGAGAAAATGCACTATATACATAAAAATAACATGCCATGGCATCTATAGGGAACTTGAAATTAGGAAAACTTTCGGACAATTAATTTAAAAGCAATTAATCCTTACCATTTCTCTGTCTTTAAGCTGAGACCTACTTCCTTTTGATCTATGAAGCTGTTTTTTCCTCCTGTTCCCCTTCTGACTTGTGACACAACTGACATCCTCAAGTTATAAGATGGCTATTTGCATATTGGGAGGGTATAGGCTTCTCATTACTGTGAGTGTTTTGATGTCACATTTGCACTAACACAGCAGCAGCAGAAGCAACAACAACAAAAAACAAACCAGATATGCAATATATTTTCCTCTCTGCCCTTTATATTCGTAAGTCACTGTCCATTGTCTTCATCTAAATGAGTGATTTAGAGATAAAAGAGTGCTATGTGTATGTGTACTTATGTTTGTGCTTCTGGTTAGAGGTTGAATTTCACAATGGCAATTTGGATCTCATCTAAACTAGCAATAGCTCTATGCCCATGTAAATAGAATTTCACCACGAAATTCCTATTTTTAAAATAATTGAATATCAACATTCAAGGAAAGCCCTATCAATTACATCATTTATACCTATAAACAGTTCACTAGGTGTTACTACATTGTAAATCCTATCCTAGCACAATTTGCCACACAACTTTTTGTGCAAGCCATGGTTCTTTCCAAACTGGACTATTGTAATTGTTATGCCTAGTCTACCTGCTTGTGTAGAGAGACCATTACAGATTATTTATATGCAGCAGCACCTCTGTTTTGTAATCAGCCAAAGACACATGTAACTTCTCTAGTCTGTTAGTAAAGGTTTCCTATAGCAGTCAGAATTAAAATAAAATCCCTCAGTTTGGCCTACAGGACACTAGGCCTACTGGACCGGCACCTTGATACCTATCTAGCTCTTCGTCCCATTTCGCCCACTACATACAACCCCTAGACGAGTGACTGCTGTCTGCCATCCATTAACAGGTCACTGCTAAGACTCTTTTCCTCTGTGATTCCTCATCGGTGGAATGGGTTACCTAGCCTATTTAGCTCTTGTGATAGTTTTGGGACTTTCACAAAATGTTTAATTAATTCATTAATTAATTATCTTACAGAGTTATGGTTTGTATTGTTATTGCTATTGTTAATATTACTATTGTTATGCTTTTGTAGGCTTTACAACTTTAATTAAAACTATTATTATTAACTTATAATGTAAAGTTTATGTAGGCCTACTAGTCTCTGGCCGATTGGAACTCGGCATCCCTTGCTCCTCCCTTACGTGTTTACGTCACCTAACGCTTTACGTCATGTTCCTAGCGGAGTAGTTTTTGTAGATTCTGTATATTTTTCTATGCTCAAATAAACGTTATGTCTGATTAACATTTTTATGTTACTTTACTTTTCGTCTTCGGATAATAATCTTAACTTTATATACAAGGACAATTTTGCTCATAATCTTCGCCTTCGCTTATGCTTTGGTGAAGAAGCGAGGTGTAACGTTAACGATAGCTATTTTGCTAGCTAGTATCCGTTAGCTAGCGGTATCCAGCTAGCACGAGTTATATGTTTTTAAACGTGGAAAATGTCGATAGAACTAAGCAGAAATCCAAGAGTGTGGCGGATCTGATGACATATAAGCGACGGGGAAGCAACAGTTCTCGAAGATCATCGAACCCTTGTTTGAAAAGGAAATATCTAGAATATCACCAACAGCATCGCTAGCGAAAAACAATAACGTTACGAATCCTGAATCCCTTTCATCCACAACTGGGAAAAGCAAGGGGCAAGGATCTAAATAAAGGCCTAACAGCTAGCAAAGGGTGGACTAGCCTGGTGACCAGAGCCTCCCGGTAGACCGAAGGTAGGCGCAGCAGCCAGGATCGGTGAACCCCGACGTCACCCCAGGTCTGTTAGCATTTAAACATTATTATCTCTAAATGCTTTATAACTTGGCGTGTTAGTTAGCTAATGTTGCTTTTAACTCCTGTTCATACATATTTCGCGCTCATTCCTGGATTTACGGGTAACAGCTGTCGAGATGTCTGTATTGTCATAACAAATGCTAGACTTAGCAACGATTTTGTTTCAGATCTAACGTTAGCTAACATTAACTAGCTGTTCAAGCAGTCATTAATGAAATGACACAAACTGTTTACTTGTGAATGGAACATTTACCACTCGTGGCGTATGTATTGATATTTCCAAACTCCTTAAGTAACGGTAATCATCTGTTGGTAAATCTGACGGTTGTGTTATTTGTTTAAGGAGCTGGCTAACTAGGTTAAGTGTAGCTAGCCAGGAAACATTGGCTACCCTGACTAGCTATTCGTCATTGTATGCAAATTAGAAACCGGTATTTACTTGTGACTTTTTAGACATTGATTAAACAGTAACTAAAACAAAGTTATTGTGTGGATTTCTGTTAAATGGGTTGTTTGCTATCTTTTCTGGTGGCCACGGTAGCTGGTTGCTCTGTTATTTCTTTGCCCCTGCCTAGTCTTCAGCTGATGGCTAACCTTAGCGAGCTAACCAAGCCCGCAAGCTTTCGTGGCACACACCGGCTAGCGACGCCGACTGCCTGTCTAAAACAAAGCTTGTCGTAACATTGTATTGATTAACATTTAATATTAGGAAAAACACCAGTATTAGAATAAACAACCCTTCTTTAATCTTGGTGTTGAAATCATCGTATAATGAGCATGTTGTGTTTCACGAGTCTCAACAGGACATTTGGCTTGCTAGCTGGCGATTACTAGCTAACGTCGGTCGCTTAGCTGCTAGTCACAGTTTGCAGCCAGAAGTATGTAACGTTTAAAATGTAACGTTTGTTCCTAACATTCGTATGTGTCAGTTTCAGTGTTATCAGTCTGGCTTATAAATCTGCTATTTTCACTAATACTATAGTTTTGTCATTATAGCGAGCCAACGAGATGGGCTTTTAGTTGCCTACTACTAAGGCATTTGACAAACTTGGTCTGTTACCCGATGACAGCACGATTCAAGACCCAATTATTGCCATTACTGCTATGAAGTTTAAAACGAATATTTGTTTCTAAATCCAGTTAAATGTTAAATTATATAAGCAAGATAATGAGCATGTCTTGATATGGCAATGACAACTCTACAATTTTATATTAACAGAAGCCTTTTAACTAGAGGTAGTTGCATGAGGAGATAACTGTTAATATTAAGTGAAAGTGTACGGTATTGTCTACTTGTATGGATGAAATGTATAAGAAGCTTTCAAGCCTATGTGTTTGTTAAATAGCATAAACTGAAATTCTGCCGTTTCAACTATTTCAGTTAGAAATAATAACATAATTACAATGATTGATCCTTGCTCAGTCTTCAACTATGTTAGGCCATTTATTCATTGGTTCTTTAAAAGATTTGTGAATGTGTTCATTCTCCCAGATTCATTAGATCAGTTTTTACCATTTTGCAGTTTTAGAATGAATGTTTTGAGTGTTCGTAGGTGAAAAGGATGCTTATTGGTGGCGGACTTGCTGCATAAGTGCATGTTTCTTGAGTGTGAAAGGGTAATTGTGCAGCTAAACATGATGATCACCTGCTTTCTCATTGACCCTCACATCAGAATCTGAAGTCTTCTAAAACGTTATGTTGTTATGTGGTGGAGATTCCAGCGGAAAGACAGTCACTAGCTTGAGTTGATCTGGGAGGGTTTTTTTTTTGACACAGTTGCCCTTTTTCGTTCATTGTCCGTTGTCTGGTTTTGTGTTGTTTGGAACAAAATCATCTTTTTTCAAACCACATCATATCAACTGTCACTTTAGCGATACTACAGAGTGCTTATTTTTCTTGAATAGATACCTATAGCTGCTACTTTGATCTACCTTGAACACAAATACGTGCTCATACAGTCAAAGCGATGTGGTGTGCATCAGTAGTTGCCACAGAGTTTCATCAGACACTTTGAGGAAAAGTCAGTCAAACCAGTAGCTTACACCTTGCTGGTGTAATCTTAATAGGTGTAGAATGCTGGTGTTTGCAGTAAGGCGCTCTGCGCTAGTGGTGGGATGAAGCTGATTATCTGAGCACAGCATTATGATAAGCTGACCTGAATAAAAGAGATGTGTCTCAGCATAGTGCCCTCCATGCCTCTCGCCACGGCCCTGTAGGGCTTCTTTAATGATGCAACCATCAGTAAATATTATCAGTTAACCTGCTGTATATACTGTGTATGCTGCTGTGCAAGCTTAGTATCTATACATTGTTTACTTAAAGAATGAACAATCATCTTCAATGATTTTCAACTTTTAAATCCAGTGTTTTTCTTTTTCTTTTGCACCTTTGACTCCCGAAGACTTTTTGTCGTATTGTGGAACGGAATTTTAAGTTGATTTGTAGAGACACTCAGGTCTCCCACCCCGCCCAAATGGACCAAAAGTGGTGTGCTCTACTTCTGTCTCTCTGTCTCCCTCCTCTCCTGCAGCTGGGCCCTCGTTCCAGCTTGAACCATGTGAGGGGCATATCCAGCTGCCCAGAGAGGACCCCTCTCCCTCCCCCGGAGACAAGAGCTCCATAGACAGGCGTGACCCCACAGGAGGCTCGCCCGACGGACCCCAGCGCCCGAGTGAAAGAGACTCTTTCCCCTCACCCCCCTTTCCTTCCCCCCCCAATCTCCCCATCCCAAACACAGAACCCTAACCCTCTCAAGGTCCTCGCCGTACCCTCACCGTACCCTCACTTGCGGTATTGCTCGCCATTCTTCAGCAACGTCGGTTTCCCGAGAGAGGGACCAGTCATGATGTTCCGTGACCAGGTAAGTGCCATTAGGGAGCATTTTTGAGGCACTAAGCTGCAGATGTGGCTGCTACTTGTTGTCACCGGTCCATATCAACACTGAGCTCAGGTTCAGATTATTTCAGGGTACCTCTTTGGAAGAAAGATCAGCCAACCCTTGGTTTAGACTGTTTCAGAGACAACTGTGCACTATTGTAGACATGATTATGCCAGCTGATAATGGTAGTCTTCCAGAGAATGTCAAAAATAACTGCAGTGGGAGCAATACAGTGTTACACTACAATAAAAATGGATGCATTGAGATACGGGGATGTTACATGCACAACCTATATTTTGACTCTGTTAAGTTAATTTGTAGCAGCATGTGTTTGCCTGCAATGCAAGTAACAGTCATCACCTCTAAGTGCTCAGTCACTTCCTAGCAGTAGCGTAATAGGTACGTTTTTGAGTGCCATTGCTGACTGCTGTGTGGTGCGCAGGTGGGCATCCTGACGGACTGGTTCAAAGCGTGGAATGAGTGCGAGCAGACGGTGGCGCTGCTATCACTGCTGAAGCGCGTCTCGCGCACCCAGGCTCGCTTCCTGCACATCTGCCTGGAGCACTGGCTGGCCGACTGCACTGAGATCCACGTGCTGGAAGCTGAGGCCAACAATGCAGGTACGACACACACAAACACACACACACGTGGACACAGAGATGTGTTTATTTGGACATTCTCCTTATGTTAGTGTTCAAGCTATTGAAGGACGTTTTGTTCTGTGAATTATATGGAGTATAACTGTAGGGTTGTTTCTTTAAACTAACTGTTCACGAGAACTCTTCGCAAGTATATTTGTCTTTAATTACCACTAAGCATAAATCAGAGGTGTGTGTATTGGAGATATGTGAATATACATTTATTTTTAGGATTGTAGTTTGCATTCTCAGCATTTAGGAAATGCATTCTGAACACACAGTTCATTTTCCTGCAGAAGGAGCACAGACTGCAGGGGGCCTTCATGCGTAGTGCATTAATATGTCCTCTGCTGTGTTAAACTCAATTCTGTGTCCACAACAGTCATTGAAATGTCCTAATTTAATAATCCTCATTAGATAAACAGAGGAATTTGTCATTTTCTTATAAACAATATTTTTACTTCTTTTATCCTATTTCTATTGGACTCTTTGGTGCTCTCCTCTCTCTCCTCTTCCCCTTCTCTTCTATACATTTTCTGTTTCCTCCTTTCTCTTTTTCCTCTCCTGGTGCAGCCATCGTCAGCCAGTGGCAGCAGGAGCCCAAGGAGAAGGCAGTGTCGCTGCTGCTCTCTCACCTGCCGCTGCTGCAGCCGCGCAACAGTGAGGCCAAGTGTGAGTACATGAAGCTGCTGCAGAAGGTGCTGAGCCACACCATCGAGAGCAGCCTGTTCGTGGAGGAGAGCCGACAGCTGCTCTCTTACGCGCTCATCCACCCGGCCACCACGCTGGACGACCGCACCTCGCTGGCCATGTGGCTCAACCACCTGGAGGAGCACCTGTCGGCGCGGCCGCCCCCTCCGCCTCCGCGGCTGTCGTCGCAGCAGGGCGGGCACCACTACGGGCACCTGCGGCAGGGTTCGGACGAGTGGGCCTGCCCGCCCGAGGTGCAGGAGGCGGCCCACGCCTGGCACGAGCAGCAGCAGGCGCCCTCCTCGTCCTCGTGCAGCTCGCCGGCTGGACAGAACGGACACCTGCCGTTCCACAGCCCCGGCGGTCTGCCCTCGCCCATCAACAGTGCCGGTCAGTGGGTCACCGGGGAGGGAAATGAGTCTCTTAGCCAAGGGGCCAAACTGTTAATTAAGTAGATAATGTGTAATTTGGGTCAAAGGTTGGTCTTTTGATTGTAATTATAATACCAGGGTCTGAGACATGAGCATCATTTCAGTACAGTCAGTGATCAACGTATTAATCATGTAAAGCACGTCTAACACAAGCACATGAAACATAAAGCTTAACTGACCAAAATGATGGAAAGCAATAATTGATACATCAATTTAGCGATCTGACGAGTGAATGGGAAGACATCAAATTTAGTTTTCTGTCATCTGTTTTGATTTTTGTTTGTTCTTCCTCCACCCCCCTAAAAAAATGCTGCCCATTGATAGTCTCGCTACTGTTGCCAAGTTGAGTGAATGAGGCTCACGGTGGCAGCGAGGCATGTCCGAATAAAATATTTCTATAAAATGCTGCCTTCTAAGACACTTTAATTTTGCCGAATTTTGAAGGCAGCACAGATTTATTCTTCATGCTGCCTTCAACTTCCTTAATTCGATCTAATTGTGAGCTGAAAGAATGTTACATTATTCTGCTTTTTGGTATCTTGGCAACAGCGTTCTGTGTTGCTATCTTACTAGACTGAAAAAAAGTTCATAGCTGGTACCTTGATGCCTGCTAAGGCAAGTGACTCGTTCGATAGCTAAAGGCAGCGAGGCAGCAGGCAGCTGCTGTGGCCACTTGCGCCACAGCACCTCCCCTGTCCAATCAGATATTAACTAGATGTACCGCCGAGCGGTACAAAATATGACCGCCGCCCAGTCCAGCACATTTTTTCCACAAAAATAAATCACGCTGAAAGGCCTATATGATTCTAACTGTCTCACTAAATTGCATTATCCACACTCAATTCTCACTGGTATCTGCTAGACAACAAGTACCAAAACATGATTAGTTCATAGATTTCACATGTAAAATTCATTTTATACAACCCCACCCCCATCTTGCCTGTTCATAATTCTGAGAAATTCTTGAATTGTGTGCATGTGTGCATGTACATGTTTATGTTTATGTGTGTGTGTGCGTGCTTGTTTGTGTGTGGGCTTGTGTGTTTGCCTGCGTATGTGTGTTTGTGCATGTGCATGCATGCGTACATATGTCTACTGTGTGAGTATGTGTCATACGTATGATTACTGTGAATGTATGTGTGTGCGTGTGTATCTGTTTATGCACATGTGTGCACATGGGATGGGTTAACATGACCCCTGGAGGCAAACATACGGAAAAAATTGGTCATCCTAGGCCCTACGGTTCTCAAGATATTCACAGAAAACTGTGTCTGCCCTACCCTCCTTTCCAGTACAGCGGGGGGGCTACAGATCAAAACAAAAAACGATGGTTCCATGCTATCCCTGTGGGGTTACATGCCCACCAAGTTTCGTGTACCCCAGTCTTTCAGTGTCCCGGGAATCCTTGACGGAAATTTGGACATGCAAAAAAGAAAAGAAAAAAAAAATCTGAAGCTTCGCTGCGTGGCGGTCATAATAAATACATGGACCAGACCCGAACCAGAACTCTTGTATAACCCCCGTAGTCACCCCCTAGCGAGATGTTTTGAAGCTGACGACCAGCTGTTCACCCGGGTCGCTGTGGTTCTTGTGGTCCCTCCAGGCTTGCCGACCCAGCTCCAGCCCAGCCCGCTGAAGCGCTCCATGTCTCTGATCCCTAGCGGTCCGGTCTGTGGCTCCGAGTGGCTGAGCCCCTCGGACGAGCAGCAGGGCCAGGGGCTGCAGGGGAGCCGTCAGGCCACGACAGGCCCTGACCACGCGCCCCTCTCCCCCCAGAGCAGCGTGGCCTCCTCTGGCAGCGAGCAGACCGAGGAGCAGGGCTCCGCGCGCAACACCTTCCAGGAGGACGGCAGCGGCATGAAAGGTCAGGCCTGTAGCAACTAAGGACATTCACAAGTTCACAATTGCAAACCTACTTGGGATTTTATATTAATAGTTAATCTGTATAGTATTGCTTTACATGTTCCCTTAAGAATTCTTGAATTTCCCCTTTGGGATCAATAAAGTATCTCTCTATCTCTCTATCTCTCTATCTATCTATGACCGCTTACTTAAGTTAGTAATATGTCTGACCCAGGTCATCACAGGCTTTATTTCACTGGTTTAGGTTCTTGCTCAAAAGTTGCTGTAACATATAGCAAGGCTGGGGATATGCACAGACGTATGCAGCTCTGTACGCCTCACTCCGAGCCTGTTGCCTCTCTCACAGACGTGCCCACGTGGCTGAAGAGCCTGCGGCTCCACAAGTATGCCTCGCTTTTCTCTCAGATGACCTACGAGGAGATGATGACCCTCTCCGAGCATCATCTGGAGTCTCAGGTGGGCAGGACACACACACACACACTGATTAACCTCAGCTGTATGGCTCTAGTCATCCATAAAATAATGAACTGAAGCCTAAGGCCAATGTCTTTTATCCTAATTCTTAATTCTTGCTCTGACGTCCGTTAAGTAGACGTCTTAAGTAGACATCTAGACAAAGTTTAGGTTGGATTGCGATAGGCACAAAAAATGATTGTGGTGTGAATTAAGTAAGCCTTTTAACACGTTATATGACATGCTTGTATACAGTACATGCTTGTAATATGAAATGCGTGTGGTCGTGTTGGTATGCAAAGTATTTTTATTCAATTGGGATGCCATGTACTTTTTTCCTGCAGAACGTGACCAAAGGTGCACGGCACAAGATTGCCCTGAGCATCCAGAAACTTCGTGAGAGGCAAAGTGTCCTGAAATCTTTAGAAAAGGTGACATATTGAGCCTGACACCTCACTCTCCAGTCAAAATATGGGTTACATGTTGGGAAGAGGGAATTGAATGCCTTGCGGTGTGCTGAATGTAAATCATTTTCCCTGTCTTTCCCAGGACATCCTGGAGGGAGGCAACGTGCGGAATGCGCTCCAAGAGCTACAGCAGATCATCATCACGCCCATCAAAGTGTACGCCCTGCCCAGCGCCCGGGAGGTGGACCCAGTGGCCGTGCCCACCAAGGGCGGGGAGGACAAGGATGGTCCGGCCGAGGGTTTCCAGTCCAACAGCCCCTCCACCTGTGATGGCGAGTCCTCCACCGCGCCCATTGGAGACGGAGACATTGCAGGCCAGTTCACCCGCGTCATGGGCAAAGGTCAGTCGCACACACACACACACACACACCATGCACAGCTGCATCACTGATGAGAGAACATTATTCTTAACATTATTCTGAACTCCCTTTTTTGGGTTTTAAAATCTCTGTAGTCGTGACTTGAGCCAGAAGTACGCAAGATAACTGACATCATGCACATGGTTCTTATGCAGTTGTAGTACTCAATAATGCAGAAGACCAATGTTAGAATTGATGAACATTCATAAAAAAAAAAAAAATTATTACATATATTGATTTTGATGTTGATGCACTTTCTGCATTGATGTAGCCCTATTATGTGTACCTAATGGTGTGTACAACCTTTGCGTTGTATTCCTGTTAACACGCTGCCTGAGCTTAGACCACTCTACTCCATATTTGGGTCTTAATGACTTTCCATTCAGAGGTCATTCATCTCTCTCTACACTGATATGTTGTTATCCAGCATTAATTGTTAATGTTGGCTTATGGATTGTGTAGTTTTAGATAAAGAAAGAATGGCAACTTGAGATTGTTGAACAGGGCAAGGTTGTTGGGCTGTTTTTTGGGATGGTTGGTTAAAGAGTATGTAGCATGTCTGCCTGCGCTAACAAAGAGGTGTTTTTGTTTGCTGGGTCAGTGTGCACCCAGCTGCTAGTGTCCAGACCGGACGAAGAAAACATCAGCTGTTACCTTCAGCTCATTGAAAAGTGCTTGGCCCACGAGGTGAGTAACATGTCCGTGGACCCCATCATCGCATGACTTATGTTTTTATGAAAATATTGCTTCATGTGGACTCTTACAAAACACCCTCTTATCTGTTTATTCGTATATGTTTTTTTAATATTATGTAAGTGTGTTTTTTAATATCTAACTTTGAGCAGCCAAAACATTTTAATTGTCCTGTACTATGACAATTATGGTTTTCTTTTCTATTCTATGCTAATATTTAAAGAGAGTGGTAGTGTTTGGCTGGTGAAGCTCCCCAGTGTAGCTGGCTGGGTGTTCCGGTAGCTGCTTTGATGTGATGGGAGTAGTGGGGATTGGGGAAGTAAGGTGCACGTGTCGTGTGCTCGCCACAGGCTTTCACCGAGACGCAGAAGAAGAGGCTGGCCTCCTGGAAGCAGCAGGTGCTCAAGCTACTGCGCCTCTTCCCCAGGAAAGCCATGATGGACATGCCCATGTACCGCCAGAAAGGGTGAGGGAGACCCCCCCCCCAAATACGTCTCACACACACACACACACACACACACACACGTCACATGTCACATGTCACATGCAGTTGGGGACAGGTTTTCTGTTTTTGTATCTGATTTCTCTCTATCTGTTCTGTTTATATTATTCACCCTAATTCTGTCTGATCTTAGTCTGAACCTGTATGGTGCAATATGCAGTTTACTCTCAGTCCTTCACTTATGTCTCTGTCTCTCTCTCTCTCTCTCTCTCTCTCTCTCTCTCTCTCTCTCTCTCTCTCTCTCTCTCTCTCTCTCTCAGATGTAGAAAAGAAGTGAGACTGTGTGAAGTGTATGTGTGCCTGTGTGTTGATTGGTGCCTCTCCCTCTCTCTTTGTGACACAGCTGGGCGTACGGCTCCAACTCACTCCCCACAGCTGGCTCTGTGAGTGTGGGCTTGAGCCGGCGGGGGCAGAGGCAGTTTCAGATGCCCCCAAGGGGGATGCCGCCAGGCCGCATGAACATTATAAGTCCAGGGGGCATGGGGGGCACCTCGCCCCGACACACCCTCACCAACCCGGCACTGCCTGGCCAGGGCCGACAGGTTGGTTACCCACACACACACACACACACACACACACACATACTTAACCCATACAAACACTCTTAGCCTCACCAAATCAAACTAGGGGCGACAGGGTGGGCACACATTCTCACACACACAGTCAGGTGAAAAGGACAGGTTCATTTGCTAACAGCTTACAGGCTCACTGAAATATTTATCCTTATAATAAAATATGCAAATGACGGTACTTTCAATCAGATCAGCGCTACTCTCAATTGATCAAATAGGAGCTAAAGGGAGACTCTGAGCTGGGACCTACTGAGGCTTCCCTCTGGCCTGTGTGGTACCCTCCAGTAACAGGTGCTCTCTGTCCACAGAACCTGTGGTTTGCCAACCCGGGAGGCAGCAACAGCATGCCCAGCCAGAGCCGCAGCTCTGTCCAGAGGACGCACTCGCTGCCTGTGCACACTTCCCCTCAGACCATGCTCCTCTTCCAGCAGCAAGGTAACCACACCAGGGAGGGAGGGAGGGATGGATGCATTGACTTGATTTATTGATTTGATGAATTTGATTGATCTGTATCAGGGGGCATTTTTCCCCCTTACCACCAATCAAATAGAACGCCAATATAAGTTGGGCATGAAGACTTCAGTATGTGTTTAGCGAGTGCATGCTTAAGAGTGTCTGTGCTACAAATGCCAGCTATGAATTCAGGGCATATCAGAAGTGTTTAAACCCATGGTTGAGTTGTGGTTCTATGGGGTGGGGCAATTGAGGGCATTGTTGTTACGATAAGGGGATTTTACAGCACTGCCATCAAATTGCACCATTTTCCCAGTGTTGTGTTTAATATTGTTTCTTCGCATTTTCTCGTCCGTGTCCCAGAATGCCAAGTACCGGGCACAGACCTGGAGATCAACCCCACGCTGGAATCTCTTTGCCTCAGTATGACGGAGCATGCCTTAGGGGGTAAGGCTTAAACACCACACACAATTGCACCCACACATTCGAGGCTGAGAGAGAGAGAGAGAGAGAGAGAGAGAGAGAGAGAGAGAGAGAGAGAGAGAGAGAGAGAGAGAGAGAGAGAGAGAGAGAGAGAGAGAGAGAGAGAGAGAGAGAGAGAGAGAGAATTATTCATCCCATCAAATATTGATTTTCTCTTGACCAAGTTTGTTCTGACTGAAAATGCCAAACAGTTGGAAGACAATGTGGTAGAAACATGAAATAAAAAAAGAATTTTCATCTTTTTTAAAAACATTTTTATGAAACATGGCATGTCCATAAATGATTATAATTGATCATTTAAAAAAGGTATGAATCATTCAACATTCAATCAAAAAGAAATGTTAATAAATATGAAAATCTTATTTTTTTGATTCCATGTTTCTGCCACATTGTCTTACAGCCTTTAGCTATGTGGCCGTATCATTTTTAGTCAGAACACACATTGATCAAGAGAATATCAACATTAAATCAATATTTGCCAGGGGTATTAATAATTTTGCTCTTAACTGTATGCAATCAGTATGTTTTGCTTTCATAAATGAAGTCCTGATTGAGCTACTGTTGACTTAAGGGCGCATTTACAGTAGACCATTTGGTCTGCACCCGAGTTTGTTTGAGCCGGTGAATTTTGCCAATGTGAACGCAGTCTACCAAACCCGGGTGCGGACCAGGGACCGCTAGAAAACAGTGGTCTGGGGTACGGTTTGTTAGAACTCTGGTGCAGTTCAAATGCTGTCTGTTTGACGTTGCCAGGCGATATTGGTAAAAAGAAGCTAGTGTTTATTACATAAACGGACCCAGGTCTGCAAACAAAAATGTAATGTGAACAGAGACCAGCTGGGTCCGGGCTAGGGGGTAGTAATCACACTCGGGTATGGTCTAGTTAAACTGACCCAGTGTGAAGGAAAACCTAAGTGTCTTCACACTGCCCAGAAAATGCCCAATAAACCCCAGACTCTAAAGTTGGCAGTTGTTTGGTGGTGCAGTCTCAAGAATGTGTAGAAAACCAACTGCCAGTTCCACACTGCCTAGACAGTAATTGAAATGAATGACTTTTAGACACATCAAACTCTTTTAGACACATCAAACAGCTTCATCTAACAAGCACCAACATAAACCGACTGATGGTGTGCACACTGACCCAACTGATGGCACTTATTGGGGCAGTGTGCAAGCACCTTAAGAGATCTTTCTTTTTTTTTTTTTTTTTTTTTTACTTTGAGCTGAATATCCTCATTGATTCATTCTCCCTCTGTCTTCCCCAATCCACAGATGGAATGGACAGAACATCAACAATATGAAAACCTAAAAGTGAAAAAGAAACTGGCAAAACAAGAAAAAGAAAAACACTTTGTACCTGAATTATGAGTGGTCCAGCACATATGTACATGCTTAAAAAAACAGAAAAAAGAGAGATGCAAGGAAAAGGAAGAAAACAGTCACTACAAAAAATGACAAAAAACTAACTGTGTATATGTTATCTGATATTTTTCTACTTTATTATACTTAACTAAGTTTATTATAAGTGGAATACAAATGACTATTATATTACAGGAGAGAGTGTGAGTTAGAGGAGTGGAGGGTGGTATAGGTAGTAATTGCATCAGCTCAGTTTGTTTCTTCTGCTGTAACGTGACCTTCCGATTAGAAAAGGTCAATGTGCCCCCCTACCCCCTTTGGCTCTGCAAGGAAAGAGAGTGATTGGTGCTGTCTTAAAGGGGGATTTCACCATGCATCCATTTATTTTTCCTCCTCTCTTCTCCTCCCTGTGAAACGTGCAAAATGGGAGGCGGGTCAGTTTTGTAACCCCCTTATGCACCCCAAGCTCCTCAGACGTGTGCGCATGCGCACACACACACAATCTACCATCGTGCATGGCTCACAGATACACACACACACACACACACACAGAAAGCATAACATTTTTATAACATGCATACTCCCAGTCACCGGCCACACACACACACACACCCTAGAGTGCAATCCTCTAGTCTAGTATAAAGCTCTTAGTCCTAAAATCACACACAAACATGAGTCCCGGGCATGCTAGTCCATGTCCTCACTCTCACCGCCCCTTAAGTTGGCTCTTGTACGCACATGCGAATAACGTCCTTAACGTTATTCTGACCCCCTCAGTTCCTTGACCCCTCAACACATATAACTCTAAGGGCCGCCTTTGGCACAGACAGGACCAATCAGGGGCCCATTATTTATATAACCCCACACTCACCTCAGATCCCCCAGGCAGTAAGTCACACTTCTCCTGAAGCCCGCCTGCCTACCTGCCTGGGTAGCTGCATCCTCCAGTGTGTGTTGGTATTTAGTGCTTGCTCAACACAAGTGATGAGGAATCTTCCACAGGAGCCGAGCCCCCGAGCTCTTGCCTGAAGCTGGTTGTTTGTGGACCTCCCATCGTCCAGCGTCTGTCTGGGGACTGGAGCACTGTACGCCTATGGGAGTCACTCTGGCCTGCATGACCCCCCCCCCCCACCCCCCAAATCCTCCTACCATAGGGTGAGGCCAGAGAGGTGTGGACATATGGGAGATATTGTCTTTTTGTTGTTGATAATGTTGTTATGGGACCGGGTGACTGTTGTGTTTTTTGTACTTTCTTTTTTTCTTTTTTTGTTTTCAGAGCTGGACTCATAGTTTGATGTTTTGGAATGAAATATCAAAGCATGTTCACAATGTCCCCTCCACCTTTTTTTTTTTTAAAAAATGTTGTTTTGTCTCGATCGTTCAAACCTCATCTCATGCGAGAAAGATAGACAAAGCAAAGAGACACAACCTAAATTCCTATCAGTCTCACACCCTCTATCAGCTCCCCACCTCCACCTGTCTCGAAGCTTCCTTCGAGTCCCCTCTCCCAGTCACCAGACACGTCAGTTTTAGGAGATTTGATGAATCACGTCATATGAAGGTGGTAATGTACACCCATTGTATTGCTTTCCTCCACATCCTCACATCCAGGCGCAGTCTTAAGCAAGCCATTTCGCTGGACCATGTAAGAGTGGAGGTGCTTGTATAGTACTTATTTGGTCTTAATTATTATTATTATTATTATTATTATTATTATTATTATTATTATATTATTTGTTTTGTTTGTTTTTTTTCTTTTGGATCCCTCCTTCATTCCCCCTTTGTCAGGGAAGAAAAAAGAAAAACAGGGTTTCCATATTTCCTCAGAGGGCCTTGGCTGGTCTGTTTATCTAGTAAAACTTTGTTATTTACCAAACACACCCCATCTGCGCTCATTTGTTCATCCTTCATGTAAGTTCTTTGTGTGTGTGTGTGTGTGTGTGTGTGTGTGTCGCGTCATACAAATTGTCATCCAGCAGAAGTGCACGCTAGGTTTTCACATGATACATTCCCATTAAATACGCACATACATATGGACACATGTACAATAACACACAGCTATTCATTGTTATATTCATACAGCGATACAGTATGAGTGAACCTATAATTATTATATTTACATTCCAGGGTAAGTTTAATCTTTAGTCCTAAGTGAGTTTAATCCTCGTGAGACGGTTCACAGTCCATAGTTGGATATTGGAAATAACAGACAATTCACGGTTCAGAACATTATTTTTCCCCCATCAAATACTTAATTTACTTTTTTTTTTGATTGACTAATCATGAGCAGTCTGGGCACCTAAAAGGCCTAGTTCCTTTGGTCTGGTGAGAGGTACATTACTCTCTGGGCTTTAACATATTGATTCAGATTGTAGATTTAAATATGCTTTGTATAAAACATGGCTGGTCAAAACATAAGAGGGTTTATTCAGAGGTTATCTATAGAGGACTCAATGCAGCAAAGACGAGGTTAACAAATACGTGTTTGCAGGGAGTAACAACTTGCAAAGCATATATTTATGAATGTGTGCAAAGCTATTATTATTTTGAGGGAAAACACTAGCCATTCACTAGCCATACATCAACGCAGCACCAACTGTCAGCCTATGTGTGGCATAGCATTTTTGGCTCATTTCAGTGTAAACCGTGTGTACTGTGAAACCACTCCACCCTCAAAGCAGGTATCCCACTTCCTCTTCTTGTAAATGAAGCAAGCAACAACAATAAATGGGGGGTAAATATGTCATGTGCCACATGCATGAATGCTGTTGCCTCTGCTACCATCAGCTTGAAGCTCACTCAGGGACACAGGGTCACTTTCATCCCAACCAGCCCCTAGTTACAAGCCCTCCTGCCATTATTCCCTTAGCAACAATTCCCTTTCAGTCGCCCCCAGTGGACAACACTCTGTAGCTTTTATGCAACAGTACAATGCCATCCAAACAAACACCCAATGGCATTCAAGTGGGAACATATACTTTCTAAGACCAGTCTCTCTGCATGGACCAGTTAGATGAGGATGATATTGGTGAAGAGTTGTGTGTTTGATTGCATGTGAGCTTGTGTGGGCAGCTAGCACATTGTTAAATCTACGACTTTCTTTATTTATTTATTTCTTTTTTTTGTGGTGTGTGTATGGGGTGGGGGCGTGCTTTCAAGTGTAAAGGTCACAGCTCCCCAAGGTGAATATGAATCCGATCCAACTGAAGTGAAGATAATCTAATTATGTGTTATGGCGGTGGACTTGCTGACTACACTGACCAGCATGTAGTGAGCATAGCGGACCTCACAGATGCCGTTCAACCCCATTCAGCACACTCACATACCACTAATTTTTTCATGTTATTGTTGGGATGTCCTGTCATTGCTGCACGCAAGCGCTTTGGCTGTGAACTGCCAGTCGACCAGCAGTGCTCAGTGTGAAGTTTATTCTGTTGAGAGACAATTTAATTTGATCATTGGTGTTGATTTTGGGAGAAAGGAACACATTCTTGCCTACATCATGTTTGTTGAGTTCTTTCTTTCTTTTTTTTTTTTAAGAATTGAAAATCAATTAAACTTACATTGCTTGCTCAGAGAAATAGAATCAAATTTTAGTCTTAAGTTGGTTTTCACATCTGGTCATAATTGTCCATGAACACACCATTTCTTAAAATCTGAACGTCACAGTGTCCAATACCAGCATGAAGCTTCTGGTTTTAGCGTTCCAAAGAGTTTGTAAGAGTTGTGCCCACACCAAAGTGGATCAAGGTTCAGGAGGCATCAGAGATGTGGCAATGTGTATAAGGTGTGCAAAATGCACCTGTAATATTGTTTTCTTGTTGCGCTTTCGGGTTATTTGTTCTTTTTGTGTAAACGAAGGGTGACTTCATGTTTTTAGTCTTTGTATTTGTTGTTGCATGCAAATTAGAGGAACTGAGGCAAAAAAAGTAATGAGGCTGTGCCTTTTCTTTTTTATATACAATTTCAGTTCCTCTCAAATGGAATCTGGTGCATTCATAGATAAACAAAGGGTTAATTAACCAGGATGGATTTACATGAAGTGTCGTTGAGTTGTCATCATAGCTCACTGATAGAGGACATATCTGGACAGTCTCTCCTCTTGTAACAGTGGCTGTGGTGCAGTGTTGTTTTTGGGGGAATATAGCCAAGGAAGCTGAAAAATCCCCAGGCATAAAATGCCTTAAATAAAACAGGAAGCAGGTGATTCTTCCCCACAATCCTTAATACATGTGTAGCATTTTGGGGTAGACTCTAGAGTTAAAGGGTTGAGATTACAAATATATTCATAGGGTGCACTGCTGCTATAGAAAGGCAGGAGGAAAGGGTGAGCAAACATGGTGGGCTCCTCTCCAGTGGCTTTTGGGATTGCCTCTGATTCCATTCCGTGGCCTGTATGAAGAGCCTGGCCGGTGATTTCTGGAGCTGGCTGTTCTCTGTTTCGTGGCTCAGATAGACCATTACTGTGATTTGTTGTCAGAGAAGTAGAATGATGCATCAGCCAGTCTGCTTGCTTTCGTTTCCAAAAGCATAATGGATCTTTTACTCTATGCCAAGACTGATGGACGTTTTTGTTTACCTCTTTTTTGTGAACTACAATAGTAACTGGAGTAGACAAATGACCACTGTACTTGCATTGCCGAGAATGGAAATGAAATGTTTTTCTGTTTTCTGTTTTTGATGATAATGTTGTTGTTATCACTGCTTTGAATGTTAGTTGGGAGTGGAATGGTCAAGAGACTTGTTTCTATGTTGACTGTCTTTCTTTTGCCATTTTTGTTTTTATTCTTGCCATACTACACACATGATGGAGGAAGTCAGATTGACATTAAACCTGTTAATGTTTTGCAAAGTGAATGTAGCCTTGGGTGTTTATTATACAGATTTTTCTGTGCCACTGCCAATGTTTTATGTGGACAATGTACAGCAAAGTAGTTGTTTAGAGTCGCTGATAAAATTCCTCTGCTCTGACACAACCATCTCCTCCGGTAATTTGCACCATAGTGGTGATAGTGTTCAGGATAGGCCCGGGCCTGGCAGTGGACAATAGTGATTATATGAGAGCAGAGATGGGGAAGGGGAAGGGGTGAGCAGACAGGACAGCGATGAAGAGCAAAGACCACCTGATTTTGTTCATTTAGAAAAATACAAGTCATTGATTGAATGTACTGTCGTGGTCCTCACTCCTCGACCTCCCAAGACACGTTTGCCATCATTTGAAACAGACCCACAAGATGGCGCTCTCCCAAATGTCTCAGACAGTATAAACTGCTCTGGTTGCAGACCTGACGCTGCAGCTTTGGGTCTAGGCTACATCATTACAAATATATCGCTTCATTACAAATATATGGCCTACTTGGCTGATTACCCAATTATTCCAGTAGGTTTTCCAGTATTTTTTTCAGCAAACGTATCCCTGTCTTGTCTACAAATAGAAAATGTCCAACTCATTTGGATTTGTTTATAAAATATTCTACACTCTAAGTCTAGGATATTTTTGTACATTAAAAGATCAACCAAACATTGTTTTCCTTGCACCATTAGGAAGTCACACCATAACACTGGTAGTCTGTCTCAGATACTTCGGTCAGTAGGCTACACTTTAATGCAGTGCGCAGTGTGTAGTCCTTAGCTACAATTCACCCAATAAGCCTATAGCCAGTATGGTTTTTTCGGGTCCGGGAGGGGCCGCTCGAGCTTGAAATCTCCCGATAATAGTGTTCCATTTCCCCTGGTGCCTACTATACTTCCTTGTTTTAACAGGCGATGCGTCTCTGTGTGTGACTAGGCTATGCACGAACCTATCTAGAAATTATCTGGCTATTACGATTCAGCAAATGACCAACTGAGTCCACGATGCTGACATTGTGGTCTGGATGTGTGTGTTTTATCAGCGTTTTAACAGCTGTAGCAGTATCTGGTGAGTAGCCGTGATGGTGAAAGTTAGATCGCATTATGCAAATTAACAGGTGAGTGCATAAAGTTGAAGGATATTTTGATCATAGCAACGTCTGATTAGTCAACAAAACGAACCCAAAATAAACTGCATATCTCTACTTTTGCTCATAGGCCTGGTGACGGACCGTGGTAAAGTTGGTTTTATGATGGACGTTGGATATTCGACACATTTGGAAAATCTATTTAGCACTGACTACGAGGGTCGAGTTTGTGTCAAACCAACTTTAATGTGTTTAAACAAGGCCTGACTATATTACACAAAGCTTCTTTTGTCCAAAAACCCATGTTTTAATTTTATGATTTTTTTATGCTGATAAAAGATTTCAATCTATTATGCGGCTTCACCTTTTGACTTACCCATACTAAAACACATCTCCTGAACTCGCCTTACTGCCCTTTCTAGGACACAAAGGGGGTCATTCCACGTCAGTTCAACCAGGGCCCACGCACTTAGGTCTCAAAAAATTCTGAAAAAATTACCAGGTGTACCTATGTTACCCAGGAGACACACTGCAAAATTACTCTTATGTAAGATCAATACTTTCCAAGATACAGCCAGTTTTACAGGGGGAGGGGGGTGTCGACTTTGTTCGCCGCTTTTTTTGTCAAAGTTCACAAGCCCACAGCGCAAGAACTAAACCATGTAGGAGGCTCAAATTTGCATGCTGGTACATAAATAGGAATAGGATGTAGCAAAATCGTCACGTTTGGTCTGGATAATCCTGCAAGGTCATAGCTGTCCCTCAAAGTTGATACAAATTTTATTGGAGTTTTTGGCTGGGCTCTGTTTAAGCCTTCAGAAGACATATTTGTACTCAACATAGGCTCTTGATTTATTTTCCTTACTGAGATAAGTAGAAACACTCTATCAATGAAGCAATGAACAGAAAACAAATCCCTTCAGGGTCTGAACAGCAGACCTCACAAGTCTGAAAAATCATTTTGGTAATCATTTTCAGAGCACCCAAACACCTTGTGGGAATATACAAAGATTTTTTAAATATGTTTTTCTTTATTCTCCATGATCCCTTCTTTTTGAAAACACCAATTTGACTTGTGTTATGCAAATCTTTCTTTTTTTTTATTTTCCACCCTGAACATGGGCAAAATGCCCCATTGACATTAATATGTCATTATTAACATTAATATGTTTTATATCCCCCTGGTTGAATTGACGTGGAATGACCCAAAGCTTCTTTTTCCCTAAAACCTACTCTATTATGCGAATTGCGTTTTTGGACAAAATAAGCTTTGTGTACTATATAGAGCAGTAATCCGAGTGCATCAGATGTGTTTTGACATGGGTAGGTCAAAAGGGCAAGCCGCATAATAGATTTGAAACATTTAACATTAAAAATTGTATAAAATCAAAGAGTAGGTTTTAGGGAAAAAGAAGCTTTGTGTACTAGAAAGGGCAGTAAGGCGAGTTCAGGAGATGTGTTTTAGTATGGGTAAGTCAAAAGGTGAAGCCGCATAATACATTGAAATCTTTTATCAGCATAAAAAATTCATAAAATCAAAACATTGGTTTTTGGACAAAAGAAGCTTTGTTTAATATAGGCAGGCCTTGTTTAAACACATTAAAGTTGGTTTGACACAAACTCGACCCTCGTAGTCAGTGAATAGATTTTTCGAATGTGTCGAATATCCAACGTCCAATATAAAACCAACTTTACCACGGTTGCTGACCGTATTTAGTTGTTTATTTCCAAAGTTGCTGACAAGTCTAGGCATACTGTTCATGGTAGCCTAATTCTTCACAAACTTGATCAGATCATTCAGATCGATATTCCTGTTAAGCTTTGTGGTAACTAGTCTGGAGGTGGGGGTAAGTTAGAAGGAGGTATGGGCTAAATGCTGCGAAAAAGCCAGTAGACATCAACGCGATCTGTTTCTCCTCCAGGTGAACTTCGTTTTGCATCGTATTATGGTAACCACATGGTTCTACACAAGGCTCCAGAGAGAGCCGTGATATGGGGCTATGGGACAAACAACACGACTGTTGTAGTCAACCTGACAGGGCTGTCCAACAGAAAGACATTCAGGAGTGCCGTGAGAGACGGTGAGTAACCTTCTCGCCCCCCATCCACGAAGGTTTACCAGGAAATTGAATAGGGTATTTTTAAGCAGCCCATCGGTGGTTCTCAAAGCTGCTGTAACCTGCTCTACTGGTTTTACTTTCGGATTAGTGAGTCTGGCAATGTGCCAGTGGCAGTCGCAGGTCCGGTCTTACCTGCTGATCCAGTAACAGGTAGGTTGGGCAATGTCCCCTTAAAGGTGCTCTGAGCGGTAAACATTTGATTTTACCATGTGTCCGTACAAAAATAAATGTAGAATTTTCTACATAAAAATATAAAATATTATGTAGGCTATAGCCTATATGGCCTGATGAAAGTGGACAGCTAAGAGACATACTGGCTAGGCTACCGAAGTTGTGTGGAGGATCTGCTCCAAGAAAATCCTAAAAGACGGATAGACAGCAAATCTGAACACTGCTCAAAGATTGTCCGCCTTAAAAATCTTTGCACTGCTTGTGCACCAACAGAATATTGACGACAACTTGTCAAAAGTCCAACAATCGCAAAGCAGCATTGCCGTTTTGGTAAGCTAACCTACATTCCAGGACCAGATCAGCTTTCCCCAGCTGTTTTCAGACATTTTCAGCACCTCTCTGCAGCAGTGTGTCGTTCCACAGTGTTAAAAAGCCTCTACCATCATTCTGGTCCCGAAGACAACATAAACAACTGGGCTTAACTACTTCGGGACCGTTGCCCTCACTTCAGTGGCTATGAAGGTGTTTGAACGTGTGGTAGGCCAGTGTTTCTCAAACTTTTTCAGACCAAGGCAAGGACCACTTAACCAATAAATAGAAACCTCACGGACCACCTAGCTAAAAAATAAAAAACAGTAGACCTACTTCAACAGTATATTACACAATAGACATACTCACTGAACAACCTTTCTTATTGTCTTGGCACCTTGCTTATTGTGTCAGAGGACTCATATGATTTAAACTAGCGTAGCTTACACAGTGTTGCAGAACAGTTTGGATTTACATACAAGTTGGTTCAATATTGCAAACAACTCATCTATATTATATTTTACCACGTCTGCCCGCGGACCACTTGGGATAGCTTGCGGACCACACTTTGAGAAACACTGTGGTAGGCTACTCTCCCATCTGCAAACCACAGTATCACCACTTATGGATCCCTACCAGTTTGCTTACCAGTCTAACAGATCTGTGGAAGAAGCCATTAACCTAGGAGTTCACTCTATAGACCCTTTCAACAATAAAAACAAAAACAATGCTTGAACGTTCTATTTGGGCCCCAATCTACTTCCTCTGCAGTGTGTAGGTTTTTGAACATTCCAAGTTCCGCAACAATTGAAGGTTCTAAAATTCTATGTTGAATTCAATGAACCCAGATATTCTTTAGAACGTTCATTTCCCAACATTCCCGTCACACCGGTGTGACGGTACTCCTTTAAAGGTTAAGATAACATATGGAATGTTAAAAAGGAAGTCTTGTGGGGCCAACTATGATATATGTGATGATTCTGTGAATACTGGATATGGGGCCCCCGTTGTACAATGCCTGCATACCACAAATACTGCAATCATACAATCAATGAGAGCATGTGGTTATAAATTCTTTGATGCAACTGTTGCTTTTCTGGACCAGTGAGTGACATTTTGGGTAATTTTCTGCGGCACACCTGATGATCTCTCACGGCACACTAGTGTGCCCCGGCACAGTGGTTGAAAAACACTGCTTTAGGTTACAAGCCATGAACACCAACTCAGCTCTGTGTCACTGGATACTGGACTTCCTGAGGAATAGAATTCAATCAGTCAAGGTCAACATCATGCCCTCTTACCCTCAACACTGGAGCGCCACAAGGCTGTGTGTTATCTCCTCTTCTGTTCTCCGTCTACACTAATGATATGAGATCTCACCATCACTCTGTCAAAGTATTGAAGTATGCAGATGACACCACTATCATCGGCCTCATTAGTGACAATGATGAGTCCCAGTACCACAAGGAGGTGAAATGGGCTATGATCTTGTGTACTGAAAATAAGCTCCATCTTAACACCTCAAAAACCAAAGAAGTGGTTGTGGACATGAGAAGGTGGCCTAACACCAAAGCCCCGTCTATTATATGTGAACAGCCTATAACCTTGACTGACTCCTTTACATTTCTTGGCTCACATATCAGCTTTGAAATGGGACATTAACACCACCCACCTTATCAAAAAGGCAAATCAGAGACTTTATTTCCTAAGACAACTGAAAAAGTTTAATGTCAACAAAACCCTTTTGGTGCTCTTCTACAAAGCCATCATTGAAAGCATAATTTCATATTCAATCACCGTCTGGTATGGGAGCTCAGAAAGTCGCACCAAGAGGAAATTAGAGAGAGTTGTCACCAAAGCCTCCAACATCACTGGTTGTGACCTTCTATCAGTCCACTCTCTGTATGCTGAACGCAGCTACAATCATCCTTTCCCCATCTATGTCTCACAGCAGTCACCAAGAACAAGGGTTGTGGGATGGACAGGTGTGAGATGTGGAAAACATATTATGTCATCTTGTCTTTTTCTCACAAAATATATCAGTTTTTGTTAGATTATAGGCTACTGCATCCTGATTCCTAATCTAGATCAGCTGTTTGTAATAAACCCCACTAAGGTATAGGCATCAAGATATGGCGCTTTTCAATGGCTGAGCTACATGTGTACGTATAGGCCTTAATTAGGGCCTACCCATAAAACATGCTGTCTTTCATTATAGGTTACAGATGATAGCCGGTATTGTGATTGGTTGGCTTTAATTGACTAACGTTAGAAAGGGAGTTAAATCAGATGTTTCTCCATATTGAAGGCTTTTTGTGATTGATAATAATTAACAATTTATAATTGTAGGTCATTGAAATTATATGTCATTGCATGTTTATATGCCATTTCTAAACCTACACTTTGTTTGGATGGGCACAGTTCACCCCTGCCCATGTCTACAGCCAGCCCTGTTAGGTGCATTATAAACTCTTATTGAATCGTTTCAGAAGTGCTGCAATCAAATCTTTCTTGATGCAGTAAATGCAGTTGTTTACTCACTTTCAAAAAAAAATACATATCCATACAAAATACAAATCCAGAACTGTTTAATCATGTCACCATCAGAGCAGCCACTGGTTGTGTTAAAATTCATATGTCATCATGTAAAGCCTGCCCTGTGCCAGCAATTGTGATTTGTGCCTGGTTTTTTGGAACGTTGGAAATGGGTGTCAATAGCCTCCTTGACAGACTTCACTTTCGTTGTTCCGTTGCTTTCAATACAACCCCAAACACCACCGCCGATAGGTTACAGTTTTGATCTATTTTTGTCAGCACCCCTCAATACAAATCCATTGTTTATCGGATGTTTATGTCAGTTAAACCTTTCTGTGCTGGTGTGAGTGAGCAAGTTACAGAAAGTGACAATGCACTCATGTGGGTGCCTATGTGTGGGGGTCTGTTTTAATTTGGTTTTAGAATGCGTCTTGGGTGATCCGATCACAAGTTGTCTGCCGGACACATTGCTGTTTACACATGTATGCAAGTTTTACAGCTAGATGTTGCTGACCACTTGTTTAGATTCCGTTACTGCCAACGTCACAGTCATTAGAACTCCCATCATCCAGGATGAATCAGAACGCATTAGCGTTTACTGTACACTACAAGATAGTGGTCAAATGGTTCTATACATGTACTGTTTAGGTAGTATGTACCCAAGATGAAGTAACACACAGAATATGGACACTTTCAAGAGAGTTCCATTATCAGCATCATAGTTGGCCCCACAAGACTTCCTTTTTAACATTCCATATGTTATCTTAATGTAGAGGAAGTAGATTGGGGCCCAAATAGAACGTTCAAGCATTGTTTTTGTTTTTATTGATGAAAGGGTCTATAGTCTCAACCAACTTTCCCTCTTTCTTTGTCTGATGTCCCTTATAGGTATTTGGAGGGTGACCCTTGATCCTGTGAAGGCGGGAGGTCCTTACAACCTGAGTGCTGTGGAGAGGGGTGGGAGTGATGGCGAGGTCATGCTCACAGACGTGATGTTTGGGGATGTGTGGCTTTGTGGAGGACAGAGCAACATGGTCTTCACCGTCCATCAGGTCAGGACCCTTTCGTCTCGCCTGGTCTTACGGTAGTGAGACTTAACAACAATGAGTTCAGTTCAACTTCAGAACGGTTCAGAGTGGCCTGGAGATATTTGCACAAGAGGCTCAGAGCAACCTTGTATGGGCTGGCTTTAGGGAGGGTCAATGTATAGTGTGGTACACTGACTGACTATACAAAATGAAAGGATTACATTATTTTAACCCCCTAAAATGTTACCAACAATCTGTCAACGTGTGTCTTGGTTGTTAAATTAGATATATAACAGCTCAGCAGAGCTGGCCATGGCCTCAAAGTTCCCAGATGTGCGCCTCTTCCACGTTGCTCAGGAGACGAGTTTGGTTGAACTTACAGACCTGCCTGGAATCGCTGTGCCTTGGTCTGTGCCCACACCACGTAAGTAACGTTTGTGATTGTGAAGTGTGCATGTGTGGGGGGGGATGTTGTACCACGCAGGAGAGATCGTTTTAAGCTTATTTAAGATGTGATTGCATGATGCCACACCCTTGGTCTGCTGCTGTGTTTTCGTTTTGCTGTAGATGTGGTTAGTTTGTGGTCTGGCCTACTGGCTGATCTCTTTGTGTGTCATGTGATTGTCATGTGTTTCTCTGGCCAAATGCTCCACTATAAGTGGAAGTGTGAATGGCAAATTACTTATCTTTCAACAAATAACACATTGTTGACAGTAACCACAACCCCATAGAGGACTTTACACTATGCCTAAAATGAGTTGAATATGAGGAACTCACCTCCGTACTGGCGAGGTCACACCTTTCAAACTCAAGTTTTGGCCTTATAAAATGTTATCTTACCTATCATTAATTTGATCTTGAATTGCTCCACATAATGTGAACGGCAGTCTGATCATGGATTCAGTACACTTTGTCACACCACACACAATCAGCCAAAAGTGCCAAGGTCCATTCATCTTTGCTGCAGAAGACACATGGCCCTAGCTTTTGCAAGCTCCACACAGGTGCAATGAGTACACTGGGCCTGAGCTTTGGCAAGCTTTTAGGATCTACTGTAGCTCAGACTGAAGCTTCCCCCTCCCCTTCTCGTTCACCGCACCTGCACTGGATCCAAACCTCCCCACTGTCGCTCATGTTGCTCATATCCACCAAAAAACGGTGAATGTTTTTTCGGCTCTAGTAGCGACAGCATCACTCTACATCGCCAACATCCAACTATTTAAAACTATTCATATTAACTCATATCTTATATTCATATTAACTCCTCGCATTATCTTATAAACTGCCTATAACATTATCTTATATACTGCCTATAACATTATCTTATATACTGCCTATACTGTAACATTATCTTATATACTGCTGATAATATTGGCATTCTTCTGTTCCATAAAGTTTAGACACCCTTATGCCTTCCAGTCTGGTGTTTTCCATCAATTTTAGTGACACTTTTGGCTGCCTTTCAGGTTACCTTAAACAGCAAATTTTGGTTCAGTGAAATGTTCTCTTTACAGGACATTTATCAGAGGGTCACAGCATGTATTCACAGCTATACTGTAATTTTCCGACTATTAACCAAGGTTTATACAATTATTTTTCAAATTTCCGACTACACAGAGGTAGCTATAAATAGGAATGTATTTATTTTGTTATCATCATTCTTCTTTCTTATTAAATCACAATCTGATTCAGATTCATTATAAAGTAATGTTTCATAAACTTTGGTTAATTCATGGGTGTGTTTTAATGTACTGTACCAGTGTGGTCAAAACACTGTTTTTTTTCTTCAAAAAAATAAAATACAGGATATGGCTAATACTCAGGCAATTACTGTAATACCCTTTCTCCAGAAATTGAGATCTGTCTGTCTGTCTGTCTCTCTCTCTCTCTCTCTCTCTCTCTCTCTGTATGTCTGTGTGTGTTTGTTTGTGTGTGTGTGTGTGTGTATGACTTATAGAATTACTCACTCAATACTCTGCGGTCTGCTGGCTATTTGGACGCTACCTGTACCAGACCTTGCATTACCCTATCGGCCTGGTGGAGTCGTGCTGGGGAGGGACACCCGTGGAGGTGTGGTCCTCCAGCAGACCCCTCCAGAAGTGTGGAATTCCCCAGGCAACAGAGAGGTAACAATCCCTGAATAATACAAAAGCTCAGCATCAGCATCATTGACTGTGTTTACATGGACTTAGGCATCCCGGTTATGAGGATTATCCTGATTTTGATCATATTCAGCATATGGTGTTTACAGGAACACAGAGAAAACTGGTTATTAACATCCCTGTATACATGATGAATATTTGTTTCCAACAATACAATTTTATTAGCTCACATTATCCCGGTTTAATGCAGTTGCGTTTGCATTAGAAACCTGTATAGGCCCCAGCCGTGACGCAACTGGCTGGGGCACCTACACCGTACGCCGGCGACCCAGGTTCGATTCCTGCCCCGTGGTCCTTTTCTGATCCCACCCCAACTCTCTCTCCCACTCACTTCCTGTCACTCTCCACTATCCTGTTGCATTAAAGGCATAAAAAGCCCCCAAAAAGAAAGAAACCTGTATAAAGTGTATACATGGAACAGTATCTAGCATAACCGGATTTCTCAGACCGGGATAAAGGCTTAGTAGACTAGCTCTCAGTGAATAGTGAATATCTTTTATTAAATTACATTATGTTGACCCCTCGTTTTGTTTGTTTTTTGTTGTTGTTACTTTTTGTTGATAGTTACAACGACTTCATAGAGGATAAACCAATCCCAATCCAAAACTCTGTGATGTGGAACGACTTCATAGGGGATGAACCAATCCCAACCCAAAACTCTGTGGCATGGAATGCCATGATCCACCCTCTGCTCAACATGACCATCACAGGTGCCATCTGGTATCAAGGTGAGGGCACCAAGGGTCAGCACCTGCATGAGGACAGGAGTCCAGCACGGTCCTATAGGAGACTTTACCATTGTGCACTGTTATATGTAGATCTGCTCGTATTATATAGTCATGCCAGGTGCGATGTGCAGTATGTGATAATTAAAGTATGTGATAATTTCCTTGAGTGCAGTCAAGGCCTTGATTAATCTCAAAGGGTCCCTTTTACCACACACAGGTTAAGCCTACTCCTAGACTAAATGAAAAAACTGCAATGAAAATTTCCACTGAAAAAACTTTTAGTTTCTAGAGGACTAGGCTTAGTTCAGTTTAGTACAGACATAAATGCCTATCCAGTGGAAATAAAATAATGAAACTCCTTTCCCCCATCCTCCCGCTCTCTGTCCTAGGTGAGAACAACCGTTACTACAACCGCGATAAGTACAACTGCACCTTCCCCAGCATGATCGACGACTGGAGGATGGCCTTCAACCAGGGCTCAGGGGGCCAGACTGCCCCAGACTTCCCCTTTGGATTTGTGCAGGTGGGTCTTGGGTATCAGGCTTTTCACTTGTAGACATTTTATAATTCCATGCATGCATTTTACATACAGACATATATCCACACAGTCACAGGCAGTATTTATTACATGTCCTTCAGAAAAACTCTCTGTCTCACTACAGTATAGTTACATATAGCACCTTTCATATAGGCTTTGTGTATTCATGTCAGGCCTGGTGTTTACAGAAGCGACTAAAAATCTTAAATGTCTCAATATCTTTCAATCACTCAACCCTTTCTGCATTGCAATCATGATAACATGTAGTACAGATGTCGTATAACATATCAGTATCAGAACAGAAAACACTACTCACTATCCATAACTCCTGTTACACTCTTAAAACTCTTGTTATGTAACATGAAGTGTGACCCTTCTCCCGGTTCCACACCCAGCTGTGCACCGAAAGGCAGGATAATGTGCCGGACGGCTTCCCAGAGATCCGTTGGCATCAGACAGCCGACTTTGGCTATGTTCCTAATGAGCGCATGAAGCGGACCTTCATGGCCGTGGCCCTCGATTTAAATGACGCTGATTCACCTTGGGGCACGTAAGTATATGGAGTAGACATCCATCTTGTATAGGACAGCATTACAATAACTTGCACATATTCAATTAACATGCCTTCTAGTTGTACCAAAGTTCATAGTGTATTTTGCGATTTTCTTTCTTTTTTGTAGAGGTAGATCCCAAATTATCTTTTTACCATGTGACCCACTTTTTAAAAACATGTAAATTTCTCTCTGAGATGTCGAAATAAGATTTAGAGTTTGCTGGTATGTTAAAATACTCAAACACCATGAACTGCTTACAAGATTAATTTAAGTATATTCTTTCCCCTGACGTGGTTCCCTGAAAGCATCCACCCACGTTTCAAACAGGATGTGGCCTACAGATTGACCCTTGGTGCGCGGACGATTGCCTATGGCGAAAAGGGTATATCCTACCAGGGTCCCTTCCCAGGTTCTGTTTTTGTTAATGAGACCTACCTAATGCTCACTTACAATCAGAACGTCTCTGCCACCCCAGCCAAAGATACATTTGAGGTAAGTGTTCCACACTTGGAAGATGTTAGATTGGTCCATTACATGCACCTATAGATATAAACAGACCACTCTAGAACATTCACTGACTATGGAAAGCTGAAGTGCTATGTTGGGTTGGGGTAGATATTTCCCTTAGGCATAAAAACTTGGCTGAGGGTTGCAATTGGGTACGTATTCTTGTTAGGTTAAGAGACGCCGTTGCTAGGGGGTGGCTAGCTCTTTTAGGAATATGAATTCTGTTTCATGGGAGAAACTGAGATGCAAGATCTTTTAACCTTGTAGGCACCCAAAAGCAACACAACCTACAGGTATGCATGGCAGTGGTGGCACCAGTGTGATCTATGTGACAATTGTTTGACTGCAGCCACTCCAGATAAGTATGTTTGAAGGTGGAAAGAAATTAGCCCCCAGCCAAATACTGTTAGAATATGAAAGTGGCTGGTATAGTAAGGCAAGTTTGTTTATTTATTTATTTACTATAGATACATTGCATAGAGGTTTCCTATTACAGGAATAGAAAATGCCATAGGCTTACTGGGTCCTGGCATTTTCTCAAAACTACTGTCAGTAACTTTGTTTATGGCAGAGAATGTATGTAACAGGGACCCCGAAAATGTCATACAACCATATTGCAATCAAAGTCCTTCTGAATGGTGAGGGGGAGGCGGTGGAGGTGACCTACACTTTTTTGGTGCTGTAAAATGAATTTCCCTTGAATTTCCCCTGGGGATCAATAAAGTATCTATCTATCTATCTATCTAAAAGTTGAGAAAACAGCTGAAGGTCTCAGCCTGTCTATTGGCTGGGGGATCTGATGGCTCTTGGGCTAGTAAAAAGCTGCATGGCTACTGGCAGTAACCTCTGCATTTTTGCAGGGAACGTCGTGTGCTGGGGTGGGGATGGTGATAGGTATTTAGGGGAATTGGGGTGGGATGTTGGTGTCTACATGTTCAAAGTCTCCATATGACTGCTGAGGTAGGTTGCTTCCAGCAGTCATTCCAGCAGTGTCCACAAGGGGTCAGGGGGGGATATTCTTGTGTTAGCACTGGCTGGTTCTCTGTAGGTAGGTAGCTATCTCTATTTGTCTGCTGAGATCCCAGAGAGTTTGATGCCAGTGATTGGCTTTAAGTCATTTCAGCAGGGTCTGTACTGTTTTTGTGTCATTCCAGTACAGTACATAGCTGGAAATTGTTGAGCGAGCTGTTTTTGGTCCTCCAAGGTCTTCCTTTCAGTGGAGGCTACAGGGTGATTATCTGAGGACCCACAGCAGGGGGGGGGGGTTCAGCATGCCTCTGTTTCAGCATGTGCAGTGTTTTGCTTAAGCTGAGTTGTTGATTTCATCAACTTGTTCCGTTTGTATGGCTACTGAGCACTTACCAGAGGTTCTGCTAAAGGTTGGCAGAAAATATGTTGGGTGACTGAGAGAGAGGTGATAGTTTCCCCAATACAACTGTGTTCTGTGCTATTTGGTCTGAAATATTCTCTACGATTCCAGAAAAGGATAAAATTGTCATCCCAAGGTTCATCCCAACTAAAAAGCATGTTTTTGCAATGTTTTGCTAGATGTTTAAACTGAATAATGATAAATAATAAATAATAATTAATTATATTCATTCATTGTGTGCCATTAGATTATATACTGCTTGGTAATATTGCAGGTCATTTTGATCATTTTATGGAGTCAAATCACATTTCCAGACAATATTTACCACTTATGCAGTCTTCTGTCCCATAAACTTCAGACAAGCTTAAAGCTTCCAGTCGCTTCTGGTAACACTTCTGGGGAATGTTGAGGAGGAAAGCAGTGGTTTAGGGGTACCATGGCAATCAAAACAGAGACTGCACTCAACACTTATCAGGTGTTATAATCAAGTGGTTTAATGACAAACCTGGGTAAATTAATAGTGGTGAATCTAATTGTGGGCAGTCAGTACTCTCTCCACCCTCTCCATGTTTGAGTACTGACTGCCCACTACTGCTTTACTACTGTTTTACTACTGTTTTACTAATGTCCACAGCCTAATGTTTTTACTACTGTTTTACTGCTACACTGTTTTTCATGCTGTATTAGCACACATGATCAATGGCTTCTGCTACAATACTGAATGGCTGTAACCCTATTACCTCAACCTGTTCTTGCACTGACATAGTTTTTTTTATAGTTTTTTATATTACCTTGTCTACATTATACTTTACTCTCCTATTTGTCCATATTATTTATTTATGCTGGTCTCTAGACCTTATTATTGCACTGTTCCACTGGTGGACTAATGTTGGACTACTTTTTGCACCTTCACCATGACACTCACTCTCTTGAGCACCTTACCATACACACAGAACTACAGGACTACTGTTGGACTACTTTTGCACCTTCACCATGACACTCACTCTCTTGAGCACCTCACCATGCACACAGAACTACAGGCCCTGTCACTACAAGCATCTCATGCTTGATCACCCTCAAGCACACTGGATTTTTTACATTTAACTTATATAGTATATTTAGTTGTTAGTTTTTCTTATCTCCTACTGTCTCTATTGTACAGTGGAGTTTGGTTATATGCTTATACTTATATTTACCATTTCTGCTGTAAGTGCATGTTGTGTGTGATGTCTGTATGCTACTGAGACCCCCTGAATTTCCCCTTGGGGATCAATAAAGTATCTATCTATCTATCTATCTAGCTATCTATCTATCTAGGCCAGCCACATGACTCTTTTGTTCCAAAGTGTACCTCTAACCACGAGTTTACCCACCCAGGTCGGTCACTAAACCACACACTTGACCCCACCCATGCTTTTCCTCTGTCTCTGGCTTAGGTCTGTTGTTCCATGGAAAAGGTGCAGTGCAGTTCGGGGAATCGCTGGATCTGGATGTCTGCTCCCATGGTGCCACAGGGCCCTTCCACCGTGGCCATAAGCCTGTGGGGCTGCCGGGCCGAGCACGTGGCCTCCCTGCGCTACGCCTGGAAGGACTGGCCCTGTGACTTTAAGGCCTGCCCCGTCTACAGTGCTGATGGGGTCCTGCCCGCACCACCTTTCGTCCTGCACCGGTGGCCCTAGCCTGATAATCAGTTGGCCTGAGTTTGAATCATACCTCACACTGTGAGTCCAAAGCGCTTTAGATACTTCCCCAAATCAGAAAGAGTTGGGACGTGTAAAATGCACAAAAAAAAAAACAGAATGTGATAATCGTAAACTCATATTTAAATGCAGAAAGTATGCAGACAATATATCAAATGTTGAAAATTATATGTATTACTATTTAATTGAAAATATATGTTCATTTTGAATTTGATACCAGCAACACGTTTAAAAAAAAGTTGGGATGGGGCCAAGAAAATGCTGGAAAAGTTGTGTAATGGTAAAGAAAATAAAAGGAGGAATGTTTCACAACTAATTAGGGAATCTGGCAACATGATTGGATATGAAAAAGAGCATCCCAGAAAGACTATTAGAAGTAAAGATGCAGAGGTATTCATCACTCTGTGTAAATGTATATGGACAAAAGATGAAACAATGTAATTATAATGCTTCTAAACATGAAATTGCGAAGTGTTTGGGGAGTTCATCATCTACAGTACATAATATCATTAAAATATTCAGAGAATATTTTATATATATTTTATGTATATTCAGAGAATATTTTATATACAGAGATAAATCTCTGTATAAAAACAAGGGACAGAGCTGAAAAACAATATTGGATGGCCGTGGTCTTTTGGACCTCAGATTGCACTGCATTAAAACCAGATCTGTGTCTGTAATGAAAATCTTTGTATGGGCTCAGGTAAACCTCTGATAACCATTGTCTATGAGCACAGTTTGATACTCAATTCACAAATGCTAGTGTAAACTTTACCATGCAAAAGAAGATATTGTATTTAGACGTGATGCAGAAATACCACTGTCTTATCTGGGCATGAGGGCCTATCCAAGTATCCAAACTCTCCAACTTGTTTTGGTGCTCAGTTCGCAACCCAACATCTATGACGGTGTGGAGGTGCATTAGTGCCTACAGCATGGGCATCTTGCACATCTGGCAAGGCACAATCAACTCTGAATGATGCAGCACAGGTGAAGCAGCACAGTGGTAAAAATGTCCCTGTCCCAACTTTTTTTTTAAAACATATTGCTGGCATCAAATTCAAAATTAACATATATTTTCCATGAAATATCCATGATATGTTGTCTATGTCCTTTTTGTAGCTAAATTAATTAATTGCTGCTCCGTCCGGCATCTTTTGTGTTTGTTATTTTTTAAATGTATTTCGTCATGTCTTGATGTCACAGGCACGCTGGCGACTACGCCGCTCCATCCGGCATCTTTTGTCTTTTTGTTATGTGTCTTGTTTGTGGAGCACTTTGGGTTGTGCATGTTAAATGTGCTTTAAAAATAAAACTGACTTGACTTGACTTGACTAAATATGGGTTTACAAGATTTGTATATTACCACATTCTGTTTTACATCCCATCTTTTTCTGATTTGGGTTTGTAAAAGCAGCTGTCAAATTACTCACTTTGATTTACTGTCACTTTACTGTTTATTTTTCAAATGGTTTACTGATTTACTGTATTTTCTTCTTGTACTTGATTGCCTTTGAATGCTGTTAGTTGACTGTTCTAAAGAAGTGGGTCTTACACTTTTAAGTATCACGACCCCCTTTTCTCTAACCAGCGGAATTTGGTTTTAAAATGTTGTAAGATGGGCATTGAAAGTAGCCTGGATACCTGTCTGACTTCACAGAGAGTCTGGCCTAGATCCATAGGCAAGGCAAACGTTTATTTCCTGGTTGGTGGACGCTTGTCTGAAGTTTGAAATCATTGGAGTTCAATCACTAACGTTTGGTAATGACGTATGTTAACTACGGGGGACACAACGATAACGATAGGCTTGCAACTTTCGTAATCGCTCTCAGGAATGCCCTCTGTTTGCTGGTTGGTTTGGAGACAAGTTGCCGAAGTAAACGAAGTGAACGAGAGCTATTCCAGACGGAGTACTGTAGGGAAAAGAAATGAAGGGGAAGTACGTAGGGAGGCGGGGGCCAGGCTACATTGGAAGCAGAGGCAGAAAATGTCTTCTCTCATAGGTAGTCAACATCAAAGGCATTATGTCAATGGCAGCTTTTGACTTAAAGCCTTTACAAAAATGTCTTTAATTCAGAAAATGTCTTAAATCATTTTGCGACCCCTCCAATATTTTTGGCGACCCCCTGTTTGAGAACCACTGTTCTAAAGTCACATACAGACTATCAGTGGACAGAGACCTGCACCCCTGGCTGTGAAGAGAGATATCTCACTTGTCTCAGGGTTGCCCTCTGGAGTTTCTAAAGCTGTAACTCAATCTACATTTGCCTTATCACAACTTGAGCTCTACAGAGTGCTTTTCTGCCACTAATGTTGCCATGCTATGTTTTATTTAACCTAACTTTATTTATTAGGTAGTCTTAGTAGGAGAGTTGTGATTAACCTTTAGTGTTGTGATTTTACCTTGATGAAATGGTGTTGCTAATAAAATTTGACCAATGATTGAAGACATGCATGGTCCTTTATAAACCAGCATTGTTAAATATATTTTCCTGTCTGGCATCCTGTTGTCGAGGTAAGCACCTACACATAAACTCAGAGCCAGGACCCGATAGATGAGGATGATATTGATGAGTTGTGTGTTTGATTGCATGTGAGTGTGTGCAGCTTGGATGTGGTTACTCTAAGGCTATTTGCCCACATTGTTGAATCAAAGAGTTGCTTTCTTTTCACTCTTTTATTGTGGTGGTGGTGGGGGCAGGACTTTCAGGTGTAAAGGTCACAGCTCCCCAAGGTGAATATGAATCTGATCCAACTGAAGTGAAGATAATCTAATTATGTGTTATAGCGGTGGACTTGCTGACTACACTGACCAGCATGTAGCAGAGTGGACCTCATAGATAGATAGATAGATACACTGGAAATTCATCTTTGGCACTCTGGTGACATAAAACACAAAAACACAGCAAACAGACAATATAAGTTAAGTTGTATAGTTACATAAAGTATAAATTAAGTGTCTTTAAGAATTAAGAAAAGCATGAATGAATAAATACTAGTGCAATTCTCAGTACTGATCATTCTCGTCATCACCCTAGTTGGGTGGTACATGAGTAAGTTGGGAGGGGAGTTATTTTAGTTTGCCTTGGTTCAAGATGGACACAGCAGAGGGAACAAATGACTTCTTGTACCATTGGGACCATCAATCTTCTGCCAGATGGCAATAGCTGAAAATATGGATGGAGGGGGTGGGTGGAGTACAGCTGTTACAAGAGGGTCTGGTGTCCCTTTGTTATGATGCACTTCCTGCGACGGTCACTCGTCTCTAAATTACTTGACTCCCTCTCCCACGTTGGTACACTCCTGGCTCTGTGATTGGTTAGTGAACTTAGATTCCCGATTGGCTAGCCAAACCTGAGCATTGCCATTGGCTATTCAACAGGAAGTGCCAGAATCGTCTCAAAAGTACTCGTATACTTGCAGAGAATACTTGTGCGAGCGGCAGAGATTCGTAATGGCAGAATAGCTTCGTAATTGAAAGACAGCAACTGTGGAAGGTTTAGTACCTGTGGAAT
The DNA here is from genome assembly GCF_017589495.1 of Alosa alosa. Lineage (NCBI taxonomy): Eukaryota > Metazoa > Chordata > Actinopteri > Clupeiformes > Clupeidae > Alosa > Alosa alosa. The sequence continues at coordinate 18,325,993 of NC_063203.1, read as the reverse complement.
ATATTTGTAAGTGAAGGACATATGAATAATACTTAAAATCGTTCGTGTTATGTTTTTGTTAATCATTTTTACAATTACAAATACATACTAATACACACACTGATACACACACACACACACAATACATATGACACGCTTCTCATCCCTAAGGTGGTGCAATGCAAAAGTCTGTGCACTTGCAGAAAAGATTTGTAACTGTAGGACAACTTTTAGTGCGTAGAATATTTTTGTAATGGTAAAATATTTTTAACTGTAGGATGATTTGTAGCTGTAAAACCGATCCGTACCAGTAGAATAGATTTGTACTGTAAGTGTAGGGCATATTTGTAATTTTACTTGTATGGATCATTTTTACAGTTACAAATAATTTCTACAGTTTCAGAATGTGATACACACGTACAAAAAAAATTGAGTCTAATATTGTTCCATATACAATATTATTAATACATGATCATTGCACTGAACTGCCTTGCACTATATTTATTTTTAATCTGAAACCTCAGTCTATTCTGATATTGCACTATCCCCACCCTTTCAACTGTATATTGCATCTTGCTTGTGTCTGTTGAGGGGTCCACGACCATGGCACCCTTGACAGGGACAACAAGGAAGCGATCATCCTCAGCTGCACACTGAGGGCTACAGGCAGGCTCAGTCCCTGCCTTGTCATGCTTGATCATCCTTAAGCACACTATGTTGATATTTGATTTAGTTTATATAGTATATTTAGTATTTTTGTCAGGATCCTGCCGGTATGGAGTGACTTTGTGCCACTCTGGTGGCCAGTCTGCGTAGTGTCCTGTTTGTGCTTTGTTTGCCTAGTTCCCCATGTGCTTTGTGTTTACCTGCCTGTCACCTGTCTTTGTCTCCGCCTCATCTCCTTATTTGGTCTGTGCTTCCTGTCTTGTTAGTTTTCCCTCCACCTGTTTACCATGATTGTCTCGTTGGTTTCGTCCAGTCCTCTGTCTTTCTGTTAATTGTCTGTGTATTTCTACCCTCCTGTGTCTCTGTACCTTGTCGGATTGTCTCTGTGTTTACCCTGTAAGTGCTGTCTGTTGTTTGTCAGTCATTAAAGTGTGTTTTTCTAAATTCTGCCTGGAGGAGTCTTGCACTTGGGTCCTATCCGCCAACCCTGACAATTTTAGTATCATGTTTATCTTCTACTGTCTCTATTGTAGAGTGGAGGTTTTTTTATGTACATATTATTTTTTCTGCTTTAAGTGCATGTTGTGTGTGATGTCTCTATGCTACTGAGACCTTGAACCTCCCCTTGGGGATCAATTATGTATGTATGTGTGTATATATGTGTGTGTGTGTTATCTATCTATCTATCTATGTATGTATCATAAACAAATGTTCTTCCTTAAAATGCAGGGGCTAAGTATACATACCTATGTTACATTCCCATAGAGGCAGGCAGATTTGTATTTTTAAAGGCCAGTTATTTCATGGATCCAGGATACTATGCATCCAGATAAAGTTCCCCTGGCCTTTGGAATTAAAATACCCCCACATCATCACATACCCTTCACCATATCTCACGATTGGCATGGGATACTTTCCATAAGATCATCTCTCAATGCAAATCAAATCATGTATTAGGCTAACTGAAATAAAACCATCACAATCTCTCCGTATGGTGAAGGGTATGTGATGATGTGGGGCTATTTTGAATTTTCAGAAAAAATGCCATAGGCTTACTTTGAAATGAAGAAAATACGACACTATGCGGTAAGACTTTTATTTGTCAGTTTGTGCTGAAATTCTTTTTGCATCCCTGGGCAGCTCATTTAAGGATAGGAGGACATAAACAGTACATACATGTAAGACATATAGCATCAATAGACCGACATGTAGACATACATGTGGGACATAAAGCATCAACAGACAAACAACATAGCAACAAATGACAATATCAACAGACGAACATGAAACATAGCCACAAATGACAGTAGGCCTATCCAGGGGCGGAGCCAGACATTGTAAACATTCGGGGCTTAGCCCATTTAATTTTTTTTTAAATAACCCCCTAACTACATAGTTCTCAGTAAAAATGTCAAGTTTTTTTTGCCTGAAATTGCACTGTGCCTATTTACAAGGGCATTGTTCCCACCTCTTTTGGAGTCAACCATCAAGTGCTGGACCTCTATAAAAAGCTGAGAACCTGTAGCTTTCGTAGGAAGCAGTCAAGATAACTGTGTGATGTACTGACAAAGAGCTACAGAGGCTAGAATATAGTTTTTTCTTTCTGCCGGATTACAAGCATCTCTGAACTGACCACATTTCAGCCTCTAGGTCACTTGATATCCCTTAGAAACACAACTAAGCCCTAGCAACCAGCTGTGTGCAAAAGTTGATCAATATAGAATGAAAATATGAGTGCTTTAGACTATTTTATTAGATTATTTGCCAAGGTATGCCCATGCGTTTTGTAAAATGCCTATGGATACTCCCCATAGGACTTTTTGTTATCCAAAATGCATACTGACAATCAAATGCACATGAACCCCTTTGTGTAGAAGTATAATCCTGGTCTCAAATGAAAGGTAACACTTTGAGGTTTCTTGTGGACTATTTAGATTGTATGTCAGGTGTTCTGATATAGACTGACTACACAAAATATGGAATAATTACATAAAAAGTCTCTATTTTTGCATTTACTTTGTTGGTTCAATTAGTGTGTATAAGATAGACTATACATCTGTACAACTAATATTGGATAATACAACATGAAGATTCAATTTCTATGGATTCTTGTGAATATTTCAATACCCAATATGAGGCATCTACTTATTGTGCTGCAGCTACACTGCAGCCAGAAGTCAGGGTATCACCAAAAGCGGAGGAGGGGGAGGGGGGCATTTTGGATCAAATTTAATTGAGACATAATAAAATTAATCTGAGAATGTAAAGCACTATACAGATTGTACATGAAAAAAAGTTGTCATTTTTGGATTCCCAAGAGTCAAAGCTTTGAAATGGTGTATAACATTACTATGCTACATAGCAATATAGTGCATACAAATTATTTAGAATGTTGGGGGGAGGTGGGGGAGGGGGGTAACCGTCCCGCCGGCGGGACACTGAAAGTTATTTGGCTAAATAATGACTTTTAGTGAATTTTGTGTAAACTAATGGACACATTGAGACTTAAAAAATGTGAAACTAACATTCAACAGATTCAAGGTATCTGACTGGCACTACACTGTGACACAAAATTATAGTTTTGGGTCTTTCAAGAGGCAATATCTGTTCATATCTGTTTAGCATGTACTTAGTTAATTAAGCGTTTCTTATGGTTTGTATATTATAGTATTTGTTTATTTTCATTAGGCTATTGTTTGATATGACATTATTGTTTATTATTGCTATTCTCCCTTCTTCCTCTTCCCTGATCTCATCTGTGTGACAAATATATAGAATATCTTATACTATAATATACATAATATTATGATATAATTACAGTATGGCCAGTCATCATGATACAAGGGTATTTTAGAAGGAATGCATTATCATCTTGACATAGGCGTTTCTAAATTATATTAATTTTGTAATTTAGCAAGATTATTCATAGGTTTCATCAGGCCCCTTTACACAGGTGCATAAAATCAAGCACCTAGATTATGAATGCAGACTGCATGGTGCTTGATTAACACACTTATGGAAAGGGCCCTTTCCTCTCAATATATCATTGTAATGTTTTTTTTTTTAGTTAATAATTAGTTAGGCAGCCAAAACAACATAACATGACTTTTATATTTATGTGGACTCTTGGATTATAAGATCTGTGGTGGTGGATAGGATATCAACAAGGTTTTAAGGTAGGCTTATGCAACATATGACACTGAAAAGTTGACATGGGCAGATAAATGTTTTTTTCTGACATTTCAAAACAGTGTAGCTTAATTTATTACAAGACGAGGATCACTTTGTTTTGGGAGCTGGAATTTCTTATTCTGCAGTAGGCTTAGCTAGCCTATGAGAGTATTGAATTTGCCTTTTCCGCCGACGAACGAGGGCATTTAACGTTAACGTTAAGCATTTAGGGAGCTAGCCAAGTAGCCTGACGTTAGCCTGCCTAACTGACAGAAAGCTCTTAACGTGAAATCACCAACCTGAAACAACACCATCCGTCAGTTCACTGGGCGATGCTGTTGCTTGAACGGAGCTGGGTGGTCTTTTGAAAAACTTTCTAATATCCATAACGTTTTAACATGGACACAAAGTGTTTTATCACAGACTGTAAAAGTGACAGACTTCTGACAGAGGCTTTTTGGAACACCGAAGCCATGACGTAGCGTTGTCAAGGCAGCATTTTCACTGGATCTAAACAAATCAATCTAACCATTGAAATCACCATAGCCCAGAGACCTGGCATAGATCGTGTAGCAAGTCAAATTATTTTTCAATATTGGGCTTTGAAAATAAGGGATATATTTCCTCAGTAATAGAGCATTTGGTGACATTTATAGAGAAACCGAGGGGAAGTTATATTGGAAATAAGAGTTGCCGGGAATTTAAACACTAAAAAAAGATTCGGGGCTTTTGAAAAAAGATTCGGGGCTTAAGCCCCCTAAGCCACCCCCTAGCTCCGCCACTGGGCCTATCTAGCGTGACAGAAGACAAAGCATATATATTACAAAGAGGCTACATCAATACATCCAAACTTTTAAGACTTGGAGACATTACATCCATGAATAGATATTCCACTAGATCTTAATGTTGCTGGTTTAACAAAAGGATTGATTGATGTATAAAAGAGTATCTAAGTCTGTAACATTCTCTTTTTATGGGTCTTGATATTTCCCCAGCTGTCTATTTAGGTGTTGAACTATGATCTTTTCTAGTGACTTCATAATCACTGATGTAAGGGCTATTGGCTGATAATCATTGTATTTCTTGGGGCATTGTTTTTTTGGGATTGGCCTGATGTGAGATGTTTTCCATGCTAGTGGTATGGAGTGTGTATCGACGGACAGCTGAAAAATTGGTTGCCACACAGGGGCTAGTTCCCTGCCAAAGGATTTTAAAATGAGTACACTGCTGTGGTCAGGCCCTAATGCTGTCATTGGGTTGTTGCGCTAGAAAATACCCTTGACCTCCTCCACAGTTATGGAAATTCTGTCAATGTCAGAAGGTTTAATGGTCTTTTATGTTTACACATTTCTTGAGGTGGGCAGAAGAATCAAAACGACAGAAGAAATCATTTAGCTCATTTGCAAAACTGTATTCATTGCCAGTCACCATGGTTTTATTTGAGGAGGACATCCCAGTCATTTATTTCATATTGTCCCAGATTCTTTTGGGGTTACTTTCTTTGAATGTCTCCCCCAGCTGATTTCTATGTACCTGTTTGGCTTTCCTTAGTTTGTTTTTTAAATCCCTCTCCAGTTGTTTGCATTTGATGGTATCTTAATGAATCGGACTTTGGCATAATGTTCTACAAAAAGTCTTTATGTACTTTATTTACTTTTGTGTAAAACTCTTTTATTTTTTTGTCCTCAAGTTACCAGTAGCTCAATGTTGTCTTCTGTGTTTCCGGAAATGTCTTTAGGAGCGCAGATCCTGAAGATCTTTTGGAACGCAAAGAATATCATGTAAAATATAATAATGTTCAGATATGCGACAAAAAATATTATAATGGTATTTTATAACTATCAAAATTGTAAACGTCTGGCTGCAGTAAGTAAATGTCCTGCCACATATTTGTTCCAACTATTCACTATTCACTCATTTGTTCCAACTATTCACAACTATTCATCAGCTGTATCTACAACTCCTCAGCCAGGTAGATGAGATAATTAGTGAAATCGCATGTGTTAAATTACACAGGTAAATATATGGTGGGGCTATTACTTTCTGAAGCCGGACTTTTACACATCTGACAACTATATAGCCTAGGCTACTCATAATGATGTAGCCTATATTTGTTTTTTTGTAAGTTTTTTTTTATTTATTCATGTTTTGCTTTTATGTTTCCTTCTAACTTGCTGTGGCCCCCTTGGCGTTTCCTCAAGGCCCCCACTTTGAAAACCACTGGACTAGGCCTATATTTTTTTCCGGCAAGAGTGGCTTGCTTTGTCTTGATTTTCTTTCTAATGGACCTAAGTAGGCCTAGAACATGTCCAACTCATTTGATTTGTTTTTATATCTAAAATATTCTACACTAGGCCTACTCGTAGGTCTAGGGTATTTTTGTAAATTAGAAGATCATCTAAACATTGTTTTCTTTGCTACACATTAGGAAGTCACACGAACCCCAGACTTCTCATGTGACGCTGCTACTGCGCATGTTTTACTTCCTTGTTTTGACCGGCGATGCGTCTCTGTGTGTGACTGATCTAGGCTAGGCTACTGTATGAGCCGACGATGCGGACATTGTGGACTGGATGTGTGTGTTTCATCAGCCTTTTAACAGCTATATCTGGTGAGTAGGCTACTTGAAGGTGAACGTTAGATCGCATTGTATTTTTAGCAGCAAAACCCAACAGGTCTATGGTGAGTGAGTGCATGAAGTTGAAGGATAGATTGGAGCATAGCAAATTCTGATTACTCCACAAAACTAACCCAAAATAAAAGACATACATTTGCTCAGAGGCCTAGTAGTCCAGGCAAAGTAGCGTTTTAAGACAGGCCTAATAGTAAAATATTTTTTTCAGCATATATCATTTCATCATTCGCAAATTAGATAAAATCTCCCGGAATCTAGAGTGAGCAAGCAAAAGCGCGCACGCAAGACCGATACTTCAAATAACGTATGCATCTGAGTTTAGCGCGCACACGACGGAGAGAGGGAGACACATCCTGATTGGCATGTTTTGCTAAATCAACCAATCAGTTTTCAATGTAGTCGGGCTTTTATGTCTTGTATCCCTAAATTAGGCTAATCAGTTCAGTCAGTGACGGACTGGGATTAAAAAACGGCCCTGGCATTTTCACCAACCAGCGGCCCACACGGGGACGCGCAGTGCATGTGCCCTCAACACACATATATAACTTCACATGCACGTGACACACAGATATAACACACAGATATAACTTCACATGCATGCAACACGTTTGTAGCCCCATTGGTGATGAACTCTAACTTTAATATGCATAAAGACTGAACCAAGAACATGGATATATCAATGCACAACTCCAAAAAAATGAATGCAATATAAAATATGAAAATGAAAAAAGATTAGCCTAGAATACATGGATTTCTATGCAATGTCACGAAAACATGCGTGCACAAGAGGCAGAAAGCACCATAGAACAGCATAGAGCAGTGCTCTCCATGAAAAGAACAAAATGAGTTTTTGTGCTGAAAACTGCACCAATTCGAAATCACGATGGTTAGAGAATCTTCAATATGTTCAATATCCCTAAAGGAATGCATGTCTTCGCCAAAAATGACAAAATACGATGTTAATGCAAATAAACGGCAAACTCTAAAATATAGCCTGAAATTATTATCATTGAGACAACAGGGGACCAGGGGTATATAAAAAATTCCGATTGTAGCTTACAGCAGCCGACTATTTAAGTCAAGTTTATAACGTTGTGGCACCAAGCGTCTTCTGCCCCACAGCTGTGCGCGAATGTAGTTTTGTTGGTAAACGGGAAACCCATCAGAGCAGCCGCTCCACAAACGTCTTAATTAACGTCATGCAGTTAACAAGGTGCGAAGGAGCTTGCTCTTCTCCGCAACCCTGTCTATCACGTCATCAGCATCCAAGTTAGGACCTCTTTCTCTGTCGCCATCAGCATAAAGGCCTAAATTATCCTGTGACAATCGTGTCCTTAGGCGATTCTTGATGAATTTAAGAGTGGAAAAACTCCGTTTGCATGCTACTTGAGTACATGACAGTGTTAGTAGGAATTCATTTGCTAACCATATATAGTTGTAGGCACAGGTTAAGAGGTTTAACTGCTGGAGAAGGAAATAGCAACAGATTGCACAATCAATTCTTGCAGGTAGCATTTCTTGCTCACCAGGTTTATTTCTGTATCTTCCTATAGCTCCGCGGCATCATCAAAGTCCGACGCTTTGACTGTATACGCGTTTAGAGACTTTTTCAGGCTGCCCCAGTGCGTGGCGAGATGATTGTGTCAATTCCGACTGTAGATTTTCAATCGTAGCACCTTCACTGAATTTAAGCAGACATTCTCTTATGTTTCGAAGTGCATTTTGGGGCAGTTTATTAGGTTTTAAGGGGAAAATTCCGAGGATCGAGGCATGCTAGATCGGCAATTCCCCGTGCTGAAGGAAGTAGACGCATTCGGTTTTGAAAATTCCCAGAAGTCATTGCTTCATGTAGCCTAACTTTTGTAAACCAATAATAAAATAAAAGATACAGGCAGCATATTTATTGTTGCCCTATTCCAATTTCAAACAATGCACTTTTAAATCATTTGATTAAATAAGGATACAAAAGAATGTAGACTGATGTAAATATTGAGGGTCACCATGTAGTGTAGAGACTCATGTCTGGTAGGCCTATAAATACAGTTTCCTACGATGAAGGAGGAAAAGGGAGTTAGAGATAAAGCCATTCGAAGCCATGTACCACTATTGATGCTTGATAGTGGGCCGAGAGATATTGTAAAACCGCATTTACGATAAATGGGCCGCGCAAACCCGACAAGCATGCCGCTCCGTGATTGGCCGGCCCAAGCGGCCCCTCTGGCATCTGCTCAAATGCCAGACCGTCCAGTCCGTGCGTAGTTCAGTGTATCTAGGAACAGTCGCGTCATGGCCGAGGCACAGTGCCCCAAAAAAGGAACATTTAAAGGAACCGTATGTAAGGGCCTGTCCACACGGAGACGCTTTTTAGGTTTTGCTTCGGTTTGAGGTTTTGCTTCGCAGAGGTTTTGCTTCGTCTTGGCCGAGCGTCCAAACGAATCCTGTAAACGCACTGCCCGAAACCGCACTTTCTTGAAACCCGGTCCCAGAGTGGAAAAATCTGAAACCGTAGCCCGTTTGAATTCGTTTAGACAGCGAAACCGCACATCCTGCTTGCGTATCGATGATGTCATCGCCACACCTCAGCTGCCCTGGAGTTGCACTTATAGTAGGCTAGGCTATTGCCTAACAATACTTGTTTTCATACATGACATTACCCTCTGATTACACTCCGAAGATAAATATCACAACTGGTGCTGCATGGCCCGATAGCTTATGACTTGGTGGACTGAACACTGTTTTCCGTGTTTTTTATGCATTCTAGCTACTGTCAGTGACGCGAGAGAACTTAAGTTATTAGGAAAGTGCGGCGTAAGTTTAGGCTACATTAATTTATGCGTGAGTGCCAATGTCATTCATTTATTTTACAAGGATACAAGGATACAAAGGAAGTTTATTGTCACATGCATATAGTTACTGGAAGTAAGAAATGCAGTGAAATTATGTCTGGTGTCAGCCTATTTGTGCATTAATGGGGGTTAAAAGTGCAGTAGAAGAGGGGTTTAGTAGATTAAGTGGCAAGGGCTGCATAAAAAAGGTGGGGGAGGATTGGGATTGGGTGGGGGCACCAACAAGGAGCACTAAAGAGCAACAGGGGCAAGGAAAACTCCCTTACCAAGGAAGAAACCTTGGGCAGATCCACGGCTCAAGGGGCTAACCCAACTGCCAGGGTCTTGGTGTGTGTGTTGGGGGATGACAGGGGAGATGGGATAGTGTGCTGTGTATGTGGGGAGAGGGCAGTGTGCAATATGTGTGTTGGAGAAGCTTCCTCATGAGACAATGTGCTGTGTATTGGGGGCAGTGTGCTGTAAGTATGTTGGGGATGTGTGTTGGAGAAGCTTCCTGATGAAATAATGTGCTGTGTATGTAGGGGGCAGGGACTTACTATTGCAAGCAGAGTACTGTATGTAATGTATGTGAGTGATGACAGTGAAGATGTGTGTGTGTGGGAGGGAGTGGAGCAGTGACTGTGTGTGTGTGTGTGTGTAGTGTGTAGGTGGGTAGGTGGGGGCAGTGTGCTGTAAGTATGTAGAGGATGTGTGTTGGAGAAGATCCTGAAGACAATGTGCTGTGTATGTATGGGGGCAGTGTGCAGCAAGTGTGTAGAGGAGGCTTACTGTAGCAAGCAGTGTGCTGGGGATGGGGGTGGGGGGGCAGAAAGGCTAGGCAATCAAGGACATGGGTAGATGGAGGAGAAATCAAAAATAATAAATAAAAAGTGTGCAAAAGTTGGAGAAAGTCAGATATGTGTGTGTGTGTGTGTGTGTGTGTGTGTGTGTGTGTGTGTGTGTGTGTGTGTGTGTGTGTGTTTTGACGTGTGATGAAATAAGAAAATAAATAAAAGGTCTGTAGCATAGGGAGAGGGATGTAAAAGTGCTAAAAGTCTTGTAGGTGTGTGTGGGTGTGTGTGTGTGTGGGGGGGGGTCATGAGTGCTGAGGAGTGAATGAGTGCAAAGTCAGTATAGTGTGAGTTCAGAGTTGGGAAATGTTTGAGAGTGCTGAGGAGTGAATGTGTGCAAAGTCAGTATAGTGTGAGTTCAGAGTTCGGATGGCCTGGGAATAAAAACTTCTCCTGAGTCTCTCAGTTCTGGCTTTGTGACTACATAGGCGTCTTCTTGATTTCAGCGGTAGGAATAATCCATTGTTAGGATGAGAAGAGTCCTTCAGAATCTTTTGGGCTCTTAGGAGTACTCTTCTGGAATAGATATCTTGTAGAGCAGGGAGTTGAGTTCTTATAAATACGTTCAGCTGGCGCTACTACTCTCTGCAGAGTACTACAATCTCTAACTGTGGAGTTCCCATACCAGGTGATGATGCTACCAGTTAGAACACTCTCAACCGCTGAAGTGTAGAAGGCCTTCATGATGGATGTAGAAACTTTGAATTTCCTTAGCTGTGAAGGAAGTAGAGTCGTTGTCTGGACTTCTTCAGAACATATTGAGTGTTAACAGTCCATGTTAAGTCTTCAGTAATGTGGACACCAAGGTATTTAAAACTTGTGACTCTCTCTACAGGTTGCCCGCTGATCATTAGTGGGGTGTAACTGTAGTTCTGCTGCTGCCTTCTGTAATCCACTACCATTTCCTTGGTTTTATTGATATTCAGTGTCAAGCTGTTAGATTGACACCACTGTGCCACCTCATCAACCTGATCCAAGTAGAACTGTTCATTGTTGTTTCTAATCAGGCCCAAGATCACTGTGTCATCTGCAAACTTGATGATGGAGGTATGACTACTGTTGGCTTTGCAGTCATGTGTGTAGATGTTGTACAGCAGTGGACTCAAAACACAGCCTTGGGGAGCACCAGTGCTGATGGTTAATGAGTCAGATGTCAGACCCCCACTCTAACCACTTGTGAGCGGTTGGTGAGGAAGTCAAATATCCAGTGACACAGGGTGGTGTTCAGTCTTAAGGCCTTCATCTTTGTGACCAAGGTGAGAGGTACTATCGTGTTGAATGCTGAACTAAAGTCAATGAACAGCATCCTCACATAATTCCCATTCGCATGAGGTTTGAGATGGCATCCTCTGTAGACCTGTTGGCTCTGTAAGCAAATTGGAGGGGGTCGAAGGAGGCAGGGAGGGATGAGCAGATAATGTTTTTCACAAGCTTCTCAAAACACTTCATCTCTGTAGACGTCAGGGCTACTGGGCGGTAGTCATTCAGACATGATGGACTTTTGTTTTTCGGTACTGGAACAATAACAGACTGCTTGAGGCAAGTAGGAACTGTCTCTTGAGCCAATGATGTGTTAAAGATATAAGTGAACACAGGAGCTAACTGAGCAGCGCAGGATTTCAAAACCCTGTTAGAAATTCCATCCGGTCCAGTAGCTTTTCTACAATTTACCCTCCAAAAGGCATTGCTCACATCGACCTCAGAGACACAGAAAGGTGCATCCTCATTTGCTTCACATGCTGCAGCTAGTCCAATATAGTCTGTGTTTTTCATGTCAAAGCGAGCATAAAAAGCATTAAGTTCATCAGGGAGGGCTTTACTCACATTCATCATAGGAGGGGACTTTCTTTCAAAGCCAGTGATGGTTCGGAGTCCTTTCCACACTCGTGCTGGATCACCCTCCAAGAAATCAGCTTCAACTCTGTCTCTATAGCGCCGCTTAGCATCTTTAATTGCACTAGCCTACGTAAACTATAAGATGCTGCTTTGTAATCCGTCATATCCCTGAAATAAGCCCAGCATTATAAGTCATGGTGCGTGTCTTTAATGCCGTTCTCACTTCTCTATCCATCCATGGTTTCTGGTTGGGAAGCTTGGATCTTTACAGTTGGGATGATGGAATCAGTTAGCATATTGATGTAACTCAATGATACTTCCGTAAACTCATTGATGTCAGCAGAGTTCGTCTTGAACATCTCCCAGTCAACGTTGCTAAGGGCGTCCTGTAGCCTGGCTTCCGATTGGTCAGTCCAGCGCTTGACCTCCTTTACATGTCTGACAACATATATACATGCATTCACAGTCGAGTGAAATCAGATATATGCATACAAAGACGCTTAGAACCAAAGATTCTGTTCTAGAATCTTTGCTTAGAACTTACGTTAAGCCGATGGTAGAACACTGAATGCAAATGCGCGATTTGATGCAGGCAAAAGTATTGACTGTTACTAACGAAGGTTTTATAGCAATATTATAGCTACATCAAAAATCCCATCCGTTACTTGAGTAAAAGTTAAGACTAACGAAAACGGAAAGGGAGAGAAAAAAATTGCGCCCTAAACCACTAGTGATGATGATCAGCATGTAGCCTACAACAGGACATGAATCAAGCTGGCCATATGCAGTCTTTCTGAAAGTGATGGAGACTGGATCACGAAATGCATCAGATTAGCCTAACCTATGAAATTGTATTTTCCGCTATTCCAATCGGTTGGCACCAGCAGCGAAACAATTTGCTCAACTAAATAAACAAAATATAGGCCTAGACTACCTTATGAATCGTGCAGGCAGACTAAACCATTAGCTCTTTAGCAAAGGAGAGTGAGAGTGACCTTACACAGTTTTCACTATGATTTGTATACAAAATCCAGTCAGTCAAACTTTAAATTTCGTCTGACATTCATTTTGACATTATGGTAAAATAAATATATGGTGAAAATAAGTATTGAACGCTTTTTTTTTCAGTAATTAGCCTAAACTTCCAGTGAGTCTATTCAAAATTTTCACCACACATTATATTAACACACATATAAAAAATCCAAACATAAGAGTTTTGTGTATTAAAGTGGAATGACACAGGACATTTCCTGTATGACAAAACTTTTTGGTCGCAGTATCAGGTCTGATTTTGGCCCGTTGTTCTAAACAGATTCCAGGGGTCCCTCTTGTGAATCCTGATCTTTAGTTACTTCCAGAACTATTTAATTGAATTGGCTGCCTTCAAGTCTTTCTGGAGCTTTCTCCGAGTGGTCCTTGGCTCTTGGAATTGACTATCCTTCTGACTCCCTGGTCAGAAATATTACGAGGAGATCCTGTGCATGGCTGGTTTTTGATGCAGTGATGTTTCTTCCACTTGAAGATAATGGCTCCCATGCTGCTTACTGGAAGATTCTGATGTTTTGAAATGCATCTGTAATCAGTTTCATTGATATGTTTTGCAACAATAAGGTTGCAAAAGGTCTTGGGAGAGCTTTTTGCTTTTATCCATCATGAAATGTTTTTTGTGGGATATCTTGGTAATGAAAAACCTTTTTATAGCCTATCAATATGTAGGCTACTAACCAAGCTTATATTAATTTGCACAGATAGAAAGGATAACTACTCTCTATACAGATTCCAGCTCGTTCCTTCCCTTTCCTTGCCTTAGTGCTTTGTCTTAGCGTGTTCAATACTTTTCCCCTGTGTTATTCCACTTCATTACATGACTCTACTTATGGAGTTGTTTGGATTTTTTATGTGTGGATTACCTGAGTTATTACTAATGCCTGGTGAAAATGTTGTGCCCCCTGTATTCCACTTTTCACGGGCCCTCTCCTCCATTGGGGCCCTATACTTCCCACTTTCCCCCCCAGTACGATGCCCTTTAATCTGCTGAACCTTCTGCTCGTTTCCAAATATAAAAAAAAACTCTCTGCAACTCAATATTGGCCTGCCTGCCTCAGCTGCCTGTGAGGGGCTTTTCAGTTGTGCTGGATTACTGTTCACTGCAAAGTGACCCAAGGATGAGTGCAACTAACTTTGAAAATCAACTACTGCTCAAACTTAAAGGAGAACTCCGGTGATTTTTCACATAGATCTCCATTTCTCAACGTCCTTTTCAGGCAAGTACCTCCACTCGGCGGCCATATTGCAACACTTTTTGGGCACTTATCGTGCATCTATTTCAGCAGAAATGCGTGTGCGTAAGGCTTCACGACACCAATCTTGCTCCAGCAGCGAGATCACAACAGATGATTGGCACGATGTCTTCACAGCACACCACATGATTGGCTCAATGTATTCACATGTCGACGTTTTGCTGCGGAAGGGTTGTGATATGTGTAGACATATGATGTGTAGACAACTGCCATATTGGCGTTACAAACTAACCCCATGCATTACTATGGAGGATCTTTTCAGTGCTGTATCTCCTCATTAGAAAGTCTTTGGTAAAACTGGTTGTTCTGGTACTCCAAAAAAAAAAAAAAAAAAAGTAACTAAGTAACTTTTACTTAAAGTACATTTTAAATTAACTACTTTTTACTTTTACTTGAGTACATTTTCAGATCGGTATTTTAACTTGTACTTGAATAATATTTCATCAAGGTATTGGTACTTTTACTTGAGTACAATATTTTCGTACTTTTCCACCTCTGCGTGTAGGCCTTGTCTCATAAGAGTAAAAAACAATGATAGGCCTACTGTAGTTGCATGCTGCACTGTTTGTAACAGTAACTTATTGCCCATGGCAGGTTAAATGATTGCAAAAGACATGTTGAGGTGAGTTGAACAAGTGTCATTTCATATGCAGATTATTCAGGCCTATACTAAATGGCTAGTTGCCAAGGCTACATGAAAAGACCAAACTACCAAAATCTACATACAATTTCAATCTAACGGCCTTCCTTATTTGGTGTACTGACTAGACATTTTTTTTTGGGGGGGTTGACTTTTTGCAGGTTGGGATGTCTGAAAATGAAACATTTACTCAACTAGGATTTCTTGACTTTTAGTATGTTGTTTTGGACACCTCATAGAAATGATCTATGCTGACATCATTTCATCACCAACGCAATCTGTTTTTTCCTCCAGGTGAACTTCGTTTTGCATCGTATTATGGTGACCACATGGTTCTACAGAAGGCCCCAGAGAGAGCCGTGATATGGGGCTATGGGACAAACAACACGACTGTTGTAGTCAACCTCACAGGGCTGTCCAACAGAAAGACATTCAGGAGTGCCGTGAGAGACCGTGAGTAACCTTCTCTCTCCCCCCCCCATCCACCAAGTGCAGGGCCAGCAAATTGAAGAGTTGAGATTAAACAGTAGGTTAAACCAGACTTTCTAATGAGGAGACACTGCACTCAAAAAATCCTCCATATAAATGCATGGGGTTAGTTTGTAACGCCAATATGGCAGTTGTCTACACATATCACACCCCTTCCGCGGCAAAACGTCGAAATGTGAATACATTGAGCCAATCATGTGCTGTATTGTTAATACATTGAGCCAATAATGTGGTGTGTTGTGAAGACATTGTGCCAATCATGTGTTGTGATATCTCCGCTGGAGCAAGATTGGTGTCGTGAAGCCTTACGCACGCGCATTTCTGCCGTTTCTGCCGTGCCAGACCAAGCTAATAGTCGGCGATAGTCAGCGCACTCATGTGCGTGATGCAGCTGTTGCGCTTAAGGGCCTGTTTAAACATTTTTTAGAATGCTTCTTGGGTGATCCGATCACAAGTTGTCTGCTGGACACATTGCTGTTTATTCATGTATCCAAGATGTACAGCTATGTATTGCTGACCTCTTATGTTTAGATTCAGTTACTGCCAATGACACAGTAGAACTCCCATCATCCAGGATGCATCAGAACGCACTAGCGTTTATACTACAAGATCGTGGTCAAATGGTTCTATGCTGTAATGTATGTATGGGTAGTGTACATGTACTGTTTAGGTCAGTGGTTCTCAACCTTTTTTGAACAAACGCCCCCTGTCCACATCATGTTTCAGGTTTATGGCTGTGTATGGGTTTATGTCATATGTATGTGTCTGTATTAAGGTGTTGATTTTAACTGTGATTGGGTTAATTGTATAGACCTTCACCCCTCTACAATGGCTTAGCCCAACATACTGATTGGGGTAATTGCCTAGCTAGCCTATTTAAAGGCAGGCTTATTTCATAGACAATAGACTGGAAACACAGGAGAAACAGAGAAGACACATGGAAGAGCCAGAGATCCAGGGCCAGGGAAGTTGTAAAGTTAAATATTTGTTTGTTTTTTTCCTCTCAGCTGAGAAACCTTAGTATAGTTAGTATGTACCCAAGATGAAGTAACACACAGAATATAGTCTCAATCAACTTTCCCACTTTTTTCCTCTGATCACCCTTATAGGTATTTGGAGGGTGACCCTTGATCCTGTGAAGGCGGGAGGTCCTTACAACCTGAGCGCTGTGGAGAGGGGTGGGAGTGATGGCGAGGTCATGCTCACAGACGTGATGTTTGGGGATGTGTGGCTTTGTGGAGGACAGAGCAACATGGCCTTCACCGTCTATCAGGTCAGGGCCCTTTCGTCTCGCCTGGTGTGTGTGTGTGTGTGTGTGTGAGAGACAGAAAGAGAGTATCTATCTATGTGTATGAGAAGTTTGGGGAGTGGGTGGTGCATTGTACAAAATGGAAGGCTTAGGTGAAATAAATTTGCAGAAATCTGTCAGTTGAATGTTACTAACAATCTGTCAACATGTGTCTTGGTTGTTAAATATATATAGGTATATAACAGCTCAGCAGAGCTGGCCTTGGCCTCGAAGTTCCCAGATGTGCGCATCTTCCAGGCTGCCCTGGAGACGAGTTCGGTTGAACTTACAGATCTCTCTGGAGTCTCTGTGCCTTGGTCTGTGCCCACGGCATGTAAGTGACACACACAGGATACTGGGGGCTCTCCAGTCTCCAGTGTTTGTGGAACTTTGTGCCTCTCAGGAGAGATCATTTCCTACCTTCCCCACATCAAGAGATCAGTTTAAGGCGCATTTAAGAATTGAATGCATGATATGGTACCCATTGTCTGTTGCTATGTTGAGGTTTAGCTGTAGATGGGCTAGTTTTTGGTGTGGTCTACTGGCTGAGCTCTTTGTGTATCTTATGACAACACATTGTTGACAGTAACCAACACATCCCCATAGATGACCCCAAAAAGGATGTTTATTCAGCTGTTTTATTTTGTAGAAAAATAAATCACAGATGCTTAGTACTTCAGTACTTCCCGCTTGAATTCTCTGAGGCATAGACTTCACTAATCTAGAACAGTATTCTTCATCAATCAGGTTTCAACTTTGTCAAACAGTAGAGGACAGATCAGCTTTACAGGATGGTGCCGTCTCTTCAGTTTGCACCATACATTTTAAATGGGATCCAGACTGTTTGCTGGCCATGTCATTGTCTTGATATGTCTTTCCTGAAGAAAAGTTTGCTTTATGGCAAGATACATTATCATCCTGTAAAATGACTTTATCACCAAAATAGATTTTCGACTTTCGACTGACTGCTCCTACACACAGTTGCGTGCGGTGCAGTGCTGGAGACGCATCCCGTCCACTTTACACGGGCTTATGTCATCCGTTGCCGAACTGAATTGTGGGTCTGTTGCGTCGCGTCGATTCCGTCGCTTGTTCAACTTCTGCTGCACCGACGAACAACAACAGATGGTACCAGCCAATCAAATTTCGGTTATACTTCAAGTCATTTGCATAGCTACCGTCGAGAACATCCACTGGCATGCGTTGACGGAACGCAACTGTGTGTGGGAGCCGTGATGGAATGACAAAAGAGTCTCAACATTTTAAATTACACTTGTGCATTTACTGTAGAGGTATGACTGCCATCTTCCCTTGGTCTTTTTGCTGACATGCAACCCCATATCATCAGTGACTGGAAACTGTCAGTTTTCTTCAGGCAGTCATCTTTATATTTTTAATTTACATTCGGTAGCAGAGGGCTAAAGAGAAGAAGTTATGGATTGTGGATGAGAGTGATATTCAGAGACGAATCACAAATCTGCATAGGGCAAGGAGATGATGCTGGAACTTTTGTTTGGTGCCATTCCAATGAAAAATACACATAACTGCCTGAAGAAAACAAGAAGGTTTCCACAGTCACTGATGATATGGGGTTGCATACATGGGTGTCGGAGGCTTTTTTGGACAAACGCCTCCTGACTACATTATGATTGCCTTGCCCCCCCTCAAAAAAAGCCAATTGAAACCAATTGACCATGCCAGAAATACTGCAATGCAGACCACTGCACATCTGTTTTACTGGAAGGGCAAGGGGATAGCAGGTCAGGTGGTAGGGAATTCAGAATAATGTTATGAGATTATTAAGATACAGGATATATTATGGGAAAATATCAATACGGGAAGATGCCAGGAAAGAAAGTTAAAATATGTGAGAAACCCAGAAAAAATAGGAACTGGGAGGGTTGACAGACAGATGGGCTTTCTGCTCTGCTCATGACTGTAGGCTGCAATGATCAGTATCCCAATTAAAGATACAGGTCTCAGCGATAGGTGCGCAATCAGTCTGGAAGTGAAAGCTTAGTAAGCTATTTAGTCAAGCTTGTTTGCGTGTTAATAATCAAGAAGATCAAATGCCCGATATACTTCAAAGAAAAAAAACAAATTAAACGCCTATGACTAAGCAGCTCAAAATGTTTAGCTTATCCACTTTCAAATTAGTTGCAAATGGCAACATCCACACCAAACTCCACACCAAACTCTGTCCTGTTTTTCAGGAGCTGGGCTTGGCCCCTTAGTTCCAGTAAAAAGAACTCTGAATGCTTCAGCATACCAAGAGATTTTGGACAGTTCCAAGCTTCCAACTTTGTGGGAACAGTTTGGGGATGGCCCCTTCCTGTTCCAACATGAATGTGCACCAGTGCACAAAGCAGGGTCTATCATGGATGGCAGAGTTTAGTGTGGATGAACTTGACTGACCTCACAAATGCGCTTCTTGAAGAATGGTCAAAAATTCCCATAAACACACTCCTAAACCTTGTGGAAAGCAAGGTTTAGGAGTGTGTTTATAACCCCTATAGATTAGAAGGTTGTATCAGCGATAGCCGGGATACGTCACTTCTGTGGATGTTCAAACAAAACAGAGAGCTAGCTCACTACTCCCTCCCCCTCCCTTCCGTGCAATTAAAACTCTCCTAAAAGCGCTTCTCGTCGGTTATTTGTTGAAACACTTTATTTTGCCTTTGAGGGGTTGCCAACCCTTGTTGGTAGCAATTGTTTTGTGTACAGATCTCGGAGCCTAGGCTGCCTACAGAGAGGCAGGCTTATGGGGCAGGCAGCTAGCGGATCGTTAGGAAAGATTAGATGAATGTGATCATTTATGTTTGGGCCTTTTTTGGGCCTAAAATTGCTGACACAACCTTTAAGAGTGGGATGTCACTTAAGTTCATATGCGAGTCAAGGCAGGTGACCCAATACTTTTGGCAATATAGTATATATGTATATGCTAGACAGACTATGACAACTAGTAATGACCATTAGTTCAACACATTTGCATGTAGTGACATAAGCAATGAAATAAGGCCAATTTGTTTTATGGGGTAGGACTATTCAGCTGGGAACCAGTGTAGTACATTTTGACCAACATGACATCAGCCATTGAAATAAAATAATAAATAGCAGACATTTGTACAACCCCAAAACAGCAAAAAAAAGTTGATGTCTTTTCCAGGGAAGAGATTGAATATTTCAGAAAAACAATGGCAAAATAAATTCTGCACATATTTAAATAGTATTTCTCCATAGAGGAAGAGTCCAGGTGCAAAGATGACCTGTCTGCAGTCCAGATTTGTCAAATTAGGTGCATAATGGAATGAAAAACATGACTAAGAATACCCCATACTATTGAGCAACTGAAATCCTATATCGGGGAGTAATGGGACAGCATTTCATTCTCAAAACTCTAGCAAATGGTCTCTTCAGTTCCTAAACATTTACAGAATCTTGTTAAATGAAGGAGCTCAGTGGTAAACAAGCTCCCATCCCAACTTTTTTTGAAACATGTTGCTGGCGTCAAATTCAAAATAAACATATATTTTCCATGAAATAGTCCAAATTTTCATTTTGTTGAGAAACTACTTCAATGATGTGCACAAGTGATAAGATGATATGGAGTTTGAATAAACAGTTTTAAGAATTACCATTCTGATCTGAGAAATTTGCCAAACAACTGAGGAAAACTAATCCATGGGTGTGGTTAATATAACGAGGCTGTTTTTTTTTTTTAACTTATTTTTTTTAGATAAAACACTGTCCTGCGGTTTATACACAATGCGGCAATACTCGAGAAATGGCTGTAGTAACTTTTCTCCAGAAATTGAGATGTGTGTGTGTGTGTGACCCTTAGCTTTACTGGGTGGTGGAGATTTCACTCAATACTCTGCGGTGTGCTGGCTGTTTGGACGCTACCTATACCAGACCTTGCAGTACCCTATCGGCCTGGTGGAGTCGTGCTGGGGAGGGACACCCGTGGAGGCGTGGTCCTCTACCAGATCCCTCCAGAAGTGTGGAATTCCCCAGGCAACAGAGAGGTAACAATCCCTGAATGATGCAAAAGCTCAGCATCAGTGTCATTGACTGTGTGTACATGGACTTAGGCATCCCGGTTATGAGGCTTATCCTGATTTTGATCATATTCAGGATATGGTGTTCACATTAACATAGAGAAACCTGGTTATAATATCCCTGTATACATGATAAATACGGGTAGTAATACAAGTATTAGATATCACTAGGCTAATCTGCAAACATTGTAACACTACAATCGTATCATATAGTATACTCATTATAATCTAATCAAAATTAAGCAATCCACATCCCAATCACACAGGCCATTAAGTCTAGAGCCAGCCCAAGCCCTGAGCGGAACCTAAACGGAATTTGATTTGGCCCCCTTACCACCTTATCCACCAGTAATATTAAATATTGTCCATGCTTAATCATTCACATCACTGGTGAGATACAGCTCTGGAGAAAATGAAGAGACCACTGTACATTTTTCTGATGTCATTCTACAGTTGCTGAGTGACCGTCAACTCATTCCAATTTTATAATATTGTATTCATATTCATATATTGGAGCTCATAATGAATACAATATGAATGAATATGAATACAAGAAGTAGCCTAAAATATTTTTTCATTTAAATGATACATATTCTTAAACTTTTTTAATACCATTTTCCATGTCATGATTGCATAGTGGTGTGTAGACATTAGAATGTCTAATAAGGGGAGAACCGCCACTCTCGGGAAACTTCTGGTTTCTGAACTGGTTGCAGTTCCTTTTCTGGTTCCACATGAGGGCACTCACTAATAAGTGCAGAATGAATGGAGGTCTATGGCAGTGGTTCTTAAACTTTTTGTTTGGCGATCCCCCCAAAAACATGGGCTTTTTCTCTTTTTGTCTCGCGACCCCCCTTCTCTCTAACCGGCGGATTTGGTTTTGAAATGTTGCAGATGGGCATTGGAAGCAGAGGCAGAAAATGTCTTCTCTCATAGGTAGGCTATGTCAAGTCAAGTCAGTTTTATTTGTATAGCGCATTTAACATGTCAACACCAAAGGCATTATGTCAATGGCAGCCTTTAACTAAAAACCTTTAGGAAAATGTCTTTCATTCAGACTGCAAATAATTTCACGACTCCTCTAATATTGTTGACGACCCCCCTGGGGGTCCTAACCCCCAGTTTAAGAACCACTGGTCTATGGAGCTGTACCCTTCAAAATCCTCTTTTCTCGGGATATAATTTTTTTTGCCAGAAATTTGAATTTTGCATTCGAAAGAGGGGGAAGAGAAAATACACACCGCTAAGTATTATATTTTTTGAGTCACTTATTTGTTCTAAAAAGCCTTTTAAATGTGTCAATGATGTCATGTATTAGCATAAAGCCAGTGTGTTGTGGGCAACAACGACTCAACCTGTAAGAAATCGAAAGGACGTAAGTACTCGTTCATTCAACTTTTGACCTATAATCCATATTGAGCTTGCAGAAACCACAATCAAATCTTCGATTTTTCAAGGACAACCAGGTGAAAGAGACAAATTTAGCCGTCTAGCTCCATAGACCCCCATTGTTTTTGCACTTATTCGTGATCGCCCCTAGCGGAACTGCAACAGATTGCAGGTGCAATGGAGTTAATAGGGAGTGACCCGGCTCTCCGTAAAAATGGGCTCTGGTAACACGTTGAAGTCTAATTGGGTACCTTTCACTTTAACAAGGAGAGCAACTTATATCTGTGTCTGTAGACTATTATTTGTAAATGAGATGTGCATATGAGAATGTAAGTCAGGATGTTTGCTCTTTGATTAGTTACAATAAATATTGAAAAACCAAACAACATGAAGAGAACCTGTCTTGGATCGCAGAGGAGTGTCATGCAATGTTCATTTCTGGTGAGCGCATCACTCAAAAAATGCGTCATGAAGAGGAAAAAAACATAAGTCGCATTCATTATTTAGAAATTTATTTCACAAAATCCAAGACCAAGAACAGACAGTCTATGTAACTGGACACAGAGGAGAAAAAGATTGAGAATTCTACCGGGAAGGTTAATGAAGACGAAAGAGGGAATGGCGGCGAGCTGGGCGAGGCAGCCAACGAGGGCCCGACATTTAAAGCAATTTACAAAAGATTCCCTGAATAAAAATGCTGATGTGGTACATGAAAATTTAGTTAGAAATGTGGAGAATGCAATGCAATCAAGCGTTTTTGGCGATGTGGAGGCACAAGCCAGCAGCAGAGAGCAGGAGAGAAAAAAAGATGCACATTTAAACAAACTTTCAACGACGCTATACTAAGGAAACTACCCTTATTTTAGAGACTGTTCACATGGCTTTCTTAACCAGTATGGAGTGGACATTTAATCTGGGAAGGCACGTTATTCAACTACCACACAGAATAGGGTGACCAGACCCGGTCCCCGAGTCCCGACAAAAGCCTGTCGGAACGCTAAAATGTCCCGGTTTACACCAACCACTTTTAAAGTGTGGTCTTATTATAGCCCGATCATTAACTAAACCCATGTAGAAAGACTATATCCTAAAGCGTCCGACGTATGATTTCGATAATGTGTGTGTGTGCGCGTGTGTGTCAGTCAATTGTAACAGTCTGCATAATCTTTGCAGCCCACGTTACAGTGTAGCCTATCTCCGTAAACATTGTTGCAATGCCTCATTATATCTGCCTTGTTTTAACGGTTAGGACGATGCTGAAGAGAAAGTCATCATTCTCAAAATAACCTATGGCTGGTAAAGGCTGATAAAGGCTTTTTACTTACAAATATCTTTTAGAGTGCCTCAGACTCACTACTAAATTTGTAACCTATGGCTGAGTTTTGTTTTCAAATATTTTCATGCATGTCTGGAAAATGGGTGAGGAATGTTTAGGAGACAGACTATCATAAATCCTCAAATTATTTTATTTACTTAGGCTGAGCAAAACAGAGGCCTTTATTTGGGGCAGGCTTGTATTTGAGGCACGCCTTTATTACGTGCGTTTTATTGCCTTGTGTCTTATTGTGAGACATGCGTTTCGTTTGGAGTGTCATACCGGTAGGCTATCAAAGGCAGAAGATGTTCGGTTTGGTTTGGGATTTACGTTTGGACTGTTTGATTATATTGCTAAATGTTGGGACTGATGGGCACTGAAATCTGAGGGGCTATTTGATGGTTCACTGTTAAGTTTCATGTAGTTAAAAGAGTGTCGGGATTTCCACTCGCTGTTTATTGCGAGACAAGGCATCCGCTTTCATTCATTCACTGAACGTGTGCTGTGCTGTAATGGAAACCTTATTGCGTAGGCCTACGGTAGCCTAAATTGAGTATTTTTTTTAAATTATGCATGATTTACTTTTTTATTAAATTCGTAGGCTGGAATGCCTCGCGGCAACAATTCTGTAAATGTAGGCTAGTACTGCTTCAGCCTCTGCCAAGCTCAGTAGGGCGCGGCAAGGGACTGGTAGCTTGAGAGCGACATGTTGGAGACCCAGTGTAGGACAACGACTTTTCATTGGCAACAGAAATAAACCAACCAACAATATAAGATGTTAAGAAGAGCTCTTTTGTTTCATTGAGTTAAATTGAAACAATGTATAGGAAATTATTACCCCGTGTAACAGAGGTCGTAATTCGTCCGCTGCTCACGGCCCTCGAACCCGCCACTTCAACACACACTGGCATTGGAGTCGAACGCTCTCTAACGCGCTAAAAGCTCAGGCTTCCAACTCCGCGGTTAGAAGCGTTCTTAAGGTTAGGGGTGTGAGGATTTACACACGCAACTAGCATGCTAGCTCAGTTCGCCTCCGTTACACTCACCTCCCTAAATCCTCACTCCCATGATCCGGGTCACGGCACTACTGTAACAGATGTCGTAATTTGTCCGCTGCTCACGGCCCTCGAACCCGCCACCTCAACACACACCGGCATGGGAGTCGAACGCGCTAACCACTGAGCTAAAAGCCCAGGCTTCCAACTCCGCGGTTAGAAGCGTTCTTAAGGTTAGGGGTGTGAGGATTTAAAACTAGCTACAACTATTCAACTAGCATGCTAGCTCAGTTCGCCTGCGTTACACCCGGCTTTTTTGGGGGCCGGCCGTTATTTATCAATAGAATCCCGGCGGTATGCACGTGTGTTTTAGGCGTAGTGCAAGCCCTAATCTCTGACTGAAAGTGTGCATTTACATAACAATATTTAATACATTTTCCCGGTGGTGACACCCCCGAACCCCCTTCTAACTTAAAGGAGAATTACGGTGTGATATTGACCTAAAGTGTGATGAAACATGATACCAAGTGTGAACGTATGTCTCATAGCTCATCTCGGCTTGTCCCCTGCACTCCGAAATCTGGCGCTAGTTAGCCGATGCTACTAACAGATTTTCAATGGGGGTGCCTCGGGCATCGGCCTAGCCATGCAAATAAATCACTGTTTTACACCATTTACGAGGCTCAAAGTAGCTCCACACTTCATTGGTAGACTTCCGATGGCCCTGACATTTAAAACAAGACATTGAGAACTTTGAAAAAGCACTGGTAGTGACGATTTATACAGACAGTACCTTCAGGAAGTTTACCGTTCGCCGCCATCTTGAATTTAGTCACGATAAGTCGAGCGACGAGTATGAATGAACAGGTATGATAAGGGATCAGATTCAAAAAATAATTTTGTGGAAATGCATGGATTCCAGTTGCTTCTAGTAGCAGCAACTGGAATCCATGATTAATGTAGGGTTCATGTCAATTCATACTGACATTTTAAAACATTTAATTCTGACCTCTCATTTTGTTGGTAGTTACAATGACTTCATAGAGGATGAACCATTATTGTTGGCTGGCCCAAAGGAAAACTCTGTGCTGTGGAATGCTATGATCCACCCTCTGCTCAACATGACCATTACAGGTGCCATTTGGTATCAAGGTGAGGGCATCAAGGGTCAGCGTCTGCATGAGGACCTATGGGAGGCTTTACCATTGTGCACTGTTATATGTAGATCTGCTCGTATTATAGTCATGCCAGGTGCGATGTGCAGTATGTGATAAGTAAAGAGATCATTTACTTAAAGGAACTCACTCAGAGTGCAGTCAAGGCCTTGATTAATCTCAAAGGGTCCCTTCCCTTTTACCACACACAGGTTAAGCCTAGTCCTAGACTAAATGAAAACTGCAATGACAGGGCTCTACAGTGCGCCCATTTCACTCGCACATGCGAGTAAAAATGATGCCGTGCGAGTGCAAAAAATATTTAGGTGCACTGGTGCGAATGACTTTTAACCATGTCAATGTTTGTCTACAAAATACACCACAACATCGAGAAACATTACTGGTGCAAACCATAGAATCACGTCGCGAATGCATCATAAAAACTACACCTCCCATCAACGTTAGCAGTTTCTCGTTGTGACTCGCTAGTAGTCGCTTCTTTCAAATCCAAGAGCGCGCCAGCCAAGATGCAAAGATTGAAGAAATTAGTTCTTCTATCCACCGAATTCATTGGATATAGGAGGAACAGGATGAGATTCTGAGAATGCAGTGAGAGAAGGAAAGGTAACCTAACATGCCTTTTAGCCCAGTTGACGTATTGGCTGCAATATGCAAAATATAGCTGTAGCGAACCGGCACAAAAGTAGCCTCCCGTAATACTCCCATTTTATTCAAAGGTAGAACGCTACGGACTGGCTTCCACGCATGCTTGTTTGTTTACACCGAATACAAGCTGAAGTGCAAAACGAAAGTAGGCCTAACGTTTGCCTACTGTCCCTATCAATGCAGATATTTCAAATAAAAACTAAAAGTATAAAACCTATATCCTTGATTATGTTGGGTTTTGTGGAAGAGAAAATTGACTGTTTTAGTAGTAGTATTAGGCAGTATGCAGACAGATAGGTCACCATGGGCATATTTGGTTTAGCTATAGATGGATTCACAAATAAATAAATTAGCCTACATTTGGCAGGATACTTGATATACAGGCTAAATGCAAATATGGCAATGTATTATATTATTTTACATTAACAAAATGTAGGAAAATAGAACAGACTGAAAATAAAGTAGGCACTGATCTTTAAAATCCTGTTTCCTGTAGCCTAAATGTTGTCAGTCATTCTTAATATTCGCAATTGGTGCACTGGCATGTTTAACTGTTAGCTGCAGTATAATGTTAGATTATGTGTAAGTTAAGTACAGAACTGACTGTGGGCCCAAATTTTTGTCTGTGCTCCTAATTTTTTTTTTAACTTAGGCACAAGTGCTCCTGAAAAAAAAAAAATGTTAGTGTAGAGCCCTGAATGAAAATCTCCACTGATTAAAGCTTTTAGTCTAGAGGACTAGGCTCAGCTCACATATAGGGAAAAATGCCTATCCAGTGGAAACAAAATAATGAAACTCTTTTCCCCATCCTCCCGGCTCCTCTGTCCTAGGTGAGAACAACCATAACTACAACCTTGATAAGTACAACTGCACCTTCCCCAGCATGATCGACGACTGGAGGATGGCCTTCAACCAGGGCTCAGGGGCCAGACTGCCCCAGACTTCCCCTTTGGATTTGTGCAGGTGGGTCTTGGCTCTCAGGCTTTTTCACTTGTAGACAATAAATTTCACTGCGGGATTAAGGGTATTATGCATAATTTGTTCAAGTCCCATAACTCTAGCCATCATAATGCAGAAATTCCGCATACACTTTTACAGCCTGTCTGATGACGTTAATATAGCCTAATCATTAAGTGGCGTGAATGCGGTGCTATTGACCGGACTGATCAACTACCGAGTTGAATTGAACATAGCCTCATGCAGACGCACACACACACGGAGAGAGAGAGAGAGAGAGAGAGAGAGAACCACTTTGCGCCAAATAGGCTACGCTACCATGGCAAACTTTTACATCTGGAAAGAGCTCCTTGGTAACTATCCTGCTAGCTCAGTCAGGTCACGTCAACACTTGATCCCAGAAAGATTGTCTTCGACATGTTAGTTTTTCAACATTTATTGTATCTAATGACATAGAAAACATAATGATTTGCATACACATACCGCGACTGTGCACAACTTTTTTATTCACTAGCGACTATAGCCTAAAACCGTCAGGTTGAAGGGGCTAATTAATCCATAGAATTAATCTCCGCGTATTTTCTTAAAGTGACAGGCACTCAATTACACCTGCTCATCAGCAATGTGCACTCAATTGGACCTACACACCACATTAAAGATATGCCTAAGTGTTATAGGTTAAACGTCAATATGAGGCATTCAAATTACTAAATATGTTTAGCTACTAGTAATTACTAGTAAAATGCTATACTTTAAAAAAATGAATTATTAAATAAATACACTCTATATGAATTCAAAAATATATGATAGAAACATATCACATAAGCTATCATTTTCAGTGTGTGTTTGTGTGTGTGGAGAGAGTCAAGCAGAATCTAGGATGTCCACTGTTGTGAATGATCCCACTACAGTATATATTACTGATGACGTCAGGGTGGTGGGGGCCCCAAAATCAAACAAAAAAAAAAAAAAAGTATCGAAGTATTGAAATCGCAATTCTTGACTTGGTATCAGAATCGACCCCCCCCTCCCCCCCAAATTGTGTAAATCCCCCCTACATGAATAACCTAAGGGGGGAATTCCCCCCCATTTTGAAAAATGAATTTTAAGCCCTGAGACATTTTATAATTCCATGCATGCATTTTACATACGGACATATATCCACACAGTCACAGGCAATATTTATTACATTACATGTATGCTTGTCAGACCTGGAATTTACCGAAGCTACTAGTTAAATGTCTTAAATATGTTTTATTTATGTAGCGACATCTATCATCACTCAACCCTTGCTGCATTGCAATCATGACAAAACGTAGTACAGGTGTCAACCCATAAATATCAGTATCATGAAACACTGTACTCACATGTCCTTAAAACTCCTGTGACTCTTATTAATATGTTATACCATACTCAGCAGTTTTGTTACACACTTGAGATTGGCTATGTAACATGAAGTGTGACCCTTCTCCCGGTTCCACACCCAGCTGTGCACCGATAAGCAGGATAATGTGCCGGACGGCTTCCCAGAGATCCGCTGGCATCAGACAGCCGACTTTGGCTACGTTCCTAATGAGCGCATGAAGCGGACCTTCATGGCCGTGGCCCTTGATTTACCCGACACTGCTTCACCTTGGGGCACGTAAGTATGCAGTATGGAGTAGACATCCATCTTGTATAGGACAGCATTACAATAACTTGCACATAGGCATGCCTTCTAGTTGTACCAAGGTTCATTGTGTATTCTGCGATTTTCTTTCTTTTTTGTAGAGGTAGATCCCAAATTATCTGTTTACCATGTGACCCACTTTTTAAAAACTAGAAATTCCTCTCTGAGATGTCGAAATAAGAATAGAGCTTGCTAGTATGTTGTAAATACTCAAACACCATGAACTGCTTTACAGATTCAATTTTTTTTTTCTTTTTCTCTGACATGGTTCCCCTGAAGTGTCCACCCACGTTTCAAACAGGATGTGGCCTACAGATTGACCCTTGGTGCGCGGGCGGTTGCCTATGGCGAAAATGTATCCCACCAGGGTCCCTTCCCAAGTTCTGTTTTTTTGGATGGCACCTATCTAATACTAACTTACAATCAGAACGTTTCTGCCACCCCAGCCAAAGATACATTTGAGGTAAGTCTTTTCCGCTCTTGGAAAATGTAAAATTGGTCCATCATATGCATATATATAGGGCTGGAACGGTATGGATTTTTTCTTACTGCGGTTGAAAAGCAACAAATTCCCACGGTTTTGCAGTATACTGCTTTAACTGCTTTAATGGTAGTTTACACAAATATTTGTGAATGGAAACTGTGTCATAAGTGTGTTCATAGACAATGGTTATCAGACGTTTTCCTGAGCGCATACAATGAGGTACTTTCTGAGGTCCAAAAGACAAAATACCTGTCCCTTGTTTTAAAGGTTTCTCTTGGTTCTCTGAATATTTTTTGATATTATGGTATTATGTACAGTAGATGATGACATCCTCAAATCATTTGCAATTGTGGTAAATAAAGACATCATGATGAGAGGAAGAGATTGAAACAGTAAACATAATATACTGTGTGTGTGGCTGTGCGTGTGTGTGTGTATTTTTATATATATATATAAAAATACACACACACACACACACACACAGTATTTTATGTTTACTGTTTCAAATACTGACTTATTCTTAAATAACATTAACAAAGTTTAACTAATAATTATGACCGCCGTGCAAGCAAAGTTTGAACGATTCCCAGGACACTGAAAGACCGGGCTGCACGAAACTTGGTGGGGAAAAGGTGTAGCCCCAAAAGGATGGGATCAGAACTAATCATTTTCGTTTTGATCTGTCAGCCCCCCCTAGGGAGGACCAATTTTTTTGAATGTTGGTCTCAAGGGGCCATCTCAACCCATTCCATAACTCATGTGCGGTATAGCCCTACCTAGTTAAAAGTGAAAAGGTAAAAATGAGGCGTTGTAATCACAGGTGTCTTTTATTGACGTGTGCAGAACTGCACAAAAATTTGACATGTAAGATCACTATGACAGCCTCTGAATGCATGCTGAGTTCCATAGAATTTCGTTCATGGGGGGGGCCATACAATAAATTCATTTATGTGTACATTTAGTGACTGTACACCACAACAACATGATTTGTAAATCATAGCATTATATTTTTATTCACATTCTACAAAGCGTCCCAACTTTTTCAGAATTTGGGTGGTATTTCCCCACAATGTTTAGGCCACCACAAATGCATTCTTCTGTCCCAAACCTTCCAGTCGGTTCTTGTAACACTTTTAGGGAATATTGAGGAGGAAAACAATGGTTTAGATTGTTATTTCAGTTAGCCTATTAGCTGGTTTGATGCTCATTGAGCAAATCATACCAGCTAATAGGCTAACTGAAGTAAAACCATGCCAATCTCTAGGTACTGTATGGTGAAGGGTATGTGATGATGTGGGGCTATTTTAATTCCAAAGGCCAAGGGAACTTTATCAGGATGCATAGTATCCTGGATCCATGAAATAACTGGCCTTTAAGAATAAAAATCTGCCTGCCTATATTGGAATTTAACATAGGGGTGCCAATACGTATGACCCCTATATTTTAGGAAAGAACTTTTATTTATTTATGATTATCATTATTCATTCACAAAGAAAATGGGTGTCCTTAAAGGTTGGATATTTCCTCATTTTTTTAACTTAAGGCACTACGATCAATTTCGATTGGCTGTTTCTCGGTCAAGAAGGCACTGACTTCAATGATGACTCCACATTTCTACTTGACTCAATTTAAATACACATTCATCTTCCCAGTGGTGAAATGCTCCTTTAATGACAAACTTTGGTATTATGCATTCTGTGGTTTATGTGGGCCATAGTAATCAAAACAGGCAAAGCCACAGGACTCCTCTGGTGTACTTCTAACTGTGTGTCTACAGATGTCACTAAACCACAGACTTAAAGCCTAGTTGATGAAATAAACCACCACACTCGTGTTCGTGGTGTCATCAGTGCCCATGTGGAGATGCATAGAGAACACTGAATCAGTATTGAACATGGTACTCTTTTCAAGGAAGCTCACACATGCTTTTTCCTCTGTCTGTCTATCTGGCTTAGGTCTGTTGTTCCATGGAAAAGGTGCAGTGCAGTTCTGGGGGGATATTTTCTGGATGTCTGCTCCCATGGTGCCACAGGGCCCTTCCACGGTGGCCTTGACCCTAGGGGGCTGCCGGGCCGAGCATGTGGCCTCCCTGCGGTACGCCTGGAAGGACTGGCCCTGTGACTTTAAGGCCTGCCCCGCCTACAGCTGACAGGATCCTGCCTGCACCACCTTTTGTCCTGCACCAGTGGCCCTAGCAAGACAGTCACTGTGCCCTTACTCACAAAGTGGGCAGGAGAGCAGCAGCAGCATTGACGCCTGACAATCAGTCGGCCTGAGTTTGAATCAAATACCTCACACTGTGAATCCATGCCACTTTGGATAAAGGCAGCTGTCACTTTACTTTTTTACAAATTGTTTGGGGGTGGGGGGTGCTGTTAGTTGACTGTTCTAAGGTCACATACAGACTGTTAGTGAGCCTTTCCTGAGTTTCCTAAGCCTTTAATCTCTCAGTCTGGGCAGGGCAATGGACATTTCTATGATATCCTAATTTTTTGAGATGCACTTGTATATGCAAAAATGGTCAATTATGAAAACAAGGAGCTGCATGGGAGTTGTGCTGAGGGTTGTGATTCACCCTCAATATTTATTTACCTTGCTAACATAATTTGACCAATGATTGAAGATGTGGTACTTGGCATGCTGTTGTTAACATAAACACATACACTCAGAGCCAGAAGGTGAGACCATTTATTTTATGCCACCAAAGATCCGGATTCCTAAAATTCTGTCATGGTCAGTTTTCTACTAACCAGAGAGCATTTTGCTGTTAAACATGTAAATATTTTGTGATCACGGAAATATTTGTTACATGCCTTACAACCTTCAGTCGGTGGTGTTTACTTGTCTTTTTATGTATTCATTCCCCATCCAGAAATAGTAACAGTATAACAGGGTATGGAGTAATCAAAAACATGTCCTAATGGGTGTGGAAGGTATGTTACATGTACACATAAATGAATTTATTGTATGGCCCCCCCCATGAACGAAATTCTATGGAACTCAGCATGCATTCAGAGGCTGTCATAGTGATCTTACATGTCAAATTTTGTGCAGTTCTGCACACGTCAGCCAAAGACACCTGTGATTACAACGCCTCATTTTTACCTGTAGGTGTTACAGTAAATACTTTTGCCATTATATTTATAACCTCTTGAGTATATGCAGGTTTGTCAAACAAAGTTCCTCGGAGGTCCTTTGTGTGATGATATCAGCAGATTCCTTCAGAGATATTTCCCCAGGAACGCCATAAATACCTCACCCAATACCAGATGGTGGAAGGGGACTTAATCGTTAATTTGGAGATTTATCTTGTTTATGGACACCAACCTCCAGAAATGCAGGGTTCCCACACGTCATGGAATTTTGGAAAGGCTATTCCAGACATAAGTCACAGAATTGTATCGTTTTTGGGGCAAAGTCATGGAATATCAAGGCATTTTTATTGTAGCAGTTTAAAATTTACTTTCCAAAACACATTCATACAAATATATTTCCACTTAGAATTGGTATATATCTGGTTATTAGCTTTACTGCTTGCTTGAGTAGTTGTGGTTAGCCCAACTTTTTTTTATTCAATATTCATTTATTCATCTCTTGTTCTAAAAATGAAAGATTCTTGAATGCTGCATGACTGTTCTGGAATCTTTAATCGGTATATTAATCCAGTCATTTTATGAAAAAAGATTGAACAAATTGCAACAGAAGAAAACTTAACTTAAATGTGTAATCTGTACAAACACATAGTTCAGCCTAGGGAAGTGGGTTTGGTGTTTAATCTGATTTAGAGGTCACTGAAACATACAGTATATCACACTAAAGTATCAGTCCATCATTTTCCAATCCAGTCTGTCCAATCAGAGGGGCCTGTATGACATTGCACAATTTTTGTCTAAAACATTAATCAGACAGCACAGTATGTTTATAGTTAGTGAATGCAGGGAAATTGTGAAGGCAAAGTTGAAGATGGACATGATAATGTCCAAATTCGATAGAAGGGTGCAGATGGGATAAGTCCGTAGCGTTCTACCTTTGAATAAAATGGGAGTATTACGGGAGGCTACTTTTGTGCCGGTAGCCTAAATGTTGTCAGTCATTCTTAATATTCGCAATTGGTGCACTGGCATGTTTAACTGTTAGCTGCAGTATAATGTTAGATTATGTGTAAGTTAAGTACAGAACTGACTGTGGGCCCAAATTTTTGTCTGTGCTCCTAATTTTTTTTAACTTGGGCGCACAAGTGCTCCTGAAAAAAAATGTTAGTGTAGAGCCCTGAATGAAAATCTCCACTGATTAAAGCTTTTAGTCTAGAGGACTAGGCTCAGCTCACATATAGGGAAAAATGCCTATCCAGTGGAAACAAAATAATGAAACTCTTTTCCCCCATCCTCCCGCTCTCTGTCCTAGGTGAGAACAACCATAACTACAACCTTGATAAGTACAACTGCACCTTCCCCAGCATGATCGACGACTGGAGGATGGCCTTCAACCAGGGCTCAGGGGCCCAGACTGCCCCAGACTTCCCCTTTGGATTTGTGCAGGTGGGTCTTGGCTCTCAGGCTTTTCACTTGTAGACAATAAATTTCACTGCGGGATTGCGGGTATTGCGCATAATTTGTTCAAGTCCCGCAACTCTAGCCATCATAATGCGAGAAATTCCCGCATACACTTTTACAGCCTGTCTGATGACGTTAATATAGCCTAATCATTAAGTGGCGTGAATGCGGTGCTATTGACCGGACTGATCAACTACCGAGTTGAATTGAACATAGCCTCATGCAGACGCACACACACACGGAGAGAGAGAGAGAGAGAGAGAGAGAACCACTTTGCGCTTACGCAAATAGGCTACGCTACCATGGCAAACTTTTACATCTGGAAAGAGCTCCTTGGTAACTATCCTGCTAGCTCAGTCAGGTCACGTCAACACTTGATCCCAGAAAGATTGTCTTCGACATGTTAGTTTTTTCAACATTTATTGTATCTAATGACATAGAAAACATAATGATTTGCATACACATACCGCACTGTGCACAACTTTTATTCACTAGCGACTATAGCCTAAAACCGTCAGGTTGAAGGGGGGCTAATTAATCCATAGAATTAATCTCACGTATTTTCTTAAAGTGACAGGCACTCAATTACACCTGCTCATCAGCAATGTGCACTCAATTGGACCTACACACCACATTAAAGATATGCCTAAGTGTTATAGGTTAAACGTCAATATGAGGCATTCAAATTACTAAATATGTTTAGCTACTAGTAATTACTAGTAAAATGCTATACTTTAAAAAAATGAATTATTAAATAAATACACTCTATATGAATTCAAAAATATATGATAGAAACATATCACATAAGCTATCATTTTCAGTGTGTGTTTGTGTGTGTGGAGAGAGTCAAGCAGAATCTAGGATGTCCACTGTTGTGAATGATCCCACTACAGTATATATTACTGATGACGTCAGGGTGGTGGGGGCCCCAAAATCAAACACTTTTTTAAAAAAAAAAAAGTATCGGTATTGAAATCGCAATTCTTGACTTGGTATCAGAATCGCCCCCCCCCCCCCCCCCCAAATTGTGTAAATCCCCCCTACATGAATAACCTAAGGGGGGAATTCCCCCCCATTTTGAAAAATGAATTTTAAGCCCTGAGACATTTTATAATTCCATGCATGCATTTTACATAATGGACATATATCCACACAGTCACAGGCAATATTTATTACATTACATGTATGCTTGTCAGACCTGGAATTTACAGAAGCTACTAGTTAAATGTCTTAAATATGTTTTTATTTATGTAGCGACATCTATCATCACTCAACCCTTGCTGCATTGCAATCATGACAAAACGTAGTACAGGTGTCAACCCATAAATATCAGTATCATGAAACACTGTACTCACATGTCCTTAAAACTCCTGTGACTCTTATTAATATGTTATACCATACTCAGCAGTTTTGTTACACACTTGAGATTGGCTATGTAACATGAAGTGTGACCCTTCTCGGTCCACACCCAGCTGTGCACCGATAAGCAGGATAATGTGCCGGACGGCTTCCCAGAGATCCGCTGGCATCAGACAGCCGACTTTGGCTACGTTCCTAATGGCGCATGAGCCCGGACCTTCATGGCCGTGGCCCTTGATTTACCCGACACTGCTTCACCTTGGGGCACGTAAGTATGCAGTATGGAGTAGACATCCATCTTGTATAGGACAGCATTACAATAACTTGCACATAGGCATGCCTTCTAGTTGTACCAAGGTTCATTGTGTATTCTGCGATTTTCTTTCTTTTTTGTAGAGGTAGATCCCAAATTATCTGTTTACCATGTGACCCACTTTTTAAAAACTAGAAATTCCTCTCTGAGATGTCGAAATAAGAATAGAGCTTGCTAGTATGTTGTAAATACTCAAACACCATGAACTGCTTTACAGATTCAATTTTTTTTTTTTTTTTTTCTCTGACATGGTTCCCCTGAAGTGTCCACCCACGTTTCAAACAGGATGTGGCCTACAGATTGACCCTTGGTGCGCGGGCGGTTGCCTATGGCGAAAATGTATCCCACCAGGGTCCCTTCCCAAGTTCTGTTTTTTTGGATGGCACCTATCTAATACTAACTTACAATCAGAACGTTTCTGCCACCCCAGCCAAAGATACATTTGAGGTAAGTCTTTTCCGCTCTTGGAAAATGTAAAATTGGTCCATCATATGCATATATATAGGGCTGGAACGGTATGGATTTTTTCTTACTGCGGTTGAAAAGCAACAAATTCCCACGGTTTTGCAGTATACTGCTTTAACTGCTTTAATGGTAGTTTACACTAATATTTGTGAATGGAAACTGTGTCATAAGTGTGTTCATAGACAATGGTTATCAGACGTTTTCCTGAGCGCATACAATGAGGTACTTTCTGAGGTCCAAAAGACAAAATACCTGTCCCTTGTTTTAAAGGTTTCTCTTGGTTCTCTGAATATTTTTGATATTATGGTATTATGTACAGTAGATGATGACATCCTCAAATCATTTGCAATTGTGGTAAATAAAGACATCATGATGAGAGGAAGAGATTGAAACAGTAAACATAATATACTGTGCGTGTGTGTGTGTATTTTTATATATATATATAAAAATACACACACACACACACACACACAGTATTTTATGTTTACTGTTTCAAATACTGACTTATTCTTAAATAACATTAACAAAGTTTAACTAATAATTATGACCGCCGTGCAAGCAAAGTTTGAACGATTCCCAGGACACTGAAAGACCGGGCTGCACGAAACTTGGTGGGGAAAAGGTGTAGCCCCAAAAGGATGGGATCAGAACTAATCATTTTCGTTTTGATCTGTCAGCCCCCCCTAGGGAGGACCAATTTTTTTGAATGTTGGTCTCAAGGGGCCATCTCAACCCATTCCATAACTCATGTGCGGTATAGCCCTACCTAGTTAAAAGTGAAAAGGTAAAAATGAGGCGTTGTAATCACAGGTGTCTTTGGCTGACGTGTGCAGAACTGCACAAAATTTGACATGTAAGATCACTATGACAGCCTCTGAATGCATGCTGAGTTCCATAGAATTTCGTTCATGGGGGGGGGCATACAATAAATTCATTTATGTGTACATTTAGTGACTGTACACCACAACAACATGATTTGTAAATCATAGCATTATATTTTTATTCACATTCTACAAAGCGTCCCAACTTTTTCAGAATTTGGGTGGTATTTCCCCACAATGTTTAGGCCACCACAAATGCATTCTTCTGTCCCAAACCTTCCAGTCGGTTCTTGTAACACTTTTAGGGAATATTGAGGAGGAAAACAATGGTTTAGATTGTTATTTCAGTTAGCCTATTAGCTGGTTTGATGCTCATTGAGCAAATCATACCAGCTAATAGGCTAACTGAAGTAAAACCATGCCAATCTCTAGGTACTGTATGGTGAAGGGTATGTGATGATGTGGGGCTATTTTAATTCCAAAGGCCAAGGGAACTTTATCAGGATGCATAGTATCCTGGATCCATGAAATAACTGGCCTTTAAGAATAAAAATCTGCCTGCCTATATTGGAATTTAACATAGGGGTGCCAATACGTATGACCCCTATATTTTAAGAAAGAACTTTTATTTATTTATGATTATCATTATTCATTCACAAAGAAAATGGGTGTCCTTAAAGGTTGGATATTTCCTCATTTTTTTAACTTAAGGCACTACGATCAATTTCGATTGGCTGTTTCTCGGTCAAGAAGGCACTGACTTCAATGATGACTCCACATTTCTACTTGACTCAATTTAAATACACATTCATCTTCCCAGTGGTGAAATGCTCCTTTAATGACAAACTTTGGTATTATGCATTCTGTGGTTTATGTGGGCCATAGTAATCAAAACAGGCAAAGCCACAGGACTCCTCTGGTGTACTTCTAACTGTGTGTCTACAGATGTCACTAAACCACAGACTTAAAGCCTAGTTGATGAAATAAACCACCACACTCGTGTTCGTGTGTCATCAGTGCCCATGTGGAGATGCATAGAGAACACTGAATCAGTATTGAACATGGTACTCTTTTCAAGGAAGCTCACACATGCTTTTCCTCTGTCTGTCTATCTGGCTTAGGTCTGTTGTTCCATGGAAAAGGTGCAGTGCAGTTCTGGGGATATTTTCTGGATGTCTGCTCCCATGGTGCCACAGGGCCCTTCCACGGTGGCCTTGACCCTAGGGGGCTGCCGGGCCGAGCATGTGGCCTCCCTGCGGTACGCCTGGAAGGACTGGCCCTGTGACTTTAAGGCCTGCCCCGTCTACAGCGCTGACAGGATCCTGCCTGCACCACCTTTTGTCCTGCACCAGTGGCCCTAGCAAGACAGTCACTGTGCCCTTACTCACAAAGTGGGCAGGAGAGCAGCAGCAGCATTGACGCCTGACAATCAGTCGGCCTGAGTTTGAATCAAATACCTCACACTGTGAATCCATGCCACTTTGGATAAAGGCAGCTGTCACTTTACTTTTACAAATTGTTTGGGGGGGGTGGGGGGGTGCTGTTAGTTGACTGTTCTAAGGTCACATACAGACTGTTAGTGAGCCTTTCCTGAGTTTCCTAAGCCTTTAATCTCTCAGTCTGGGCAGGGCAATGGACATTTCTATGATATCCTAATTTTTTGAGATGCACTTGTATATGCAAAAATGGTCAATTATGAAAACAAGGAGCTGCATGGGAGTTGTGCTGAGGGTTGTGATTCACCCTCAATATTTATTTACCTTGCTAACATAATTTGACCAATGATTGAAGATGTGGTACTTGGCATGCTGTTGTTAACATAAACACATACACTCAGAGCCAGAAGGTGAGACCATTTATTTTATGCCACCAAAGATCCGGATTCCTAAAATTCTGTCATGGTCAGTTTTCTACTAACCAGAGAGCATTTTGCTGTTAAACATGTAAATATTTTGTGATCACGGAAATATTTGTTACATGCCTTACAACCTTCAGTCGGTGGTGTTTACTTGTCTTTTTATGTATTCATTCCCCATCCAGAAATAGTAACAGTATAACAGGGTATGGAGTAATCAAAAACATGTCCTAA
The DNA here is from genome assembly GCF_017589495.1 of Alosa alosa. Classification (NCBI taxonomy): domain Eukaryota; kingdom Metazoa; phylum Chordata; class Actinopteri; order Clupeiformes; family Clupeidae; genus Alosa; species Alosa alosa. The sequence continues at coordinate 18,287,026 of NC_063203.1, read as the reverse complement.
TGGGTGTGGAAGGTATGTGTTTGGGTGGGTGATCCTGGAAGGCAGGGTGGTGTTACAGTAAATACTTCTGCCATTATATTTATAACCTCTTGAGTATATGCAGGTTTGTCAAACAAAGTTCCTCGGATGTCCTTTGTGTGATGATATCAGCAGATTCCTTCAGAGATATTTCCCCAGGAATGCCATAAATACCTCACCCAATACCAGATGGTGGAAGGGGACTTAATCGTTAATTTGGAGATTTATCTTGTTTATGGACACCAACCTCCAGAAATGCAGGGTTCCCACACATCATGGAATTTTGGAAAGGCTATTCCAGACATAAGTCACAGAACTGTATCGTTTTTGGGGCAAAGTCATGGAATATCAAGGCATTTTTATTGTAGCAGTTTAAAATTTACTTTCCAAAACACATTCATACAAATATATTTCCACTTAGAATTGGTATATATCTGGTTATTAGCTTTACTGCTTGCTTGAGTAGTTGTGGTTAGCCCAACTTTTTTTTATTCAATATTCATTTATTCATCTCTTGTTCTAAAAATGAAAGATTCTTGAATGCTGCATGACTGTTCTGGAATCTGTAATCGGTATATTAGTCCAGTCATTTTATGAAAAAAGATTGAACAAATTGCAACAGAAGAAAACTTAACTTAAATGTGTAATCTGTACAAACACATAGTTCAGCCTAGGGAAGTGGGTTTGGTGTTTAATCTGATTTAGAGGTCACTGAAACATACAGTATATCACACTAAAGTATCAGTCCATCATTTTCCAATCCAGTCTGTCCAATCAGAGGGGCCTGTATGACATTGCACAATTTTTGTCTAAAACATTAATCAGACAGCACAGTATGTTTATAGTTAGTGAATGCAGGGAACTTGTGAAGGCAAAGTTGAAGATGGACATGATAATGTCCAAATTCGATAGAAGGGTGCAGATGGGATAACTGCAGTTAGCCTCCAAAAAAGTGACTCTATTTTTGTGACATCTGGCAAAAAGGTACATGCTATACTAATAAATATAGTTCAAGATTAATAATTAACAATGCATGGCTATGCATGGGTCATGGTTTTACCAAAGTCATAGAACAGTCAAAACTATACATATTCTAAAAGCATATGCACTGTACATGAAATATAGCATCAATCAACTTATGTCCCATCTTCCTCCATACCATGCATAACACATACTCCTCTATTCTGTATAGGCGAATCAAGTGAACAGCTGATACATTTTGGCCTGCACTATTAAGGGAAACAAATCAGGGAAACACCCTAAACTAGATATTTTCTGAAAGCATATACCCTCTAGAGGAGATATAACACCATTTAAGACATTTCCCATCTTCCTCCATACCATGCACAATACATTGCCCTCTATTCTGTAAAGGCGAATCTAGTGTAAAGTGGATACATTTTGACCTATACTGTCCAGGGAAAACAAATTAAACACCATAAACTATATATTTTCTATAAGCATATACCCTCTAGATGACATATAATACCAGTTAAGACATGTATTATCTTCCTCCAGCCTTGGACAATTTGTTTGTCAAATATTGCAATTAGTTTTGTGTCACTATACATTAGCTATACATAATTACATTATGCCCTGTTTGCCCTTATAATACATTTTTTGTTTGTCTTCACTGCAAAAAGTGATTTTCAAGAAAGGGAAATTTACTTATTTTGGGGAAATTAATCTGGGTTTTTTACTAGTTTTAAGCACTGATAGAAAAAATATCTTGTTAGTGGACGAAAGTCAAGCTTGTTTTTAGAACATATATCTTCCTTTTTCTAGGCAAGAATTTCCAGCTCATTTTGAGTTCAAATGATCTAGAAATGAGCTCAAATAGTGTGCAACATCTGAGCAACCAGGTTGTCTCCTTATTTTAAGACACACATTCTTGATTTAAGAACAATATTTTCTTAAATCAAGAACACAGTGAGCAATGTCAAACAAACAGAAAAAATTAGCATTTAACCTACATCAATTTGGTTTGGTCTTGTATCTATTGATCACTTTGCTCTAACATCTCTTGAGTGTTGATCATACCTCATATCATTAAGCAGAAGAGCCTGATCAGCTGGAGACTTCGCTCACTGCCTTGCACAACAGACAGACTGAGAAAGTAATTTGTCCCCAGAGCCATTGAACTGTTCAATGCTTCACTTAAGGGAAGAGGAGAGATACAGGCCAAGGCCAACTTGCAGTGAATATACAAACAGGGGAAATTATTTCTCTTGCAGCTGAGTAGCCTCAGGTGCGCACGTAGACATAAGGCCGAACATGCAAGCGTCAATGAATCGTGCTCTCACGACAATCGCGCCGTTAAACTTAAATAGGTTAACATCACTCTAAGTTCGCCTTCAAGCAAGGAAAGCGATGATTTGAAGACATCTGTTTCGTTGGAAGGGCAAGGGGTAGCAACAGGGCAACACAGAGACAGGCCCGATGGCAGGGCTGTTATGAGAGTATTAAAATATGGGATATTCAATGGGAAAACATTAAAACGGCAAGACAGCGGGGAAAGTTAAAATACGTGATAAACACGGAAAAAGTTGGCATGCATTGTGTCGGTCCCCGTGCACAGGGATTATTTGTCATACTATTAATCACATATGATTATTTGTGAAATTGTGCAAACAGGCGCAACACATTTGAAAAGGAAGGACTGGTAGCATGCAAGCTCACGGGAAAGATTGATTTAAGAACGTTATCACAGTGTGTGGCTGTGGCGCGGGCGGAAGACAATTGGCAGGGGAGGGTCATGTCTTTTTTAACAATTCTGTCGGAGGGTCATTGAACAATTTCTAGCAGGCAAGAGAGGGTCATGCAACTTCCAACTGAAGCACTCAAAATTCCTCCGGTGGCCCCTTCAATAAATAACGATCAGTCCCTAGATTGCTGCTGGGCTATATGTCTTGGTTCTGTTAACAACTCATTGTCAAACACATAGCCTATCTCGCGGTTGCATCCATTACAAACAAACATGCAATGTGAACGTTTGGGATTGGGGAGAGCACTAAATGCTCTACTGAATAAGCACGAAGTCAAACCTTTAAATGAAAAACACTCTTTAATAATCCAAAAAATAAACCGCTAATGAAGTAAACTTGTGACCATCAAAATCGTTTATCGCTTGTAACTCCATTGATACCAGGGACGTAACAGGAAGGCATTTGGCTGAGCAACGGAGGTTAATATGCTCCATGTTTTGTCCAAATGATGACTGTCTATCATCGTTGCACTTTCGGAGAAAACCGAATGTTTCATTCGTCCCTGTTTCAATCGTCCGGTTGTACCTACTCAAAACGCAGATAGAACCTTATTATTCTAAGGTAGCGAAATAGCGTTCAGCATGATTCATGCCCAATTAATTCCCCTGTTAAAGTGTTAAGCCTTTGTAGTTTGGTTTCGTGATAGCCTATGATAACCGGGCGATGGCCAAATATGTGAAAACGTTAAAATACAGTAGGCGATAAACCCGGAAAAAGTTGACAGTGATTTTTTCATAATCACTTTGGAGGGTCATAGAAAAATGTATTGCTGGCGAGGGAGGGTCACGTCTTTTTGGACTAATGCTCCCAAAACTCCTCCGGTAGCCCCTAAATAACGAACAGTCCCTAATGAAGTAAACTTGTGACCATCAAAAATCGTTTATCGCCTGTAACTCCGTGATAACAGGACTTAACAGGAAGGCATTTGGCTGAGCAACGGAGGTTAATATCTAATAATAGATATATAGACTTTATTTCTGAATTGTTGCACTGTTGGACTTAGCCTACTCATTTGCACTATCACCATGACACTCACTCACACCGAGCACCTTACCTTACCTTACCTTACTATGCACAGAGAATCACAGGCTGTCCCTGCCTCAGTCATTGCAAGCGCATCTGATTGATTAATCACCACTATGTGGATACTGTTATAGAATTGATTTAGATTAAGTGTTAGTTAGTATAATTTGTATTTTAGTATATTCTTTATCTTCTACTGTCCTTATTGCTTAGTTGTGTTTTTATATTATATACTTTAATTACTTTTTCTGCTGTTAATGAATGTGTGTGTGTGTTGTCTGTATGCTACTTGAGACCTACTGAAACCACTTGCTACATTCCACCTGTTCGGTTTGGGCGCGCGTATGCATTTGGATATCGTGTTTGAAGAAAGAAGAGAAGTAAGTAACCAAGAAGAGGAAAGTGTTTGTTGCCACAAAATCGATCTGACATGGAAGATTTTGATGATGTAACGCTTGCCACCCTCAGAGGTAATATTGTTTATTTCAAATTTAATTTAAGCTATTTCAATCGGCTAGTTCGTCAAATTCATGCTAAGGCGCTAGTCAGCATGGCTAGGTATCGCTAACTAGCATATTTACTCATGTCTCTGTTGCAACATAGCTTGAATGTTATCCTCCCTTGTAAGTCGTTTTGGATAAAAGCGTCTGCTAAATGACTAAATGTAGATATTGAGTTTAACCAGAGAAATGTAAACTAATGTTTGTGTTTGTGCTTTATACTCAACAGCAGCTAATATCAGCGAGGATACCCTGCACACACTATCTAGAGATGACATTAGGGATCTCTTTCCTGGTCCTGAGCACTTTCTTCGACGGAAAGATATATGTCTCAAAATCCACGCCGAGGACCATGTAAGAAAACTACAGTGACTAAAACACTAGCACTTAACCAGTGGAGGGCGCGCCAGCTTTTCACTCACCTAGGGTCTCGCATGCCTTTAAGTCTTTTGCAAACTTAAGCAGGACTAAGAAATTATTGTGTAGAATAAAGGTTATTATTATTAATATTACACTAAAATAATCATTATTACATTTTTATGATTATTATACTTTTGTTATACAATAAAGGTGTTATCTTGTATTCATGGGTTTCATCAGGTCCCTTTCCACAGGTGTATAAAATCAAATGTCCTGTCAAATCCAAATCCAAAGCTCCACCTGCCAATAAGCAACGCCAAGTTGGGGATGCTGATGAGAGTCTTAGCTCCACCTTCAGTGATTTGTGATTCCAGCACTTCAACGCTCATCTTGGAAACATCACCCAGGACGAGTACTCCAAAAAGGGCCAACCAAGTATACCAACAGGGGGACAGTGAAGATGAGTCATTCACACTCACAGGTATTTTACATTTCACTTGCATGTAAAACTATTCAGATTAAGTGTTTCAGGTAATATAGTTAAAGTGGTAGGTTGCATTTTATTGTACTACAGTCTGACTGCACTGCAGTCTTTTGTTTCCTTGATTTTCAACCAGCATGCCATCAAAGGCCATTAGCTGTAATGTGGAAAATTATCTATTGACCAATGACCATTAGTCTCATAAAAGAATCTTCACTGTCGATCAAAAGTTTATGACCACTTTAAATTCTCTTGTTATCAATAGAAACACACATAAGAGTATCCTTCAGGAAATGCATCAAACAGTTGTAAACAGTACATGATGACAGTCAGTAAGAAATAATGATTAGAAAATAAATTATGACTGTACTCCAGTCTTAGCCTTCACCAAAAAAGCCACCTTTTGCAGCAATTACAGCCAGGCAGATCTCTGATGGTCCCAACCCTCATGCTGCCTCCACTGTGCTTGACAGATGATGTGAAGTATCTGTCTAACATCTGAGTTGGTAAAACAGGATTTGTATAGTGTGAAAAGTGAAGGAGGAAGGCTACCATACCCATGCCATGCTATATACCCTGGGCCAGTTTTATCTATTTCTTGTCCCCTAATCAAATGATGTCCACAGGGTATAGCATGGTGAGGGTAAGGTAGCCTTTCTTCAAGACCACTTTTCACTCTTTATAAATCTCCTATTTTACTACCACGTCTTATGTTGGACCTATACTTCATGCCATCTGTCAAGCACGGTGGAGACAGTGTGGACGTCTGGGACCATTAGATTAACTTGGAATACTGACAGCAAGAATACCCAATGCCTGCCAGGCTGTAATTGCTACAAAAGGTGGCTTGTTTTTGATGTTTGAAAGTTTGAAGGCCACTTTGACATACAAAGTGATAATTGCCATTAAAATCAGCATTTCTTACTCTGACAGTGTTGTCATCGTCCTGACAATGTTTACATCTATTCGCTCCATTTCCTATGCTCAATGATCTCATGTGTGTTTCCATTAAAAACAATAGAATTTAAAGTGATCACAAACTTTTGACCAGCTGTGTATGTTTGTGGTAAGCAGCCATTCCAGTGAAATACAATGGAAGGCCTGTATTCTCCAGTGAAAGCCCACCATTGGTCTAGTTGAACTGGCTCTGTGATGGCAAAAGTGAGTGCTTCTGCTTTACTGTGATGTTTACTGTGTGTTTGTTTCTCTATTCTTTGCAGTTCCTGAGCCTATGGATAGTGAGAAGGTGCAGGTGCGGCATTATAGCACACTGCAAACAATGTTTAAGTCAAAGAAGCCTAAGAGCTGCTGTCTCACAACTGCTCAACCTAGAGTTTCCAGCTCGTAGAAAGTTTATTGATTCGGATACCATCAGAGAGCAAGATAGGCCTGCCAAGATACTTGAGGCCTACCCTTGCTTCCGGGATCTTGACCATGTAAGACAACCTTTTCGGCTGTACAACTTTCATCTCTCTCCCCCTCTTTCTCTCACATCCCTCTTTCTGTCACCCACTCCCCCCAACCTCTCTCTCTTTGTCTCTCAGCCCCCTCTCAACTCACTTTCCCTCTTTCTCTCCATCTCTGTCCACTCTCCCTCTTTCTCTATCTTTCACATGTTTGCTCTCTCTCCATCTCTTTCTATCTCTCTGTCCCTTTCCTCTTTATGTTTCTCTTACTTTCTCCTTCATGTCTCTCTCCCGCCCCTTTCTCTTTCTTTTCATCTCTCATCTCTCTCTCTTGCTCTTTTGCTTTCTGTCACTCTCCCTCCCCTTTCTTTAATTCCTCCCCCATTCTCCTTTGTCGTTATCTTCTCATCCCTCTTTCCCTCTTATTCACTTTGTCCCTCTTTCTTCCTCTCTCTCCTTTCTCCTTCATCCCTCTCTCTCTGCCTCTTTCTCTCATCTTCCTATCCTCTCTTATTGTTATTAAACTATTAAAACAGTCATTCATTTTCTTTGTTGTTTCCTTTCCATTTCAGATCATAGACGAGTTTCGTCGAATTGTTTAAATGGACAACATTGACTTCTTCAAAGACTTGAGAGATGGATGGGATTCATTCTACAGTAAGGTCCAATACTATGGAGTGGTGAAGTGTGTAATGAAGCCCCCCCCTGACTATGGACGGCGGTGAGTAATATGGTGTGGTGGGGTTAGCAATCTGAATATTGAGTTCAGTGTTTATTTCTCATCTGATTTTTGTTTTCTTTTGATTTAGTTGAACATGCCATCGCCGTCTTCACCGCTTTACCACAGCTCTTTCCCTCACAGTCAAAGGCACGCAGCCAAATCGAGGCAATTTTCCACGTTTTAACAGTGAGTCAGACATGACTCATGTTTCCTTTGTAAGGACTGGTGTACACTAGGGTTGCAAAATTTCGGGAATTTTCAAAGTTGTAAACTTTCCATGGGAATTAACGGGAATATATGGAAATAAACTGGGAATTTTTAATATGGCAAGTTAGTCTATAACGGGGAACTTAAATGTAGTGGGCAAAACCCCATCTTGCAGCATAATATTAGTTAAAACAACCTGATTTAATGCAATTTCAGTCAAATTTCTACCCTGCACATATGTCAATCCCATGCACACAGCAATCAGCATAGGCTACTAGACATAAAGGAAACCTATGGTGTGTTCATGTGCATGGGGAAAATACATTCCCAGTGAAAATGTCATCTAGTGTGGGAATAACTGATGTGAAACTGGGGGAAGTTTGCAAACAGAGTTGCCCAGTTATTGGCTTGTCGTCACTTTTGTCATTCAAATGGGTGTACGTCATTTTGCATAAACTGTAATGGGAAGATTAATCTGTCTGATTAAGCTTGACAACTTATATATAACTTAAATAATCTATAAGGTTTGGTTAGGGTGGTATGTTGTGTCATTGTATTTTTTTATTTTTTTTTACCATTTTCTGGGATTTTAACTGAACAAACTGATAGTCAGTTAATGTTCCAACCAATCGGATTTTGTTGTTGACTGGCGTGGTTTATCTTGGGCAGTTCAGTGGTTTCAGTGTTGCTAGTTTAAGGTGCTAGTAAAACATAGGCGGAGAATGGGATTCCCGCTAGCATGGTAGCTAGCTTTGTATGCTAAGCTAAGTGAAAATACGAACAAACAAATCATATTGCTTATTACGAAACAAAATGTTAATGTTTGTATATGAAACAGTATGAATTACCAAAAATTCCCATAATTTCCTTTAATTCCATGAAAGTTTCCAATTTGGAATATTCCCAATATTCCCCAGCTTAACTTCCCATGAAAAGTTTTTTTCCGCCCCTTTGCAACCCTAGTGTACACACATACAAACATGCTCACAAACTGAGAGGCTAACACATCAATTGCATGTAAACCAGCAGGAGCGCTTTAAAACAAACATGAGTGAAACAGCAGTCATGTTTGATTTTGTCCACTTTGTCTTTGCAGCCCTCAGAGAACCCGGACACTTTCCTGCGCACTCAAAGCATATCCAGTTGTCCTGTTAGGAGAAGAAAACTGCCTTCTCGCCGTTGGAGCAACAACATTGTGCACATTTCCGCGCGAGAAATTTCATGAAACGATCCTGTACCTCATGGGCTGCTACTACATTTTCCACCTACGTTACCCAAAGACTATCTGCACACTACTCTCTGTGATACAGACTGAAGTTGTCGGAGACACACTCCATGATGGCGATGTCACCCCTTCCTACAAGAAGGCCATTGGAGAGTGGAAGGAAGGCCTTCTTAGAATGAACAGGTTTCACATGTCCAACTTCCTCTTTCTTTCTCTCCCTCTTTCCCCTTATTCTCTCCCTCTTACTTTTTCTCTTTCATCTCTCTCTCTCCCCCTCTTTCTCTCACATCCCTCTTTCTGTCACCCACTCCCCCCAACCTCTCTCTTTGTCTCTCAGCCCCCTCTCAACTCACTTTCCCTCTTTCTCTCTGTCCACTCTCCCTCTTTCTCTATCTTTCACCTGTTCACTCTCTCTAACTCTTTCTATCTTTCTGTCCCATCTCTCTTTCCCTCCCCTTTCTCTCTTCCTCCTTCATCTCTATCCTTTTATTTCTCTGCCTTCTCTTCTCCCTCATCTTTCTCCATCTCTCCCCCTCTTGCTCTCTATCTTTCTCTTACTCTCCCTTTGATCTCTCTCCCTCCCTTTCTCTCTCATTCCTCCTCCCCCAGCCTAATTGAGCATCATGGAGATTTTTATTTTATATTTGTTGTTTGCAACATGTTTGCAGCCCAAGCATAAAAACCTGTTGTGTTGGTTTGTGACTGGTAATTCAGCAATAAACACTTTTGAACTGCATTTATGGTAGCCCATATTGTCTTATTTCAAGATAGCTTTACTTATCGTGTTCTCAATACAAGAAAAAAAAATCTCAGTGTAAGCATCATAAGTTATTTCTACAGGCTAATATGAAGCAAAACACACTTATTTACAGTTTTTTGATTTAAGACTTATTGTCTACTATAAGCAAATATTCCTTCCTTCCAGTTATTGAATATGAGCTATATGGCCTTATTTTGAGTTAAAGGTTTGCCTAGTTTTAAGAATGCAGGTAGCAAGAATTTCTTACTAACTTTGAGAATTCTTACCAAGAAAAAAATGCTTACCCCATTGGCAGATTTTTTTGGCTTGAAATGCATGATTTTAACCTCATTTTAGGGATTATTTTTCTTGTTTCAAGTGGGGCATTTTTTGCAGTGTTGATGTAAGTAATCAACTCAATACTGTGTAGGCGCATGAATAGGGTATATTTAGGTCTTTTTCTAAACTTTCCCCTATTTGGATTCTTCGGGGCTTTTTTTCCCTTACTCAGGACATATTGAGGATACAAAATCAGTTTTCTTCTGTTGCAATTTGTTCAACGTTGACCCCTATTTTTGCTTAAAATGACTGGACTATATTGTACCCTTCATTATTTCACTTGGAGTGGGAACCCTGGAAATGGTACCAGTACAGGAAATCAATTTTTTGAACCCAACGAGAGCAACTTATGAGAACGAGCCTTCACAGAGGGACACACACACAAAAACCAGAATGACAACTTGTTATTCCAAAAATAAGAAAAAGGCTGTTCTGGAAGATGAGGACTGATTGATCGGTCCTACACAAGCTGGCCCTGGTGCCTGCGTCTCTGTGTGCTTGAGTGTGTGGCAGATCATGTTATGTTCCAAACTGTGAGGAGGAGGTCGCTGTTGGCAAAGCACCAGTACTCAGGAGATGGTGATGGGAAGAGCCAGGGGCCTGTGGGGGCCGACCTGCAAAATCGTACAAAATAAAATTGAACATCACCTCAAAGTACACCTGAGAGGATGCAAGAGCCCCTCAGAGGGTGGCACAAAAAAATGGTGTTTGTCGACAAACAGAGAATGCGTTCTTGAACCGTACTTTGTTTTTAACCTGCTATCTAGTCAAACAGCTCACATTGCCACCAGTTTGGAACGGAACCAAGGATAAGTCATCAACAGAGGGTGTTGCAAGCATACAGTAAACAAAAGTTACTGCGATGCATAAACAGTCTATAGTATACTGGTATAATTTTCACTTGAGAGCCATTTTTGTTACTTTTAATGAAAGAACATTTGTGGAATTAGATTTTATGTGATGACATTTGTCTAGTTTATACCTTTTGTCCTTTTAAAGTAGTGTGTTGCAAACTTTAGCACCCAAAGGAAAACTTTAGCACCCAAAGCAGGCATTTAGCTGTTCCAACTCACCAGAGATGGCACTGGCTGGTCGCTCTGGCGACGCGCCGCCACTGAAGCCTTGCTGCTGCCGCTGGAATGCCTCGAAGTTTACAGACGCATCATCCTCCGCGAGTGTGTGTGGTACCTGCCCGTCACCCGGACGACAAACCTCAAACCGAACCCAACGGTAGCTGTAAACCAAGATGCATTAGTCAGAAAATACACTGCATAGGAATATATTCCATTAATGCAGTAACACACACACACAGCTGTTGTAGGGTGACCAGTCAGTATTCACACACACACTACTCACGCACGCATGCACACACACACACACACGTAACTTACTTGCTACACTTGCGTGCTCCAGGGCAACTCTGAATGAGATTCTGGATGGTTGGGTGAGAGTAGCCAAAGAAGTCTGCTCCAGATGGCACTATAGGGACCTGTGGCTTACCCCTACAGAGAGTGGTTAGACAGACACGGACAGAGATGAGAGGGGGAGAAGGAAGTAAAAAAATAAGAAGGGAAGGAAAGCTATTCATCTCTCTCTCTCTCACTTTCTCTATATATACAGTTAAGAACAAAATGATTCATACCCCTGGCAAATATTGATGTAATGTTGATTTTCTCTTGAGTAATATGTTTGTTCTGACTGAAAATGACACTGCCACATGCCAAAAGGTAACACAATGTGGTAGAAACATAGGATTATTTTTTGATTCTTTTTTATCTTTTTTTTTAACATTTTTATGAAAAATGGCATGTCCAAAATTATTCATACCCTTTTTAAATAATCAATGAAAACATCTTTATTTGCCATCAAAGCTCTCAAAGTGGTTCTTCACCTCAAAGTACACCTGAGAGGATGCAAGAGCCCCTCAGAGGGCGACACAAAAAAAATGGTGTTTGTCGACAAACGGAGAATGTGTTCTTGAACCGTACTTTGTTTTTATAATACCTACCAAGCCTCTCCATGTCTCCACAATGATTGTAGACCGCACCTTTTTAGCAGCAATCTGGGTTTTGAGGCAGGAACGATTATTTGCCATCACTCTGGCCTTGTGCTCACTTTTTTGACGGATTGAGGTCAGGACTCTCGGCAGACTGCCTGATCTTTTCCACCAAAAATCTCAATGTAGCCCCTTGTTTTAGTGTTACCGTTTACTTTGAGAAATTCACCAGGTCCCATTGCCTGAAAGACACCCAAAACGAATAAATTTCTATAGCTATTTTCCACATTGTGGATGGTGTTTTGGTGCTTGAAATTTTTACTCCCTCTCAAAATGGATCACTTGTATCTTGGATGCTGATCATGGATCACTCTTCTCCAAACATGCACAACTCAGCTAAACCTTCATAAGGGCACACCTGGACATTTTTTAGCTTTCACTGGATTTTTTTTGACATGGCCTGAGATTGGCATACAAAAGAAACGTTAAATTCCAATGACAGCATGTCCATTTCAATTGTGGGGGCTAGAAAGTATTCTTTTGGGATGTTTTTCAACCAGGGGCCTACTGCACAAAACTAGGATAAGGGATTAGGCCGGGATATCTTGGTTATCCTGGCTCAATTTATCCGTGATCCAGTTGCACAAAAGCGGGATAGGGGGCAGCAGGATATGTTATAAGTTATATGTTATAAGTTACCATGGCGATTTATTCTGTGGAGCTAGCCTGCTCCAGACCAGGCTAAATTCCAGGATCTATTTAATCTCATCCCTTATTTCAGTCAGCAGTCACCACAAACGGAAACCAAGTTATTCCACTGCCCACCACACTTTATCACATATAACTAGACCCACTGTCATTATTTAAACGTCTGTGATCATTAATTAACTTTTACACATCGCCATTCCCGACCTGTCATGCCACAATGCGACGTCACGGGAGCACCGTAACCATTGTGCGCGTGGTTGTCACGACAATAGTTGCAATATTCTCCTAAACAGAGGTGTTGCTGTTTGTTGCTGTTGTGAAAAGGCTATCGCTACCTACGTTACACCGTAGAAGAAGCAATGAAGCCGCTCTAGTTGCTATGGGGAATCAGTTAATCTGTGATCGGTGGCGGGGTCTATTTGAGGGAGCTGCGAGCGTGCACTTATCCAGGATAGGTTTCACCTGGCTTGATGAATCCGTGTCTGCTCATCCTGGCTTGGTCTTTGTGCAACCAATTAAGCCTGTACGCTCTTGTTTTAGATTCATTGAGCGCAGCTCAGTAACTTATCCCGGATGTCTTAATTCTGCTTTTGTGCAATAGGCCCCTGGTGACCTTCTCAAAGTAAACAGTAACACTAAAGCAAGAGGCTACACTGAGATTCTGCACATATTCTGCTCATTTTCTTACTTAACCTGTGGTAAAAATTAAGTATTAATCCAAAAAGTAACTCACTCAAAAAGGTAAGCTGACCGCACGACGCCGGAGACAGGTTACAAACACCCAAGCATCTTAGGCAAGCATGAGAGCAACAAGTCTATCGCAGACAAAGTCTTACCATTACTTATAGAAAAAAGTGTTCTTAATGGATTACAAAGAAATAATAGTGCCAACACAGGTGTTCATGATGGATTATAAAAAATAGTGAAAGAGTTGTCATGATGAGAGATTAGCTGTTACTAGTTCTGACCCCCTATGGGAGGTGGACTTCAGGTCATGGATAAAAGGAAAATCAAAAGTACTTTTCCCTTTAATGTCTACATGTCTTTAAAATGTAGCCAGTTGGACAATAACAACCCTATTAATCATTAAACAGCTAACTAATGGATTTTTTTGAGCACTTTGGTCAACCACAGGTTGTTTTAAATTGTGCTACATAAATAAACTTGACTATGACTATTGGAAATTTTCCCACAAACCCACCCATGTCACAAAACAGGAAAGTAGCTATCTATTCCTCTGGCAGCATATCAGACCCATCCATCTCTGTGTGTGTGTGTATGTGTGTGTGTTGCTGTACCAGTTAAAAATTGACACTTCATTCACGATCAAGGTGATTCACGCAGCTGGGTGAAATGTAAGTACAACTGCAGCCGCTTGGGGGCAGCATAGTCTGCTGTGGCATTCCACGGTCGAACCGGACGGCGCATTCGACAGCAAGGGCTGTGATTGGCCGAGTTTTCAGCGTTTCTCTGTGTTTTTAGCAGCCCCTGCAACATGCTAGTCCACTGTAGCCTAAGCTTTGTACATAATGTTTAACATAGTTTTGGATTCAGTGGCAAGATTTCTTGATTGTACAGTGCCGGTCTCTCAGTAATGTTTTAAAATGAGAGCTTCGTCAGCTGGCAGTAGGCTACTTTGTCGGTAGTCATGAGTTCGCTTGCTAACAGAACATAAATATGCTGCCCAGAAACCTTGTGAATAGTTCTGATTTTTTTTTACTACACTAACGAGGTTGAAATATAGCCTTTGCCTACAGCATCTCCTTAACAGTAATGTTAACAAAATGACAGTATTCATATGACAAAGGAAAACGAATTCGGTCACTCAAGACTGTGCCACAGCAACCAGTGTAGGCTACAGTCCTACCCAATAGGCCTACTCGAAGCAGATAGCGTTGTCTGACGGTCGAGTGGGTTAATGCGCGTATTTCCAGAACAGGTCTGCAACTTTCAGGTAGCTCGGAGTTCGAATCTAGGCAGGAGCAGAGCCATATAAAGGCCTAGGCCTATTGTTATCATTTTTTGCAAGGTGTTGCTCCTGGCAATACTTGTTTATAAGACGTTTGGTGATTAATTGATAGCTGTTTTTGGGACACGTTAAACGTTCTTTATAATGGCGATACGGGGGGAGTAAAACGACTGTTACAACTGTAGGCTACAATGATTGCAATACAAAAATATGCGTGTTAGTTTAGTTAGTTTTGTGATTTTTTGCACTTTTTTTGCCTCATGTGTTTTCAGGTTTGAGGGCTTTTTTTTGGCAAGATTGACCTTGGTAGACTCTGCATATGTTATTTCTCCGTATGGAAAATAAAGTCAATTTTCGACACACGTCTGTTATTAGTTCTATAAGAAGTGTTGCTTGTTAAAACATGTGACTAGTGAAACTCAAATGATTTTAGAAATATTTAGCCAAAGCCAAAAAGTGTTAGAGAGGAGCGACGCCGGTGCAGCTCAGATGTCTTCTTAATTTTCTTTATTCTTTAGTAAAAGGTGCAGAACATTATTAAACTTTAAAGACAGAATACGCACGCAGGCACAACTAGGCTACTTGTTGTTTTCTTTTACCTGGCTATCTATAGGGCCTATATGGTTATCAGCACACAATGTTGGGCTAATTCACTAGTTATGGATATCACAAGTTTAAACAACGAAAACAGAAAGGATGGAGACAGCAAAGCTAGAGGAGTTATTCCAGATGGGCAAGAACAAGGTAGGCAATTGGTGTGCTTGTCAGAATGTTAGATTACAGCTGTTTAAAGCCAGACGTCACGGTACGCTAGAACAAAACTAAAGGTAACTTTAGCTATAGGGCTGTATCAATTTGTCCAAATTAATAGGTCATCGTAGACGTTGTTGTTGTATTATTGCATGTGGATATTGTTATGCTATGTAGGCTACTTTTTTTGCAATGCACGGACCTAAAACCGGGAAACGGACAAATATTGTACACGCGTGAATTTGTTTTTGAATGCATATTGATCAGTTGTTAACTAATAGGCCTACTGTAGGCCTAGAAGTTGCATTTGAAAATGTTACTGTTGTAGGCTGTTTGTTTTTTTATTTTAAAGTGGTTAGGACCATTACACACCAATTTTGAATAAGCCATACTGCAATACCGATTTCATGGTTGCACCATGCACATGTTCGCCGATTATGTGGCCCTCAGTAACCTATAAATTCAATGATGTGGGCTCTATGAAAATGAGTTTGACACCCCTGCTCTAAAATATCTGTCCTGGCCTGGTTGCACCGGATTGTGGCCAAACGACAGAAGCGCGGAGAACCCTCCTTTGTCTACCAAAAAGTGTTACTTTGTGCCCCGCGCTCCCCCACTGCTTGTGAAAGAAGGGGGTAGGGGAGGGGGGGCTTAGGGCCCGTCCACACGGAGACGCTTTTTAGGTTAAACGCAGAGGTTTTGCTTCGTCTTGGCGGCGGCCCAAGCGAATCCTGTAAACGCACTGCCCGAAACCCGACTTTTTCTGAAACCTGGTCCCAGAGTGGAGAAATCTGAAACCGTAGCCCGTTTGAATTCGTTTAGACAGCGAAACCGCACATCCTGCTTGCGTATCGATGATGTCACCTCAGCTGCCCTGGATAATGCATTCTAGCTACTGTCTGTGACGCGAGAGAACTTAAGTTATTAGGAAAGTGCGGTGTAAGTTCAGGCTACATTAATTTGTGCGTAGTTCCAGTGTCATTCATTTATTTTACATGTCTTACAACATATATACATGCATTCACAGTCGAGTGAAATCAGATATAAGCATACAAAGACGCTTAGAACTCACGTTAAGCCGATGGTAGAACACTGATTGCAAATGCACGATTTGATTTGATGCAGGCAAACGTATTGTTACTAACGAAGGTTTTATAGCAATATTAAATGTGGCGACAGAATAGCCTAGAACTTGGGTAAGCCTTGCGTTTAGTGATAGCCAAAACTAATGTGAATCACGGACTACAACCAAAGAAAGTAAAGGTGATTAGTAGGCCTACCTCGTTAGCCATATAAAGGACGGACTGCACCCTTCACAAACCGTAAAATAAAGTTTATTAGTTTTACAGTTGACTACAGTTGACAGTTCACCATCAGTCCACACAAACAATTCTGGTTTCCTTGCACTAGCCATTTTGTCATAGCTTATTCTGTCTGTTTGTAAAGCACAAACTTTGGTCAATTTCTGTAAAGAAACAGTGCCACCTATAGGCCTGGGGTATGAAGTAACGTGTTGAGTCGTGTTGAGATGGATCCGTTTGGACGCAAATATTCTTGATGCGGTTTCAGGGAAGACGGAGGAAAAAAAGATCGGTTTCGTACGTGTGGACTAGCCCTTAATGTCCCAAAATGGCAAAGTCATAATGGTAGGCTACAGGAAGTGGGGGGAGGGTATGGGATGACCAGAGCCGTCTTCGCTGTGCTATTCAGAAAGCATCTTATTGTCTTTCCAGGCGCACACAGCTCGTTATAACCCAGGCATGTCCAAAGTCCGGCCCGGGGGCCAATCACGGCCCGCGGTCAGATTTCATACGGCCCGCAGCTTCGGTCTTATAATGTATTATTTATGGCCCGCCTGCACTGTCAAACAGAATAAATAAATCATAAAACTTGAAACTGTAATTCCTCCTTTCACCAAATGGTGGCAGCACCACTTTAATACTATCAGTCTCTGCATCGGTGCCGCGAACCCCTCTCCGCTCATTTCTGCCATGGCCACTGCAAAGAAAACGAGGAAAGTTGACAGTGAGGGCCACCGCTTTCAAGAGAAATGGGAATTACAATACTTCTTCACTGAAAATCAAGGCAATTGTGTTTGTCTAATTTGTAAAGAGACGGTTGCCTTGTTTAAGGATTTCAACGTAAAGAGACACTACCAGACTAAACATGCTAACACATACGACAAGCTAACAGGGAGTGACCGTGCTGAAAAAGTGAAGCAGCTCCAAGCTTCACTGGCATCACAACAGCGATTCTTCACGCGGGCCTATGAGTCAAAAGAAAATATCACCAAAGCAAGCTACGAAGTGGCCATGTTAATAGCTAAACATGGCAAACCTTTTACTGAAGGTACATTTATCAAAGACTGTGTTATGAAAATGGTGGAGAACATTTGCCCTGAGAAGAAGCAAGAATTTGCGAATGTTTGCCTGGCACGTAACACTGTGGCACGGAGAGTTGAGGACATATCGGCGGATATTCAGAGCCAACTGGGGGACAGGGGAGAGGCTTTTGATTATTTCTCATTAGCCTGCGATGAAAGCACAGATGCATCTGACACTGCACAGCTACTGATTTTTTTAAGAGGAGTTGACAATAACATGAACATAACAGAGGAGCTGCTGGTTTGTGAAGCTGTTGATGATATGAAACTACTATGGAGTAAAGTTTCTGGGATCATTACCGATGGTGCGCCTGCCATGGCTGGTGAGCGAAGTGGATTGTCCACACTGATCTGCAATAAAGTCAGCGAAGAAGGAGGTAACGCCATTAAACTTCACTGTATAATTCACCAACAGGCTCTCTGCGCCAAACATCTCAAATTTGATCATGTTATGAAACCAGTGGTAAAGGCAATCAATTCTATTCGCTCTAAAGCATTATACCACCGACAGTTTCAGCAGTTCTTGCTTGACATCCAGGCTGAATACGGAGACGTAATATATCACAACGATGTGAGGTGGCTAAGTCGGGGGTCCGCACTGCAGCGATTTTTCGGTGTTGAAACTTTTGTAGTTAAAAAATGTCCGAACAAACTATTGGCCCCTGGGCATCTTCACTTTATCAAATCTGGCCCTCTTTGCAAAAAGTTTGGACACCCCTGGTATAAGATATATAAACTCACGCTATTGTATTATCATATATGTTTGGTAATGGCTCAGCTTTCTCTGATTGTTCTACGGACTTGGAAAATGCATCATGGAAGCAGTAAGTCAAGTCGTATCAAAAATAGTAGTGGCAGAACTCCAGAGTGACACCTTGTGGCTGTTTGTGTCAACTGCAGTTTGTGCCATTTCTGCTGAGAAAATGGGGTGCGTGATTCCTGAAGGAACCCGTCCAAACTTAACGGGGACCCACTGTAGTTACCGGATGGCCGTGATGGCTTTCAGCAGGTTGGTGTGACATCCGAGCGCTGAAGAGGCCGCTATGGAATTCTGGGGGTCATCTTCCGGAACAATCTCAAACTGGGGATGAGGGATCAACGCATGAATGGTACATAAGCATGCACGGTGACACATCTCTTATCAAAACTGTGAGCAAAGATTAACATCAAACTGAACCTTCAGTTCTACACCTGGTGATCTATTGATAACACATGTGGTCTATCACTCTGTGTGTGTGTGTGTTTTTGTGTTGGGTGGCTAGCCCTCATGTACTTGATATACCCACATGTACTCAGTTCAAATTGATGTAAAATCAAAGACAGTGTTTGTGAGAGATATGTGTGTGTGTGTGTGTGTGTGCGCGCGCGCATGTGAGTGTGTGTATCCCTGTGAGTATATCTGGATGTGCTCATTACATGGTGGGTGGTTTACTGACCCGCACACACTTAGATGTGAGTGTGTACTCAAGATCAAAGCCATTCCCAGAAGCTGTATGGTCAAATAATGTGTGTGTGTGTGTGTGTGTGTGTGTGTGTGTGTGTGTGTGTGTGTCTACCTACCTGAGGGCCAGTGCCTCCATCTTTGATCTGGCATGTGTACAAACACTGCTGGTCTGGACTCTTCATGCTGGCAAACACACGCGTACTGCAGAAGCCCACTGGATAGATAGAACTCTCGTCATGGAAGGGAACACGGTCTGTGATGATCTTACACAAAAACACACACACACACACACTTAAGCGTTATTATAGGTGGAGGTAAATCATTTCCAGTGCTCTGTAGAAGAGATTTTACATTTCAATGGGATTCAGATAGTTAAACAGAAACAATTCAAATGGAATGGATCAAAGATCAAATGGAAAAAACATTAAACAACCGCAACATTTTTCATACCCGTGTTCCACAGGCATGAATCACAACAAGGCCAAGAGGCACAGCTGGAAACAACTGATCATCTTCCCACGCTGCCTACTGTTTGTCCTCCTCAGCCCAGCACAAAAGGATCAAGTGAGTCTGTTTGCCTATCAAGCTAACAACCACTCCACTATCTCAAACATCCAGGAGGCGAGTAAGCTACTGAGGAGGAAGAAGGCAAGCCCCCAAGCCCTGCGGGAGCCAGGTCCACTCCTCAGGATGTTTTTGCTACCTTTTTTTCACTACTATTTCCTGTTATCTTATACTGTGGGCCATCACAAGTTGATAATGACCACCCCCAACTCGGTCCCGTTTGGTCTCAGGGGCCCAAAAACACCCTTTTTGGGAAAAGCTTTTGGCGGAATTATACAATTGTGAATATTAAGGTACTGCAGCTACATAAATGGTCATATAACCCTACAATTTTGCATGGTGTATCCTGAGACATAGGGGAAACTGACAAAAAAAGATTCTGGGGATTGCTGCCTTTTTGCTGTCAAATATCACCCTCAATATACCCTAAAAGACAAAAAAAATGTCTATCCGCCTGACAAATTGTCATTAGTGATAATCTTCAAACATTTTATTATACATATCATTGCCTCCAATGTACATGAAAAACTTCCCAAGTTTGTAAGCTTCAATTTAAGTCCAAGATGACCTTTCTATCTGGGCGGGGGCGGGGTTCCATGTTCCATATGTGTTGTGCATGCGCATTACTTGAAAAGAACTAGCTCCAGTTATGTGAAGGTAACGATCTCTTAAACATGTGAAAAACGTGAACTTGAAGAAGTGAAAATTTAACAATATGAACTATGAATATTGAACAACTTGAAGCTACATCTATAAGTGTGAACATGCTTAACAAAATATGGCAACAAAACATGGGAACTAAAAACGTGCATTATAAATTTTCCCTGCAACAAGAAGGTTCCATCTGGGGGTGATGGAAGACAGTGACACCCTCAGTGTGTTTGAAATGTCCAGTGGATTGTGCAATTTGGTCTTGCAGTCATTGCCGAAAACCCGGCCTCGCATAGATACATGGTGTGAAATGGTAGCAACGTTTTCAGCGCTTTTACGGCTATCTCGGGATATTCTGCTTTGGTTTTGATCCAAAAACCCGCCAGAGAGGTTTCCTCATACACACTCTTAAGACCACCGTCATTTGCAATTTCGATCAACTGCTCTTTCTCCTGCGCTGACAAGTTAGGACTATTCAATATCGACAAATGGGTTGCGGACCCACTCATTGGTTTGCCGTGGATCTTTGGAGGATGGGAAGTAACGCTCCCTCCTCTCTCTCCTACTCAAGCGAGTAGGACGCATTTCACACTGCTCCTGCTTCACCTATCCTTTTAGCAATTTCCACTCTTTTTCATTCTTTCATTCATAAAACTTTTAACTAACGTGGTTAGTTTTTTACTTGAAATGAGCCAGCAAAGTCAACGAGCAAAAACTGAACGGCAATTCACCTTGAAGTTGGATTAAAACAAAATGCGCTCCTCCGGCCAGAGACCCAGGAGATCATGCCGAAAATGTACTGAGCTAGAACAGAGGATTTCTACTTTGGAATCAAAGATGCATGCCCTTCCATCAACGACAGATGAACTACGAGAGGCATCTCATGAAGTGAGTACAGCAACTACTGGAAATGCAGAGAATGTAACCCAGCAGTCTAATATCACTGCTAATAGAGCAGATGAATGCATCGACCTCACAAAGGGAAATGTGAGTACAGAGCCTTGGCACAGGCAAGGTGCCAGACCAAAAAACAAAAAACGTAATACAAGAACAGTAATTACCTCAACACCAGTAAATTCAGATGTTAACTTCAGGCCTCGTATCAGAAATACAGAAAGATCAGCAAACTACTACAGGGCTTGTGGTCCTAAGGGAAGCCCACAACCCCTAACACTATGGAACAGATTTGAATGCCTCCGGGACGTGAGAGAGGAATTTCCCAGGGAACAGACCCAAAGCAGGCAGCGATCAAACCACAACAATAGAAAGATGGGCACAGACAAGAAGCAGCACTCGACACCTATTCATCCCACAACCCTGGGTCCTAGGCTTAACTCTGCTGTGAGACATATAAATGGGGAAAGGATGATTGTATGTTGTTTCCCAAATGCTTCAGTGTCTGACACAAAAAACAAGCTTGCAGAACTGGTGTCAAAATATGCAACTATCAAGCGCATCATTGTGCATGTTGGAGCAAATGACATCTACAGAGAACAGCTGTATGTCAAAGAAGATTTCAAGGAACTTTTCTCGGCCCTATATGAGCTTGGAATACAAATTTTCATCAGTGGCCCACTCCCAGCAGAGGGAAGCTTTGTATTTTCCAGACTATTCAGTTTAAACACCTGGCTCGCAAAACATGCTTTTCAGTTGGGATGAATTTTATTGACAATTTTAACCTTTTTTGGAATCGCAGGGGAATACTTCAGACCAAATAGCACAGAGCTGAGTTGGACTGGGGCCAAGATCTTAACCGAATACTATCACCTCTCTCTCCTGCACCCAACATTTTTTCTGCCAACCTTGAGCCGAGCCTCTGATAAGCGCTCAGTGGCCATACAGACGGAACAAGCGGATGACATCAACAACTCAGCTAAACCAAAACACTCTGCACAGGCTGAAACAGAGATATGCCCAACATCCCCTGCTGTGGGGCCCTCTGATAACCACCCGCTAGCCTCCACTGAAATGCAGACCTTGGAGAAACATAAACAACCAGCTCAACAATGCCAAGCCATGTCCACTGGACAAGATAAGATGGGTGCTGCTAAAATGACTCAAAGTCAATCACTGGCGTCAAATTCCCTGGAATCTCAGCAAACAAATGGATGTGATGAGCATGAGGAGATAGCACCTATCAAAGCTGCTGAGAGGATATCAGAAAGGAAGGGTCATGTTGTAACACCAGTACCAATACCCCTCCCCACCTCCGTCATCTCCTTGTCACCACAAACACACAACAACATGGAATACACTACTGGAATACATGCTGAAAGCGGAGCATCTGCAACAAACTTCTCAGAACCTCAGCAGGCAGATGGAGACTCTGGATCAATTTTCAACCCCAACCTCCTTGATTTCCCATCACCACCCACACCCAATCCCGTCCCCACGCAATCAAACTCCCCAGGCCACACAAACCCCCCTAATCTCCCATCACCATCCCCACCCCGTCATCCCACCACCCACTCAAACTCCACAGGATCCCCTGAATACCCATCACCATCCCCACTCAAGCACATGATGTTCCCTGCAAGAATGGAGAGACTGCTACCAGTAGCCATGCAGAGTTTTAATAGCCCAAGATCATTAGCACCAAAGAAGCGAAGGGCACCTCCACCCCCTCGCCCTCCCCCTCCCCGTTTAGAAGGATCTCTTAAGCAGCAGCAACCTCTTAGTTCATTTTCTCAGGAAAATACAGATGGCAGCAGCAGGGGACAATTATATGATGACTGTATTGCATGATATTCTCAGGGTCCCTGCAATATAAATGGTACTGACAGTAGTTTTGAGAACATGCCGGGACCCAGTAAGCCCATGACATTCTCTATTCCTGTATTGACAAGAAATAGAACACAAATGCATCGAGCTTATAGGGTAAACCAGTCCAATCTCCTACCCGTACCACATCAACCTCAGATTTCCCCCATGGATCATATTTCCCCAACACTTACAGCAAAACTAGCACTCCTAAATATCAGATCTCTTTCAAACAAATCATTCTTAATTTATGATCTAATTTGCACACACAACCTTGATTTTTTTACTTTTAACTGAGACATGGTTAGATCAAGCAAACAGTGCTGCTACTCTCATCGAATCAGCTCCCCCAAACTTCAGTTTCTTGAGTGCTACCAGAGCAAATAAGAGAGGTGGGGGATAGCCACAATTTTCAAGACGTCTTTTTCAGTGCAATCAGTAGAGTCATTCGGTGACTTTACTTCATTTGAATATCTGTGTGCATGCATTAAGTCTTCTCCTCAGATTTTATTACTGACAATTTACAGGCCTCCAAAACATTCAGCTAAAGTTTTTCTTGAAGAGCTAGGTGAACTGCTATCAGTTGTTTGCATAGAGTTTGACTGTCTTATTATATCAGGGGATCTAAACTTGCATGTGGATAATCCTGAAAACAATTATGCCAAGGAATTCATTGCACTAATCGATACTTTCTCCCTAACACAGCATGTACAGGGGCCAACACACTCTTTCGGCCATACCCTCGACCTTGTTATCACAAAGGGTCTCGATGTCTCTACAGCTGTTAAAGACCTGGCCTTATCTGATCATTTCTGCGTGTTCTTTGATGTGTCTATGTCCCCACACACTCAAAACACAGCTATGATGGTAAAAAGGAGAATCATAAATGATCAGACAAGTGCTCTCTTTGAGCAAGCACTTTCACTAAAGTCAAGTCAACTGTCAGACTCTGAAGACTTATTTGATCACTTTAATGCAAAAATGACAAACATTATGGATGACATTGCTCCATTACAATTCAAGAAAGTTAAGGACAAACAGAAAGCACCATGGAGGCAAAATCCAGCAGTTAAACTTCTAAAAAGAGAGTGTAGGAAGACTGAAAGAAAATGGCGTAAATACAAACGTCAGATCCACTATGAAATCCATAAAGAGATGCTCCGCATATATAACGCTGAAATATGCAAAGCAAGACAGTCTTTCTTTTCTAACATTATCAATAGAAGTTCAAATAACACTCGTATTCTATTTTCAACTGTTGATAAGTTAACAAATCCCCCCTCACAATTAGCACCTGAACTTCTCTCAACTAATAAATGCAAAGAGTTTTCATCTTTTTTTAAAGGTAAATTTGACAAAATCAGACTCAACATATCTGCTCAATTACAAATTCAACAACCTGAACTTCCAGCAACAAACAGAGGGAAACTAAACTTGATGTCAGAGTTCAGCTTGATAGACTACGAAACACTTGAAAAAACGGTACAGAATCTCAGCTCTTCCACATGTGTCTTAGACACTCTGCCTACCAATTTCTTCAAAACTGTTTTTCACCTCATAGCGGCAGATGTCCTTCAAATTGTAAATGTATCACTGCTGTCTGGCACCTTTCCTAAGTCACTGAAGAATAACCTGGATGCCTCCATGCTAAACAATTACAGGCCCATATCCAATCTACCTTTTATTGGCAAAATTATTGAAAAAGTAGTCTTTAATCAATTAACCACCTTCCTAACATCAAATGGGTATTTTGATTACTTTCAGTCTGGTTTTCGGGCAAATCACAGCACTGAAACAGCTCTCATTAAAGTTTCCAATGACATACGCCTCAACACAGATTCAGGTAAAACATCAGTCCTAGTGCTACTGGACCTTAGTGCAGCATTTGACACTGTTGATCACAATATTTTACTACACAGACTAGAACACTGGGTTGGATTTACAGGCATAGTTCACAGGCATCAGCTGGCTAAAATCATATCTACAAGAAAGGAGCTTCTTTGTTGCCATCGGAAACTGTACCTCAACACCAACGTCCTTGACCTGTGGTGTTCCCCAGGGGTCGATCTTGGGGCCACTATTATTCAACCTCTATATACTCCCACTTGGACAAATCATTCAAAATAATTTGATTTCATATCATAGCTATGCAGATGACACACAAATTTACTTGGCCCTATCACCAAACGACTATGGTCCTCTTGAATCTATGTGTCAGTGTATAGAACAAATCAACACCTGGATGTCTCAAAATTTTCTTCAGCTGAACAAAGAAAAAACTGAAGTAATTATATTTGGTAAAAAAGGAAAGACTTAGGGTTGCCACTCTCCTTGACACAAAAGGGTTAAAGGCAAAGGATACTGTTAAAAATCTTGGTGTATTAATTGGCAGTGATCTAAATTTCAACAGCCACATGAAAGCGATAACTAAATCAGCTTTTTACCACCTCAAAAATATTGCCAAACTCAGAGGGCTGATGTCAAAACATGACTTAGAAAAACTCATTCATGCATTTATCTCCAGCAGGGTTGATTACTGCAATGGACTGTTCACAGGCCTTCCTAAAAGACTATTAAACAGCTTCAGGTGATACAAAATGCAGCAGCTAGGACTCTAACAAAACTAAAAGAACTGACCACATTACTCCAATTCTTAAGTCCTTGCACTGGCTTCCAGTAAGTCACAGAATTGACTTTTAAAGCACTATTGCTTGTTTATAAATCAGTAAATGGAGCAGGACCTAAATACTTGTCAGACATGCTTCAGCAGTACACACCTTCTCGTCCTCTCAGGTCCCAGGTGAAAAACCTGCTAGTAAAACCTACAGTTAGAACTAAACATGGTGAAGCAGCTTTTTAGCTGCTATGCGGCTCAGCTGTGGAACCAACTTTCGGATGACATTAAAAGGCCCCAACTGTAACCAGTTTTAAATCTAGACTTAAGACCAAACTGTTCTCAGATGCTTTCTGCTAACTGTGCCGAAGTTACAAATTCTGAATCTGCCTTGATAATTATTCTACTTTGTCTTTTATTACTTTTTTACTACTTTTGCCTTTGTTTTTGCTTACTAATTATGACCGCCCTTGTGGCGGGCGGTCATATAGGTTTAGAATCAGATTTTTTTTTTTTTTTTTTTTTTTTTTTTTCGCATGGCCAAATTTCCGTCAATGATTCCCGGGACACTGAAAGACCGGGGTACACAAAACTTGGTGGGCATGTAACCCCACATGGATAGCATGGAACCATCGTTTTTCGTTTTGATCTGTAGCCCCCCCGCTGGACTGGACCCCCGAAAGGAGGGTAGGGCAGACACAGTTTTCTGTGAATATCTCGAAAACCGTGGGGTTTAGGAGGACCTTTTTTTTTTGTATGTTGATCTCAAGGGGCCATGTCAACCCATTCCATAACCACTCATTTCATGTATAAGCCACCTAGTTAAACACAAAAAGTAAAAATGAGGTGTTGTAATTGAAGGTATCTGTGACCTAACATAGTCAAAACTGCACGAAATTGGAAGTGTAGGATCATTATGACACCCTCTGTATGCACGCCAAGTTTTGTGGAATTCCGTTCATGGGGGGCCACACAATAAATTAATTTATGTTACTATACACCATCTGGCCTGTAGGTGGCCGGAGACAGTTTTCTGTGAATATCTCATTATGACACCCTACGAATGCATGCCAAGTTTTGTGTACTTTCGTTCATGGGGGGCCTTACAATAAAATAATTTATGTGTACATTTAGTGACGTACACCAACAAGGATTCCCGGGACACTGAAAGACCGGGGTACACAAAACTTGGTGGGCATGTACCCCCACATGGATAGCATGGAACCGTCATTCTTCGTTTTAATCTGTAGCCCCCCCCCCCACTGGACTGGACCCCCCCGAAAGGAGGGTAGGGCAGACACAGTTTCTCTGTGAATATCTTGAGAACTGTAGGGCCTAGGATGACCAATTTTTTCCATATGTTTGCCTCCAGGGGTCATGTTAACCCATTCCATGTGCACACATGTGCATAAACAGATACACACGCACACAGTAGTAGACATATGTACGCATGCATGCACAAACACACATACGCAGGCAAACACACAAGCACGCACATACACACACACACACACACCCACACACATAAACATAAATTTGTACACGCACACAATTCAAGAATCCCCGTGCTGGGCCCCCTGAACCGCAAAAAAAAAAAACAGTTTTTCCTAAATAACTACCTGAACCGTGACACTGAGGATGAAGAATCTTTTATGGTATGTTGGTCTCAAGGGCCCACATCAACCTGGCTCATAATCACTCATTTGTGATTTGCACCCCCACCCCCCGGTAAAAAATGAAAATGCAATATTATTCTGCTTTAAGATCGCCCCTATCTTCAGTTAAGATGTTCAGAACTGCACCAAATTTTATGTGTATGATTGACCTGGCATTCTCCGGGGGTATGCCAAGTTTCGTAGAATTTCATCCATGGGGGGTCTAAAAAATTAGGTTATGTGTACATTTAGTGACTGTACACTCATTGGCCTGTAAATGGCGGTGCACACATATACACATGCACACACACAGGCACCCACATACTATCGGTATTAGAACGGCCGATACATAATTACAAATTCAGTAGGATTAAAAGAAAGCCAAAATAAATATTAATCATCATCATCATGGCTGCATTTTCAGTATTGGGAAGAAGTAGTCGTTTGTCCACTAGATGGCGCATCGTTGCAGTGAGGCGTAATTTTGTTGGAAGTTAAAAGTGGGTTGGAAAAACAATGGACGCTTCATACAAGGACTGTAATTTACCGCAGCGAACATCTAATAAGGATAGGACGATGTTCACATGAAGTGTAATTCCCATTTCTTCTTGAAGCCGAAATAAATCTCAGGATGTTTATCGGACATGCTTGGTTTTTACTGCAGGTACGTTAATCTTGTAATATCAGTAAGGACCTAGGTAATGTTACCGTTAGCGTTGGTTGAGTGATGGAGGCATTTGATTTATTGCATTTGTAGAAAACTATAAATGCGGTTATACCAAGCAAATGTATAGCAGCACTGTTTGTATCTTTCGACTGTCATTTATTGCACGTGCTACAAAATCATTCTGTGCAATGGAAGATTTACCAACGTTACACGGTCTGATGCAGTTTTGCCTATACATGCGTGAGACTGAGGCGCCTGTTTATTTTGTTTTTGCGTGCAGGGTGTGAGAGGGGAACCGATGTGCTTTGATTACAGCTTGGTAGTTGTAGTCTGTGAAATTAAAAAGCACGTGTGTGTGAAGTATCCAAACAATGACACCTTCATTTCATTATGGCTGCTTTAGCAAAACACCTTAAGCTATGTGTAGTGGGTCCCATTTAGAAGTGGCTACTTCATTCGCGCTTTCCTTGACTCATGGAGCTGCGTGAATGTTATTACAACTTTTCGCCCACGATATGACAGTTTAAGTCCGCTTGATACTGTAAGGCGTAAGCCATTGGTTTCAAAGGAGATTTTATTTGTGTCGCCAGCATAGCCTATCGACAATTTATGTTGTAAATAGGCCTACCTTATAATCCTACCTGTAGCTTAGGGAAGCTAACAGCTTTCTATTAGGATCTAGTTTGTTAGTTACCGTTTTGTCATAACTCCCTGATGCATTTTTGCATTTAGAATAGCCAGAGCGTGTATATCTCAATCGGAAAATTAAACAATATCGGGTGCCTATGGACTAGGCTGGGTGAACCCAGCCTGATCTGCCCGCTATTTATTTTTTGATTTCTTAAAAGATTGAGCTTGGTCTGATGAAAGCCAGACTAGCCATGGACCTCAGTTAAACAATGCAAGGGAACATGCCTATATTTGCATCATCAGCCTATATTTGCACTAACAATAACGGACAAAAGCTCTTCAACTTTGGCCCGTTAAAATGTGTATGAACAGTCTCTAGCGACGCATTTCATCAAGGCCCATTTGGACATGTCAGTTATTTGCACCACTGGTTAGATGTAAAACAGCATTTCGTTTCTGACTAGGCTACTGTTACTTAATTTGTGCATTAACAATAACGTTTCAGACTAGGCCTACTGTTACTTAATTTGTGCATTGACAATAAAGTATTACATGAACTAAAGATGACTAAAATCTTATGTAGAAGAAGAAACATTCACAAAAAAATCCATCCATCCAAAAATGACCTTTGTTTTTGATAGCTGTTGAAAACGGCATGGAACTGACAGAGATATTTTTGTTTAAAAATACATAAAAAATAAATAAATAAATAAATAAATAACATTATGCTGATACCTTTTGCTTTTCCCAAATACAATGTAGCCTACAGGTGTAAGTGACCTTTCATCAATCCAGTTGCAATGGATGAACTGTGATGAACTGCCCTACTTGTGATTGTTTAGAGATTTTAAAGGTTTTATAACAATGCTACATCTTCTTTGGCTATTCTACAATCTATTCACCTTTTCAGCACCAGTAGGCTACTTTCTGTGCAGCCGCACACACACACTCAGGCATGCCAAACAAGCATACACAAAAGTTTCAAGAGTGGGGGATGGAGTAAAATATGGAGACAAATTGAAGTGTGATTTATTTTCGCGGAACGGATGTACAGGACTGAGCGGCGGTCATATTGTGTACCGCTATGCGGTACATCTAGTTATTCTTTATTTTTAAATGATTTTACCTTGTGTTTTATGTTTTGTTTTTACCTTTTAACTATTCTTTGACTATATTGCCCTTCTATGCTTTTATTTGTTATTATTGTTTGGTTTTGTTTATGTAAAGCACATTGAATGACCTCTGTGTATGAAATGTGCTATATAAATAAACTTGACTTGACTTGACTTGACTTCAAACTCATTTGAAAGCGCAACAAGGTGATCACGCACCAGCTGCGAGAGAAAGGGCCCTGCCTCAGTCTCTCCCAAAACCCCCACTACTGTTTGGAACATATCAAATACACCCCGGTCCACTCGTCGTCCCCACAAATCAAGCTTGGCTTTAAATTCAGCGACTTTATCTGCCAGTTTAAAGACAGTCGTCATTCTCCCCTGGAGTGACAGGTTGAGGTCATTAAGCAACCCGAATATGTCACACAGGTAAGCGAAGTTTTGACACCCAGTCCTCATCACTAAAATGTGCAGCTAACGGTGACTTTTTTTCTGTAAGAAATCTCTGCAGCGGCTCTCGCAACTCAAACACTCTGGCCAGTGACCTGCTAAAGATGCTTGTTTTTTGTTCTAGCAGTTTAGCTAACTTCGTGTGACACTACCGTTCGCTAAGAAGGTGAAGTGAGCTGACCTGAGGCTGCGCAGCGCTGAAGGCAATATGTAAAAGTGTTGAAGGCGGGACAGACAGACGTAAGAAAATAGACCTTGCAAAATGCAAACATGTGTCCAATCAAACAACTGCATATAGGCATATGTCATGTAAAAACGTGACATTATTGCGAATTAAATTTAATTTAGTTTGCATGCATTTTTTTTAAACTCATGTCGTAGGCTACGGCCCGGTTAGGAATGTCCCGGCCCGGTGGTTTGGGGACCGCTGGTCTAGAGGACAGCCCTGTGGTCAAAAGGCAGCCTGGACATATTCTGGAGTAAGTGTTACGCTTGCGGTGGAGACGGTGGTGAGGATAGGTGTATGCATGTATGCCTATGAGAGGTCTACGGAGAAGCCCTATGGTCAGAAGGCAGCCTGGACATAGGGCTGCTTGATTATGGCAAAAATCATAATCACAATTATTTTGGACAAAATTGTAATCACGATTATTGAAATAATATAGGAAATAATAGTGAAAAAAAGGTAGCAAAACACATCCTAAGGAGTGGATCTGGCTCCCGGCCTGTACTGCTGATCAAACTCTGCTTGAATTCCAGGTCTCCAGCTCCATCTTCCCTGAAGTCACCCTGGTGAGCTCCTCATCTACACCTCTTCTACCTTGGTGATTCCCCGACATCTCCTGGGATCCTGAGCATCAGGAACTTCACTAGAGGCCTACACTGCCTCACCCCCCTTTCACTCTGACCATACGCAAACGACTCACAAAATAAAGTGCCCAGTGTTGGGTTTTCACTGGATTTTTTTTTCTTGTCCATTATTCTTGTCCCACCACTATATGCGTGTTTATGTATGTCTATATAACTAACGATAATCAATAATCATTCAATTAATTAATAAATAATCAATAAATAAATTAATTAGTCTGACTTTAATATACATGTCTGTCCATACTCAGTATCCTCACCTCTGCTCCACTTTCAACACCACAACACTGGCACTCCTCCATGCTCTTACCTCTCCGAGGCTGTAGACGGTCAAGCCACCTAGCACGATGGGAAACACAGGTCGTCCAGTGGAGTCCAGTGGGATTGGCTGGACCAGCCTCCGTGCCCCTCCCTCTGCAACCTTTCGCTTCTTAGATATCTTCCTGGGGACTGGGGAAGGTGGGAGTGTTGACGGTTGGAGAAGGAACTGCTTGTTAGTTAAATACAATCCTTCATAAGGGATACATTTCTCTTTTATGGCTCTTCTCCAGTACATATAAGGCTCCAACAGTAGCCATTTTTAAATCTATATTTGTTCTCAGATGCCTTCTGCTAACTTATCAAATGTACTTTCTTTTATCAAAGAGTTACACATTATGAATCTGTCTTAATTATTATACAAGGTATAATAATTAAGACAGATTCAGAATGTGTAACTCTTTGATAAAGTTTTGTTTTTAATTATTCTTTAATTATATTATGTACTTTACTTTTTTGTTTCTGTGAAGCTCTATCACTCTAAGCTCTAGATCTATGTTTCTAAAGGAGTACCGTCACACCGGTGTGACGGAATGTTGGGAAATTAACATTCTAAAGAATATCTGGGTTCATTGAATTCAACATAGAATTTTAGAACCTTCAATTGTTGCGGAACTTAGAATGTTCAAAAACCTACACCTTTAAGGGTTAACTGTACGTACACACCGCCACGAGCTTCCAAAGAAGCTAGGGTCGCCCTGTCAAGGACGGTCGTCAAAAAAGTACAGGGAAGCTTTGGCCGCTCTGACCTGGCAGCATTCTATGTTCGATCATGTTCTATCTTACTACTTTATTCAAAGGCCGTCTATTCCGATTGGTTGCTGGTCGTTGGTCGCTGAACCGCGTCATAGCTCATCAACTTTCAACTTTCTGCAATGCAGACGGATTTGCCGCTTCTTGCAGCTGAGAGAAACCGGCTTCCTGAATCTTTGGAAGCTCAAGTCGGCGGCGGTGTGTACGTACAGTAAGGCTCTATGAGTAACTTGACACATATCTCCATCTGGTAGTTCCCTTTTTGTTCTCTCTGCCAAAGTATGCAGTTTTATCTGGTCCAAGTCATCTGTTTTCCCAGTCTTGGCAGGGGAAACAAATTGCATTTTAATTCACTCCAGACACAACTTCTGCTAGACTGTGAATGATCCAAGAAGCTTACAGTACATGCACGACTTTGTGATTGTTTCCTTTAATATGGGAAAGTATGTGTGGGTGTGTGAGGGCTATGGTTTTCCCAGCAGACGCCAATTACGTCAAAGCCGGTGTGACGACACTTGCCCCAAACTGAAAGTGATTCAACACAACACGCCACATTTAACTTCTGCTGAAGAGTGGAGGAGTGAATAAGCCAATTACACTGGGCGATGATTAGGAGGCCAGATTGAGTGAGACAGGTTGGGAATTTAGCCAGGACACCGAGGGACCCCCCACTCTTTGTGATAAGTGCCATGGGCTCTGTAATGACCACAGTGACTTTAACGTCTCATCTGAAAGACGACTTCTCCTGCAGTTCTGACTCAGTGTCCTCTTACCTTCCTCTCTTCCGTTCTCCCTCCCTCGCTCCTTGCGCTCCTTTTTGGGCCTTTTTGGGGTGCCCTCCTCAGCAGAGGAGGCCCCGGGCCCCAGGCCTTGGCCCCCGGAGGCCCCGCTGGAGCCAAAGCCTGCTGGGAAATGCCCACTTCCACTTGGCCCACTGGCAAAGTCGCTGTCTGACACTGACTGGTACTGCAGCAGTGTTTTCAAAAGGAACCTAAAGCCCAAACACAAATGCATTAAAAATGCAATCCAGTCAATGAGTATTCAAAAACAAAACTAGTGCACTGTCCATCTAAACTTGAAATAATTGGTGTTTACAGCTTATTTCATTCATGATATCTCTTGAAACACATTAAAAACGCCTAATGGGTATGTTACAAACGTTAAAAAGTTGATGTTTGCCAGAGTGGGTCTTTAACAACACATTTTGCTTAGCTTTATTTTAACCTTTGCTACTCAAGGGCATGTTTGGTTGTAGTTGTTGGACAGTAGGTGCTCAGAAAATATATACTGAATAAAAAACGACCCCAGAGGGGTGCTCAAATTCTTTGAACAGAGGCAAACATTCAAGGTGAACATACTGTTCAATTTGAAAGATTTTGTGTAAAGATCCAATTCAATGGTAACCCCTCCGTCCAGCGGCCCTGTGTTGGTGGAGAACTACCTCCTCAGACTGTGTTTACAAGTGTTTACAAACTTTTGCGACCAAACTGAAGGTAAAAAGAAAACAGTTTGCAAAGGTCCACCTATGTTTCTTGAATATGAATGCATCTCAGGTTGTATATTACCTTACTTAAAATGTGGATGTGACCAAGCTAAAAATACATTTACTTAAAATTGTCCAATTGCACACACTTTTCCACCTCAACCATAAGTCAAAATAAAAATCTTAATCTGTTCATTTGTTTGATTGTCTGTCTGGCTTCATATGTATATGTGTCCAACACCCATACCTCCGCTCTTCTTTGGCACGTACAAACTTCTCCTCCAGATATGCCACTTCATCACACAGAGCTGCGTTCCCCTGGGGACAAAACAAATAATGTCTGTTAACCCTGTGGCTTTCTGACAAATGTACATCCAGTTTTTTTGAACACCCACAAGAATGAATCACCAGTGAGAATAAGAGCAGTGAGAGTCCAAGTCCATGGTTAACAGCTGCATTACTGAACCCACACCCAATTCGTACAAACTCTTGGCATGATCAACATCCCTTCTAACAGAAACCAAAAGCCTCTCCCAGCTCAACCGTCATAGCCCACACGTGAGAGCATCTTTGTGAAGTTAGTGATTTCTTAGCTAACGTTGGAACAAAAATGAGATCAACAGTGCTCTAATGATGATCACTAAACTGTAAGTGTGGACTGTAAATGAGGAATTGGACGTTAGATTGCCCAAGCTAGCATCTGTTGGTTTCAGTTGAGACACTCAACCTGATTGGTGTGAAAATTAGAGCCATACACCACCATGGTAAACATGTATAGCAGAGTATCACAGAATGTAACAGCTGATTGCTCCAACTCTCCCAAAACGCCTTTAGCCCTAAGGTGCTCTGCCATCACCCACGAAATGTTGCAGGTGTCGACATGCAGTCTTTGTATTAACACTGTATGTCTCCCTGCGTTTACAAACAACCTTCCTCAGTTTTCCCTTTCATTTTCTTTGTTATGGATTTCATTTTCCATCCCTCCCCCCTCTCTCCATTTGAAATTCCATTCAGTTCAATTCCATGTTACCCTGCTTCACGAGTTCACGTTCCAATTTTGCCTTAACACAAGTGAAAAGAAAGCCTGTTAGACGAGTCTCTAGATAGGGTCATTAAGTGCTATGCAGGGAGCATGCAGAAGTCGACGGCACAGACAGGAGTCAAGCAGGATCAATACGCGCACCCCTGCTCTATTCCTAACCAAGGAAGACGCGAGGAGAGAGCAGAGGTGGTGAGTTGATAGCAGGCACCCAAGCAAATGCCTGGGGATAAGTTACCGGACAGAGTTTGACACTAGAGATGTAGCACATTTCATCACGTTTCTCCTGAACTTCAATTTTAGAATGCCATTTTGTCAAAGTATCACTATGAGGTCCATTGCAAATTGCAACATTAAAATTCCATGACACTGTCTTGCCAGACAGCATCAAAGTTAACACTGGTTATCAAGACATGGTTATCAAGGTTATCAGGGTCAGTCTACATGAGGGCCTGTGGCCGAGGACTCACAAAGATCATGGTGCGTGCAGCCTTGCGGAGTCTCAGGTACTTGAGCCGATACTTCTCGTTCTGGTTCTTGCGAGGGTTCTTCTTGGCCTTAGGCCGAACCTCTGAGGCCCCCGATGGGGGGGAGGGCAGCAAGGGCCCCCCAGAACTGGTGCTGGAGAAGGCCACCTGCAGCGCCTGCTGTCGCTCCTCATCTGTCTTCAAAATCACACACACACACACACACACACACAACCAGTTTTTGACTCACATAAGCTACACATACTTTTACATGCCCACACAAAAGAACACACCTCTTGAATATCACACGGTTGTGCTTAAATTCACATATAAATACATACATGCAAACAATGGTTTGCAAAAGATGATGACAAAATGATATCACTGCACTTCACACACCCAAATGTAATGCTGTTCTTACAAATGATGGCTGTGCAGCTAAAACATGAGCCAACATGACAAAAAAAATGCAAGGGTGGAAAACAGCTTGACCGTGAATTACACTCTACACTAACCCTTAAACCTCAACACCAATGGACGACCACAAGGTGTGAGTCCTAAGGTTGCTCACAGTGGCTTTTCAGCACTTACCAACAGCGCAAAGACTCCATTCCTGTTCTCAATCCTCTTGAAGCGCCTGCTCCCTTTCTGAGTCTGGAACATAGCAGGAGACTGAGGCAGGGGTCTGGGTGGAGGAATAGGCGGTGGAAGACTGCCGACACACGGTCCTGTGTGTCTGCAGTACTCAGCTGCCACTATTTGACTTTATTTTCATTTTCATCGACTTATGGTTTGAAATACTGGGCAGTTATTAGTTCAGTTACTGTTGAGTTTATGGTTCTTATGCACTCTGTGTGGCTTCAGCATATCAGACCTGTGACTGTGCTGTTGTTGGCCCCTTGCCTTACAACAATGACCCTGGAACCGCATCAGCTGTTACAATCTAAGGCAATTAGCTATACGGTAGCCAGTAAATGTCATGAAAGCCCTTTACTTCAAGTTTGATCATTCTGTTATGAGTAAAGAATCCAGTGATCTCACTCTGAGGTATCTTCTAACCCTTAACAGGAACCAATTATCATCACTCTTTAAATCTTCCAACGAAGCTGTTGGGGCATTTCTTTTTTCTACTGGCTTTCTGTGAGAATTCCATGCGTGGCTGACCTCTAGGACTCTTCACAAGACTACTTACAAGAGCTAATTCTGTGGTTGGAAAGGTGGAATCTCAGTTATGCTGAGCAAGGGTACGTGTTTGTACAACTGCTCTAAACAATAAACAAAAGGCCTCCCATTTATGTTACCGACAATGCCCTTTCACATTAAAAAAAAAAGGTAAAGAGAAAGAAAAACTGGCAAAAATGAAGAAGTGATGAATATAAAAGCTATAACAAAATATAAATGATACAACAAAACAAAACAACAATCACAATTAAATGTGCATGCAATGTCAAGCTTTACATTAAGAAAATCAACCTATTATGTGCTACTTTGAAACAGACAAAGGAAAGCATTGAATGGGTCTCCAGACTAGGCTTACCTCTCGATACATTACTGCTTCCAAGCTTGACTTTGCACTGTTGAGAGAAAAGAGTTGTTCCTGCTGATCAGAAATTAGTTGGATAACAAAATAACTATTTGACAAACCTAAGTCAAGAGGACCCTTACCCTAGCCCCAAACTATGGCCCACACCATCATGCTTTCTCTATCCTACTGCCTTAGCAAACTCTAAAATAAATGCTTGTCCCAAGCATGTAACAATGATTTAGAAATCACTATCCTTGGCACTGGCAATGTTTATTGCAAAAACAAAACAGTGGTTGGGTTATCATTATCAAACTGTTGAGTGTACAGTACAATCTTTCAGCTGGTCTTTTGGTCACCATGAAAATAAAAAGTTTCAAGAAATAATTAGTTTTAGAAGTGATATCTGACCATCCAGAATTCATTCTTTGTGATGCCATACAAACATTCACATTATTTACAGGTAATCATGACTGTGATATAAGAGTAATCTGAAGTGGTTTACTTAGACTGTACGAGTCCCCGATCAATGATTCTTTGTTTAATCTCTTTGATGTGCATTGGACGTCCAGCTTCTTCAAGCACGATCTACAGATATTGGAGGGGTGTGTGGGGGCACTTTATTTAGATATGTAGCAAATCACTTTGCATTAACAAACTGCAGTGCATTCATATACTCCAGAGTAAAACATTCTAAATTACAGACCTTAACCTTTGAACTTAATCCTGTGCATCAATATACAAGACCTGATGAAATAGGCCTGGAACCAGGCGTATCTAAGAGCACATGTTTCATTCGCTTGCTTTAGTGAATTGGAGTCTTGTTGTGCAAGGCGTGAAAGTCTGAGATGCCAGAAAGGTATTTCCACTGCCATGTTCAGCAGCCTAACTTACCTGTGCAGCATCCAGCCAGGTAAGATTAGGTTTGTCAACAACATCACTGGTTTGTTCCCTACGAGTCAGTCACAAAGGACATTTCATTAATGTATTCTAACCTCAAGAACAGCGTAGGCAATCCGACATAAATCCATATGATTCCAAATGTCACTTACGCTTCGAGAGTGTCCGTAGTCCCCACTAAACCTGTCATACTGTCCAGGGCAGGGAACAATGAATAACTGCTCTGACTATCAGGTTCCATCTCTGATTCGAAATTCGATAGAGTATTCAATGGATCCATTGCTGCAGGGAGGACCACTTGTGTTACGTTTGTTCATAAAGATTTTAGGTTAAGGGCTAACGTTATAGTTATGCGCTTTTGAGGACATTATAGCTTCCCACCTCCAGCTGGCTCGCTGATTAATCTACGCAGTCATACAGTCTAATGTAGGCTACCAACTCGTAGATATACATGTGATGTCAAACACTGAACATAGTACCACTCGATTTACTTTTTTCGATTCCAGAAATCATGGAAGTCCTGCCAATCGTAAGTTACTGGTTAGCTACTCAGCTAGTTAACGTTAGCTAAGAGACGGTGTAGAGCTAGGCTATAGACGTTTTAACACGAAGGATGCTCACGTATGAAAAAGACGCAGGCACTAAGCTGCCTGATTATTTCTTTGGTTGAGTTTGATTAACCCAATGACAGTAAGACCTCCCTTAACCACAAAGAATTCAATAACTTATACGCGAACATGCATCTATTTACCAGAGAAAGTCTAATAGGTAGACCGTAGACGGGTTCTGACTTTACTCAAAACTGAACGTCCGGATGTTACGTCAGTTCATAACAAAGCGTCTGAATTTTAACTGTTCTGCTGCCACCTATTGGATTGGATTTTCTCGTAGCCTACAGCTGTCGTTTTAGACTGTATAGAACAATCTATGTTCTTAACACCTAGCTAGGTCCGTTGAAACAGACACTTTCTAATGAGGAGCCACATCACTCAAAAATCCTCCATAGAAATGCTAGGGGTTACTTTGTAACGCCAAATTAGTTACCATTCATAAGCATTTATTACCCTGGAAATCCAGAGTTCTGCGAGAGCATGGAATTGTCTCTGCGACTGCGAGACACTCTCGCAATGAGCGATAGGCGTGTTCGTCTTCATGCAGATCTGTGCAGATCTGACTTGATGTGATGCATGCTGGGTTGAACACAATGGAGAGCTCCATTGTGATCTGCATGAAGACGATCACGCCTAATGATGCACGTTACTTTTACCCCTTGCATCCCGGGGCACCAATCAAATCTGAGTATCTGATAGCGAGCTAAACTGATGACAACAGCACTGCAACGTTGGAGGTCAGTAAACATTGGTCGTAGTGTTATCCAATTGCATTGAAGTCTGGAATCATTCAGATTGGTCTAGTGTTATCCCATTGCATGTATGCAGTGAGATTTTCAAATGCATGCTTGGTGCCGCCCCTCAAATTGGGCCATTACATTGTTTGTGGCCAGACCCTTAATCTTTCTAGATTACCGGGGTCTGGATTATCCAGGCTAAACATTGATATGGAACCGCAATTAAACTTTTTTTTACAAGATCTACTTCATAGGTGTCCTGTTATTCAGAATTAAAAGCCACCCCGCCAGCCAATCAGAAGAGTACTTCTTCTCTCCAGGTGATTTAATTTAAGAGTTTTGTTACAATAACCCAATGTTTGGGTTAGACCATCAACCCCACTCACAACCCAATTTTGGGGCTAATATAACACAGTGCTGGGCTCAACAACTATTTAACCAGTGGTTGGGTTGAAATTGGGTTGTTTTTAACCCATTGTTTTTTTAGAGTGTAGCGACCTGGATAAGTCATCAGAATCTAACCAGGTGAACACGCTAATAATTATATTGCATGGGGGACGAGGCAGATGATGAGCTAAAAGGGCTAACATTAACCGCTGAACAGAAACTGGTATACAGCTCCGTCAGAGACGGCTTCACAAACTTTTTTGTGCTGAAGAAAAATGTAATTTACCAACGAGCTAAATTTAACCTGCAAGCTCAAGGGCCGTCCGAATCTGCTGACTTGTTTATAATTGCTTTATATGCACTGGCTGAAGACTGAGTATGGGGCACTGTGCAATGACTTGTTGAGAGATAGGATCGTAGTAGGCATTAGAGACAATGTGCTTTCACAGAAAATGCAGATGGAGAGCAGGCTGGATCTGGCAAAAGCCATTAATATGGTCAGACAAGGAGAGGACATTAAAGGTAAACTATGCAGTATTGGCTTTTGCTTATTTTTCGCTTGCTCTGTCATGACGAATGTCTGAGAAACTCCATCGCTAGCTGGTGCCTGGCGTGTATGTGTATTTGAATGCAGTAAAGTAATTCTTTACACTCGTTATACTTCCTGACACTGAGGCCATCGGCCCGCCGGCCCACAGTTGCAAGGGTGGTTTTTCCGCTCACAGGCGCTAGGGGGAAGCGAGACGGCCACCATTCAACCCGAAAAATGTCATATAACCATTCCAATGACTCTGAAGCTGGTAAATGAAGGTAAATGAAGCTAAAAAACCTGCATAGTGTGCCTTTAAACGGAGACAAACTGATCTGAGAGGAGATGGTACACATGCTACTAAAAATCCTTCTGGTAACTTTAGTGAGGCTTGGTCCAAGGATCATGTACGTTAAGTTTTGTGAAGATCGGACTAAATTTGTGACCTGTGAAACTTTGGTTTCGCTTTCTATTAAATCCAATATGGCGGAAGAACGACAAGGGTCAGTGACGCCATCTTCTCAAACAACTTACACCGGTAGTGACAGGGCGTTTTAAAGTTGTAACGGTGTCAATATCTCAAAAGGCCTAGGGGCAGGAGCTGGCCAAAAAAGTGGGCTGAAAGGAATAATACAAATGTGTGCTTGCGTGAAGGATAACAATAAATGTGCTGCTTTCAGCAAGCACACTTAATAACCTTAGCCTAGAAATCTAGACGCAGAAAATTACACTTGCTGCCAGGGCTAGTCTAGCAACTCTCCGTTGGCTTGTGAGTTTGAAAAATTAAACTTCTATCAGGCCAATCAAATCGTGTATAGATATATAAGTTGGCAAAAGTTTGAACTAGCCAATTAGCTCCGCTGGTGGGAAAACGCATGGGACTCATAGCGCTGTCCTATTGCGTGCAGAGGGAATTTGAAAGATAACCGATTATCCCGCCCCTCGGACTGAGCACTGCAAATGGTGAGTGCCCAGACCCTACATTTTAATGTGGGTCTGGCTCATCAGGCTATAATAACCTACCATTTTACTTTAAATTAATATTTTTTTACCATTTCACCAGGTAGAAATGCAATGATGGTTAGGCCACCTTATGAACATGACCTAGGCATATCACATCACACCAATTTAGACTCATTTAAAATTCAACTGGAGAGAGAGAGAGAAACAGAAACGGGTAGGCTAGTTGTGAGAGAATGAGGCTCAGCTCCATACCAGAGGCACCGTAGCATTTTAATAGGCCTACAACCAAATAGGCATACATTTCCCTCTGAAATGATAAATGATAATACACAACAAGCCAAGAGAAGTTTATTTTGTCACCAACAATGGGAGTTTTTTTGTTTTTGGTACAAAACAACTGAAAAAACTCACAACCCCCACCCCATACACACACACACACACAGCACCAGCCAATTCACAAAATAATACATCAGTTTTTTTGTTTGTCCAATTATCAAAATATAGTCAAATTTCTTTTTTTTTTTTCTTGCTTGTTTTTGTCCCACCACACAAAACACCCCTGAAAAAGACAGACATGAGGGAGAGGGAGGTGACAAAGAAAAGGAAAAGGGCACTATCAAAAAGACACACTGCTTGATTTTTCCGTTTGTGGGTGTATGCATGACTCATTTCCCTCTAGTCTGGAGCCATTGCCAAAGTGCTCCACCACATTACAGAGAGTAGCTTTCTCTGTCTATGCTCCCTAGCTTTGGAATAGCCTTCCTGATGTTGTGAAATCCTGCCCCACTATTAGTAGTTTTAAATCCAACCTAAAGACCTACCTCTTCTCCCTAGCTTTTAACACTCCCTGACCCCCTCACCTCTACCTTATTTTGTTTGTATGGATGTATGTACAGTATGTATTATTATTTTATGTAAAGCACTTTGGTGCAATGCTATTGCTTTGAAATGTGATATATAAATAAATTTGACTTGACTTGTCTACTGTAGGGCTTAGGAAAATAACAAAGAGCAATAACGATTAGACAAAATATATAAAGTTAATTATATTTATTAATAACAAAAATAGAATAACTTAGGAAACTAAGGCTCAACTCAAAGGTTAACGAAAAACTACGGCAAACAAGGGAAAAATCACCAGGCCTCCAAAGTAGGCCTGAACAGGCCGCAGTTCACTTCACGGCCTCTCACCCCGGGAGTGGCTGAAGCGAAGCAGGCAGAACAAAACACAGCTCTGGCCCGAGGCTGGGCCCGAAGGTGGCGAGGAGTGGCGTGGCAGGCGTCTCAAAGAAAGTCGGAAGAGCGTCCCTACTGACGTCATGGCTGAACTTTTAAAAGGCCAGCAGCCCGAAGCATCCAATGACTGCAATTGGTCAATTAAGCTGCACTGGCAATCAGCAAACTGGCAAAGAGGCAATCTGCAAGACAAGAATGAACAAGGAAGCCACAAGCCACAAGGAACAGATATATATATATGTATGGGATAATGGATGACACGGTGGTCTGTTCACAGAAATTAATGCACGGTCGAGGTTGTAAAACGGCCCCGAGGTGCCTCGTAAGTGCATTAATTTCTGTGAACAGACCACCGTGGAGTCCATTATCCCGCTTATTCCACTGTTGCCACTTGCGTTGTGTTCATTTCCTGTTACAATTTAAACGTATTATCGCTAAAACTGTCTTGAACTACTTTCTTCCGAAACATATCAACTAATTTCTCAACATACAGGACAAACTGCCGTTACTAGTTCTAAATGGATGGTTGCTATGGCCAAAGGCCAGTCGTTAGGTCTATCTCTCCCGTTGTCAAGCGGGCGTATCCCAAGATTCTGATGAACTTTAGCTTTGAAACATCGCTATTTTACTTAGCCTACTGTCATCTAGCTAAAAGCCACCTCCGTCATATGCTACAACGTTGCTATGTTCTGAACGTCTGCATTTTACTGCTTGGATGCAACGTGATGGTTCATTTAAACTTCACAACAAGTCCGGTGAATTAATAT
Organism: Alosa alosa; assembly: GCF_017589495.1. Classification (NCBI taxonomy): domain Eukaryota; kingdom Metazoa; phylum Chordata; class Actinopteri; order Clupeiformes; family Clupeidae; genus Alosa; species Alosa alosa. The sequence continues at coordinate 18,244,310 of NC_063203.1, read as the reverse complement.
ACGGCCAAAAAAATGTATCTACTTCATAGGTGTGCAAATACGGTAACATACGGTTAATGGCCGTTCTAAATCACGTAGGACAATGGGAAATTCAACCAAGCAGTGGAATATTCCACTGCTAACTTAATTGTATGTTAAACGAAGGCATTAGAAGAACACTTCGTTCATCTGATTGGTTGATTTGGCCCGTCGATAACTAACGTAGGTGGTGATAGACAGATGGTTTATCCAATCAGCCAACCAGTATTTTCGCCCCTTCCCAAAAGTTCTCCAACGGAAAGTTCCCAGATGGACATGCAGAGCAAATGCGAAGCATCCATCTGGCGGAGTCAGGTTAGGTTGCCAACCCTTGTTGGTAGCAATTGTTATTGTGTGCTTTGCAAAGGGACAATCCAAAATACTGCTCCTGGGGTGTCAGTCTGCCGCTTGTGTATTCCTTCATAAGGTAGGGCATTAAAGGATATGCTGGATCCCCTAACATAAACACGGGTACTGGGCTTTCTCCCTCCACAATTACTTTGGGAAATGGAGTAATCGTGCCATCTCGCAGGTGCTTGTTAATTTTGGAGTTTGCAAATACATGGGCATCATGAACGCTGCCGGGCCATTTTACAACTACATCTATGAAGCTGTATTTGTTATCGCACACAGCTTGGACGTTTAGGGAATACCTGTTCTTTCTGTTCAGGAAGTCCATTGAATTTGACGAAAGCTGTTTAATTTCTATGTGTGTGCCATCGATAGCTCCTATACACTGAGGTATACCATGGGCTTGAAAGAAATGACAGGTAAGGTCCGCTACGGCAGGCTCAGTCAGTGGCAGGTTGATGTATTCGGAACCCAGATGATTGGCAATAGCTTTACATACATCTCTGATTATTTTGGAGACAGTTTGACGGGCCAAGCCGAAAGAGTTAGCTGTTTTCCGTAGCCTACCTTCATCACTCAAGTAATACAGGGTACAGGCAATCTTTTTGACCACATCTACTGGATCTCTCATGCGAGTCGTCTGGCCTTCTATGTGCGGGCGCAAAATGTCACTTTTTGTATATTATTGTATATTGTAACTTGTATAGGCTGCCTCTCGACATCCTGAAGTTTTCTTTCCACTCCTCTGGCAGAACTGTCTGGCTAACAAAATTGTCCTACCAGCTAGCTGTTCGGCCGGGTCTTATCCAGAAAAGGTTTGCAGCGTCTACAGCGCTCGCCTTCTGCATTGGAGTAATAAATATGTATTAAACAGTATGACGAGTTGTAACTGAAGATACATAAGTAAATTGTACAGAGAGATCATCATTTCCATTTCACCTGCCATATTTATTAAAGAAAGCGTCTCCTCTCGAGCACAAGCTTGTGGCAGTGTCATGGCAACCGAACGTCGTCTTCTCTGAAAACCTTCGTTTACCCTGTACACACTAGGGTGAACCTGGAGTTTTCACATTTATCCACCTCAGCGATCGTTTTTGAAAAGCTTCGTCTTCAGTGTCGGAATTCGCCGTTTTAATGTGGATAGAAGGGCTAAACGGTTACTTATTTAGGTGTCTATACTGTAGATTTACCCGGGTTAGTGTGGACAGGGTCTTAGACTGTGTTTACCTTAGAGGTAAGTTCTGCAACAATTGAAGGTTCTAAAATTCTATGTTGAATTCAATGAACCCAGATATTCTTTAGAATGTTCATTTCTCAACATTCCCGTCACACCGGTGTGACGGTACTCCTTTAAGGGTTAAAGCCGCCCACGGTTTCAAGCTTAAACACTTGCATAGATTGCATTGCTTACGTTTTGGTACAACTGACGCAACACTCCCTGTGTTTCGTTTAGGCTACTAAATCTGTTTAAACATTGCTGCTTACACCTAGCGCTTCCACTTTATAGAATCCCTTGTGTTGGACTTCCACCTGCCAAGCGTGCATCATAGATTACGGTGGTACGTTACCCATTTCACAACATTTTAGGGAAACTTTCAGTATGTCATTTTAGCTTTGTTAACAGATGTTTTGGGGTTTTAGGAATTTACGCCAGTCACGCTGGGCTCCGTGAAGTAAGGCCTCGCTTGAACGGGATGTTGCCTTCACTGGCACTGATTTTATTTCTCACTGAAGTTATGGAGTTTTAACCAAGTATGTGTAGCAGGGATTGCCAGTTTGCACAAGGGCGCGGCAACCATCATGCTGGTCCTACTAACACCTGAACAAACTGCTGCTTTGCCGACCGCTGTTCCACCAACATTCCACAACGTCTGCGGCTAGCTAGCGTGATACGCTTGCCAGCTGGATTGAACTGTGTTTAGTGTTGTGTAGTGTTAATTTCGTCAGACGAGACGAGAGGAAATATGTTCATCAACGACCTTTTTTTTTCATGACTAAGACGAGACTGATGAAGAGACGGCAGTAATGTCCTGAAACACTGACTAAGACTATCTTAAGATGCATTATTGTTGACGATAAAAGACGAGACTAAAATGTTTTGCATGAAATAAAAACTAAGATAAAATCTCTCTTCATTTTCGTCTACAAAATGATAAGACAGAATATCTAGCTGTTATGTTTTCTAAATATTCCGAATGAGTTCATACGTTCAGCTTTCCTGTAGGCTAGTCTACGTGCTGTTGCTGCAACCCTGTGGCTGCAACACGAAACTACATGGAACAAGAACACTGCAATTTCTGCCAGAGTTAGCAAGCAAACTACCTAAGCTTTATGCCACAATGCTACATACCCAGAAGTGGAAGCTTCTCTCATACAAATTAACATTCCCCAGAATGTCCATACGAAAATGTTCATCATGTAATGTCAACTATTTAACTAGTTAGACTGATGATGCAAAGTTTGCTAGCAAGTAAGCTAATATGGAAAGTTCGCTAGCGAGTTAGCTATGGCTAAGATGGAGAGTCTGTTTGGGGAATGTGTTGTGTTTGGGCGCATATCGCCATCTAGCGAGGTGGAGTAAAACATTAATACTTTGGCCTATGACGGTGTTTCTCAAACTTTTTCAGTTTCAGGACCACTTAACTAATCCTAGCTAAAAAAAAAAAAAAAAAAAAAAAGATTAGACGTACTTCAACAATAGCCTATAATTAGTCTACACAGTAGGCCTACTCACTGAACCACCTTGCTTATTGTCTTTGCACTTTGCTTATAGACAGTGTTGCAGAACTGTTTTTACATACAAGTTGGTTCAATATTGCAAACAACTCATCTATATTATATTTTACCACGCGTCTGCTCATGGGACTACTTGGGATAACTTATGGACCACCAGTGATCCCCGGACCACACTTTGAGAAACACTGGTCTACTGAATATGACTGTGGTCCAGTCAAATCTTTACTGTCTATGGTCAAATCCCAGCCCGAGCTATAACTGTAGCTCGACTTACCTGTGCATGTAAACATACTGACTGACAAAAAATCTGAATGAGTAATTATAACAGACGAGTAGCCCTGTGGACACACAATATTGTTTGAAAATTGAGATGTGTGAAACACTATTTGACTCAAATGGTAATCAGAAATAATTTGTTATAAAAAAACTTCTTTTGACTAAAACTAGACTAAAATGACGAGACTTTTAGTCGACTAAAACTTGACTAACAAAAATGATATTTGAATGACTAAATATGACAAAGACTAAAAAGGACATTTCGTCACAAGACTAAGACTAAGACTAAATTAAAAATAGGTGACAAAATTAACACTAGTTGTTGTGTCCTCCGTCTTTGTGTGTGCAGCCGCAGCGTCCAATGAATGAATGAATGAATGAACGAACGACTGAATATATTGTGACTGTGAGTATGCATTGAGTGTCTGAATATCCTGATTGACGCAACTGAGCGTTTTTGTTTATGAATTTGTCAGTTATCTTTTTATGTTTGCTACTGGAAGGAGGCCATTTGTGTAGCGCTGCTGATACCCAGTGTGACCGCGTTTGGCTCCTTTTAATTGATTGTACTCCTTTTATTTTACATCTCATCTCATTGTACCACTGACAGAGGCCCTCCATAGTGCTGCTGATCCTCAGTGTCTGCAGCCTCGTTTTGAGAAGTATTTTTATTTTGTGTTTGTCCTGTTTTCATATGACCCATAGCCGGAGGCCTTTTATAGCTGTGGATCTCTAGTGCCAGGGCCATCAAGGTCCCTGGCCTGTACTGTATTTTGTGTTAACCTGTTCAGTTATGTGTGTGTGTGTGTGTGTGTGTGTGTGTGTGTGGTCCCCTTAACCCTGTGTTGCTTTCCTCTCTGTTTCCCAGGAGCTGAGGCCCAAGGTGGAGGTGTAGCGTCCCTTCCGGTGGTGGGATACCCCCTGTCTTTGTGTGCCGTGCCTTCTTTTTCACTTGTTGTGCATATTTTTCCCGTGTGTGTGAGTGATTGCGCACGTGTGAGTGGGTGACCCCCTGGAGGCTCGCTGGCCTCCCACTGGTAAGCCTCAGCCCTGCCTATCCTTCTCCCCTTCCAGTGTATACGCATCCATGTGTGTTGGTGCAACATGTTTGTTCATTGTCAATAAAAGCTTGATTTCCTTTATGGAACCACGTCTCCAATTCAGTTCACGAACCTGAGTGCCTTATTGGGTTAAGGTTACTGATGTGTGAGTTATATCTTGGGGTGCAAGTCCCATCGTGGCGTAGTCAGCAAATATATTTGGGCTCAAAGCCCCTAACAACCATACCACTTGGCACATTTAGATTGAGGCATTTTTTTTAGCTAGATTGACTGTCATTTTTCCTTTCTAAAAGTTTGTCTCAGCAGCTTTGTGAATTGTGAAGTTAAATAACATTTTGTGTGATTTAGCGGTACTCTAAGCAGTAAGATAAAATGCTTTGTGAATGGGTCCTGATTAGATTCTCTGTGTGTCTCCAGGATTGTCCTGCTGTTCTCTCACACTGCAAAAAAAGAAAAGTCAGTGCTGTCCAATTTATCAAACCATATGTTACAATTAGGGACCGTTCGTTATTTATAAACGGGGCCACCGGAGGAAAATAGGGGAGGGTCATGTCTTTTTATTCTTTGTTGAGGGGAGGGTCACCTAACTTTATTTTGTCTAGGAGGGGGGGTCACCCTTCTTTTGTATTAATGAAAACAGCAAAAAATCAAAGTGGCTTGTTTGATTGTTGATTTCTGTCGCCATATAACGTTCTCTTTCATCCCATAGCTCTGTCAACATTGAACAATGAAAAATAAGGGAGATTTCCGGTTTCTCACATAAAAATAACGGAAAATGTCAACATCCGTCCCCGTTGGAAGGGTTTGAGCAACAAAGTAGCCTACTTTATTCACGCCTAACAGCCTATATCCATTTGGTCAACTTTATCCAGCCCTAAAAAAGCTAAATTTAACTTTGGTTTCCTTAGTTTACTACGGAGCCCGGAGCTCACTTTAAGTGATATTTTTTCTGGTCGTGATAATTTGTGAGCACGTTTTCCTTTAATTAGCCCCCTCGAATTAATAAAACGTGAGCACGCGTTTTTCTTTAATTGAGCCCTCGAATTAATACAAGCGTGACCCGTTGTAGGGCTAAATTGAGCTCTCGAAATATGTATTTCGTGCTCACATTTAGTAATTCCCGACATTTTCTCACTGCTCGCTGTGCTGTGGTGGCAACTTCATGTTACCTTGACATGGACTAGGCCTACAGCTGTCTGTAACAGTTCATATTGGTAATGTGATGATAACCGTAAGCAGCTAATTAAAGACTTTAGGTGGTCATGTTTTATAGCGGACTTCTACTCTTTGTAGCAGGGGCACTGTGGTGTCAACCGCCAGCTATGGAGACCCATAATGGGGAAATTCTACTACAAAGGCTACTCGCGGGCTCTGTTGTAGCCTAATGACCGGTTTCCACTATCTCCTGGATTGTTGACTTAACTGTGAGGTCTAGAAGTCAATCGAAGCACATCACAGCAACAAGCTCCCAAACAATTACAACACGTAGACCTACTGTTGGTACAAAATAGGCTACCGCGTATTAGTAGTATCGCCTAATACCCACCCAATACAATAAGGTTCCCTCTAGGCCCGATGGGCCTCACCATATAACCCACGCAAGACACCAATGATGCACACAACGAGGTAAGCTTTGATACGGACTATGAAGCGGGAGACATAAACAGTGTCGTTCCACGATGCTCAGCTTCTCAGGCTATGTAGCCCAGCTCACACCGTTCGCGATAAACACCACAGCTCTGCATACACTTGGACCTCAACAAACACTCAAAACTTCGCCAAACATTCAGCTGGACGATGTTGGCAAGGGGCCTGTACAAACACACACAATCATCTGCTCTCCCACCTACAGCCTACCTAACGGGGCTATAACCAGGTGCACTGCAATCAATGAGATTCCCCTTACGTCACTACAAGCGACACACCTCCCGGCGTCATTCCGGGGATACCCCTTGACACCACACTATGTTTTGTGCACACAATTTAATTTCTTCGAGCCCACGTTTTTAATTATTATTAGGTGCGTTTTTAGTAGATCGAGATCTCGAATATACTATAACGTGCTCATGTTTACATGTGTCAAGACAATATTGAGTGCACGTTTTACAAATTGTGGCCACGTTTAAATAGATCGTGCACACAATGTTCTATAACCATGTTCACAAATTGTGCTCTCGTTTTAATAAATCGTACCCTCGTTTTAGTAAATCGCGGCTTCGTTTAGTAAATAGTGCACTCGTTTAATAAATTGTGCCCTCGTTTTACTATGCTTAAAATGAGAGCTCAATTTAGTAAAATGAGCTCACACTATAGTAAAACGAGAGCACAATATATAAATTGTGCACACGATTTAGTAAACCGAGAACTGTAACCATCAGTTTCTTGAGAACTGTAACCATCAGTTTCTTGAGAACTGTAACCATCAGTTTCTTGAGAACTGTAACCATCAGTTTCTTGAGAACTGTAACCATCAGTTTCTTGAGAACTGTAACCATCAGTTTCTTGAGAACTGTAACCATCAGTTTCTTGAGAACTGTAACCATCAGTTTCTTGAGAACTGTAACCATCAGTTTCTTGAGAACTGTAACCATCAGTTTCTTGAGAACTGTAACCATCAGTTTCTTGAGAACTGTAACCATCAGTTTCTTGAGAACTGTAACCATCAGTTTCTTGAGAACTGTAACCATCAGTTTCTTGAGAACTGTAACCATCAGTTTCTTGAGAACTGTAACCATCAGTTTCTTGAGAACTGTAACCATCAGTTTCTTGAGAACTGTAACCATCAGTTTCTTGAGAACTGTAACCATCAGTTTCTTGAGAACTGTAACCATCAGTTTCTTGAGAACTGTAACCATCAGTTTCTTGAGAACTGTAACCATCAGTTTCTTGAGAACTGTAACCATCAGTTTCTTGAGAACTGTAACCATCAGTTTCTTGAGAACTGTAACCATCAGTTTCTTGAGAACTGTAACCATCAGTTTCTTGAGAACTGTAACCATCAGTTTCTTGAGAACTGTAACCATCAGTTTCTTGAGAACTGTAACCATCAGTTTCTTGAGAACTGTAACCATCAGTTTCTTGAGAACTGTAACCATCAGTTTCTTGAGAACTGTAACCATCAGTTTCTTGAGAACTGTAACCATCAGTTTCTTGAGAACTGTAACCATCAGTTTCTTGAGAACTGTAACCATCAGTTTCTTGAGAACTGTAACCATCAGTTTCTTGAGAACTGTAACCATCAGTTTCTTGAGAACTGTAACCATCAGTTTCTTGAGAACTGTAACCATCAGTTTCTTGAGAACTGTAACCATCAGTTTCTTGAGAACTGTAACCATCAGTTTCTTGAGAACTGTAACCATCAGTTTCTTGAGAACTGTAACCATCAGTTTCTTGAGAACTGTAACCATCAGTTTCTTGAGAACTGTAACCATCAGTTTCTTGAGAACTGTAACCATCAGTTTCTTGAGAACTGTAACCATCAGTTTCTTGAGAACTGTAACCATCAGTTTCTTGAGAACTGTAACCATCAGTTTCTTGAGAACTGTAACCATCAGTTTCTTGAGAACTGTAACCATCAGTTTCTTGAGAACTGTAACCATCAGTTTCTTGAGAACTGTAACCATCAGTTTCTTGAGAACTGTAACCATCAGTTTCTTGAGAACTGTAACCATCAGTTTCTTGAGAACTGTAACCATCAGTTTCTTGAGAACTGTAACCATCAGTTTCTTGAGAACTGTAACCATCAGTTTCTTGAGAACTGTAACCATCAGTTTCTTGAGAACTGTAACCATCAGTTTCTTGAGAACTGTAACCATCAGTTTCTTGAGAACTGTAACCATCAGTTTCTTGAGAACTGTAACAGTTTCTTCAGAATTTTAACCATCAGTTTCTTGAGAACTGTAACCATCAGTTTCTTGAATCAGCAGAATACATGGAAACCATTATGTGGTTCTAGCAACATTGCTCAAAAAATTGCCTCATGGATCCCCATATATACAAAATGCCCATATTTTATATTATATTATAATTTTTATACATTTTGATATATTTTTGCCCATCCCTGTCTACTCCTATGTTTTCATGGTCAAGGATTAAGGATTAAGACAGTAGTATGTCAAATCCATGCCCAAAGCAGCCAAGTTGTCCTGGAGAACAAATTATAACATGAAAGATTCAGTTATCATGGTAGCAGGGTTTTGAAATAAATTATAGTTATGTGCAGGCAGCAACTATATAAACTTCAAGTCGTTGGACAAGAAAAGCTGTTTAACACAATTATATTATTATTAATGTCATCTCAACATTGATATTATTATTATTATTCTTGGGGGTGGAGGGGTAATATCATATTGTTGCTTATTGTGCTTCATATCTCCTCATACCTATCAGCCTCTTGAAGAGTGAGAATGATGTAGCTTGCCCTGAACATTACAGTATTTTTCTGGCAGGACTTTTTGTCTTTTTTTTAAATAACAGATCACTAGATGACATACCCTTTGGGCTGAGTGCTCCAATAACTGCAAAAGCATTTTAATAGCCGTACCGTTTTAATAGCAGTACCAGCAACTACATGAAATGATGGAGAGTATAGATGAGACAACATGTTTTAACAAATAAATTAAAGTATATCTTTCTGAAATTTTAATTTTACTGATCTGAGCAACAACAAAAAACACCTCATTTCCCTCTTTGGCTAGCGTCACTGTGCAAGAGTGGGAATGGCATGTAGCTTGCGCTCCACCTCGTTACAGTATTTTTCTGGCAGGCCAGCAGCCCTGTAAAGATGGGAAAATAATTACAGTCAGATGCGCTGTGGAGAGACGATCTCCACAAAACTGGACCAAAACCATTACAAATTACATTACATTATTTGTAAGAAGACCAATAATTATGATATATCAATCTGTTAATCTGTTCCACAATTACAACCCGCCCCCCGCCCCTCCCCAACACACACACATACATATCTACACATGCCCACCAAAACACAAACACACACATACACACACACATAACCCCCGCCCCCCAACACACACACACACACACAGACACCAGTGTCTTGAGGCTGACCTGAGCTCCTGAAGTTTCTTCTCTTTAATCACGTCAAGGCGCTGGCGGCGTTGGCGGGCTTCCTCGTCCAGACGGTGGCCCTCACGGAAGAGCTCGCGGCGCTGTGCCACGGTGGCCATCTCGCGCTCCCGTACCTGCTGCCGCACGCCGTCCGCATGCCGCAGAACTCGCTGTCTGTGCTTCTCCTCACGCCCCTTCTCCCGCTCAATCGCCTCCAGTTGAACCCTGAAAAGTGGGGGAGAACGGGATATGAGGGCAAATTTTTTTTTGGTATTACGTTTGTTATTATGACCGCCGGGCAGCGAAGCGGCGGTCATATAGGTTTAGTCAGATTATTATTTTTTTCTTTTTTTGTTTTTCTTTTTCGCATGTCCAAATTTCCGTCAAGGATTCCCGGGACACTGAAAGACCGGGGTACACGAAACTTGGTGGGCATGTAACCCCACAAAGGATAGCATGGAACCATCGTTTTTCATTTTGATCTGTAGCCCCCCGGCTGGACTGGACCCCCTGAAAGGAGGGTAGGGGCGAACACAGTTTTCTGTCAATATCTCGAGAACCGTGGGGTTTAGGAGGACCATTTTTTTTTTTGTATGTTGATCTCAAGGGGCCATGTCAACCCATTCCATAACCACTCATTTCATGTATAAGCCACCTAGTTAAACACAAAAAAGTAAAAATGAGGTGTTGTGTCATGAGGTATCTGTGACCTAACATAGTCAAAACTGCACAAAATTGGAAGTGTAGGATCATTATGACACCCCTCTGAATGCCGCCCAAGTTTAGGTGGAATTCCGTTCATGGGGGGCCACACAATAAATTAATTTATGTTACTATACACCAACTGGCCTGTAGGTGGCCGGAGACAGTTTTCTGTGAATATCTCGAGAACCGTAGGGCCTAGGACAGGGGTCTCCAACCTTTTTGGGAATGAGGGCTACCTGAAGACCCGAAATCGTATGGAGGGCTACTCATTTAAAACAAACATACCCTCACCCCTTTTTTGCGAGGGTAGTCCTCCTAAATAATAGGCCTATGTGATATTTACTTTTAAATTATCAATATTGTGTAGGCCTATAAGTCTTTAAATATTAAGCAACTGTATTTTCAACTTTAATATCAATAACCTATGCAACACTACCAACATTTTTGTTCAGTTTGTTCATTTCAAAGTTTGCATGGGGAATCTAATCTTTTTTTTTTTTTTTTTTTACAAAAAACAACAATCTTTTTGCCATTAATAATTTGGGTTACAATTTGTACCCAATTTATACCCACCCACCATTATGAATTCTGTTTAAGTTCTGATTTCAGTGGACAATTCGGTTTTAACATTTCAATAGTAATCGCCCACGCCACCCTAACATATGAAAACTCCTTTTAAAGTTATTGCACACCTGAAATCTCTCCATGATCTGACAAAAAAGGTAATGCACAGTCCTGCTCAGTCATGCATGCCACAACATTTTCAAGCTATTATCACGGCAGTAGCCTACTGGGGAGAAAAGGCCTGTGAGCTAAAGCAATTGTTTTCAGTCCTTGAACAATCATGCAAGAACCGTATTTGGCGAACATGGAATGGCCACAGAACTTTTGCAAAGATATGCTTCCATTGGCTACACCAGGCGAGCAAGTTTTTTTTTCCCCTTTACTGTCTATGCGTGCAAGCAGCGTGTATCGCTCGCTTCCGTTGTTGTTTAAAGATTGAATGGGAAAAGGATTTGGAGCCAAAGGCTAAAATTTACTTATAGCTACAATTTGTAAGGCATCACCAATATCAATTTAATGTTACAGATGTATGGCTACATACATTCTTAAAATGGTTCTGATATAGACTAGTGTTAATTTAGGTCCAGGCGAGGCGAGAGGAAATATATTAGATCCAGCTTTTTTTTTTTCCTGACTAAAGGCGAGACTGATGGCCGAGGCGGCAGTAATGTCCTGAAACACTGACTAAGACTATCTTAAGATGCATTATTGTTGGCGATAAAAAAGGCGAGACTAAAATGTTTTGCATAAAATAAAAACTAAGATAAAATCTCTCTTCATTTTCGTCTACAAAATGATAAGACAGAATATCTAGCTGTTATGTTTTCTAAATATTCCGAATGAGTTCATACGTTCAGCTTTCCTGTAGGCTAGTCTACGTGCTGTTGCTGCAACCCTATGGCTGCAACACGAAACTACATGGAACAAGAACACTGCAATTTCTGCCAGAGTTAGCAAGCTAACTACCTAAGCTTTATGCCACAATGCTACATACCCAGAAGTGGAAGCTTCTCTCATACAAATTAACATCCCCAGAATGTCCATGAAAATGTTCATCATGTAATGTCAACTATTTAACTAGTTAGACTGATGATGCAAAGTTTGCTAGCAAGTAAGCTAATATGGAAAGTTAAAGCTAGCGAGTTAGCTATGGCTAAGATGGAGAGTCTGTTTGGGGAATGTGTTGTGTTTGGGCGCATATCGCCATCTAGCGAGGTGGAGTAAAACATTAATACTTTGGCCTATGACGGTGTTTCTCAAACTTTTTCAGTTTCAGGACCACTTAACTAACCCTAGCTAAAAAAAAAAAAAAAAAGATTAGACGTACTTCAACAATAGCCTATAATTAGTCTACACAGTAGGCCTACTCACTGAACCACCTTGCTTATTGTCTTTGCACTTTGCTTATAGACAGTGTTGCAGAACTGTTTTTACATACAAGTTGGTTCAATATTGCAAACAACTCATCTATATTATATTTTACCACGTCTGCTCGCGGACTACTTGGGATAGCTTGCGGACCACCAGTGATCCCCGGACCACACTTTGAGAAACACTGGTCTACGAATATGACTGTGGTCCAGTCAAATCTTTTACTGTCTATGGTCAAATCCCAGCCGAGCTATAACTGTAGCTCGACTTACCTGTGCATGTAAACATACTGACTGACAAAAAATCTGAATGAGTAATTATAACAGACGAGTAGCCCTGTGGACACACAATATTGTTTGAAAATTGAGATGTGTGAAACACTATTTGACTCAAATGGTAATCAGAAATAATTTGTTATAAAAAAACTTCTTTTGACTAAAACTAGACTAAAATGACGAGACTTTTAGTCGACTAAAACTTGACTAACAAAAATGATATTTGAATGACTAAATATGACAAAGACTAAAAAGGACATTTCGTCACAAGACTAAGACTAAATTAAAAATAGGTGACAAAATTAACACTAGTATAGACTTAAATATCTATTGAAAACTTTACAATGGAGCGTGTTTTCAGGCGACCTGTTGGTTATTTTTAGAAGGTGCGCTGGGGGCGCCTCATAGCCGCTCCGCGGGCTACCTGGTGCCCGCGGGCACCGTGTTGGAGACCACTGGCCTAGGAGGTCCACCTTTTTTTTGTATGTTGGTATTAAGGGGGCATGTGTGTGAGTGTGTGTTCACACACATGCCCCCTTGTGTAAGTGGATGAGGCTCTGAGAGACTGCTTCGAGTGTACTGACTGGAGTGTGTTACAGAATGGAGAGGACTTGGAGGAGGTCACACAGTGCACAACTGACTACCTGAACTTCTGCATGGACATTGTTGTTCCCACAGAACTATGCAGCTGCTTTCCCAACAACAAGCCTTGGATAACCAGCAATGTCAAGACCCTTCTCAACAGGAAAAAAAGATGGCGTTCAGAGAGGGGACATGGCAGAGCTGAGGCGCGTGCAAAGGGAACTCAAATTCAAGCTGAAGGAAGCTAAGGAGGATTACAGAAAGAAGGTGGAACAGAAGCTGCAGGAAAACAACTTGAAGGGAGACATGGGACTGCATGAAGGTTATCACTGGCCTGAAGAAGAACAGCAGCTCTGTGGAGGGGGACCTGCACAGGGCGAACCAGTTGAACCACTTCTACAACAGGTTTGACTCCCTGCTCCAGCTCCAATGGCGGTGGTCTGTCCACCATCCCCCAGCCCCCACCCTCACACCCCCTCAATACCAGCGCCAACACTCACCTCCATCATCACAGGCTATCGTGCCCCCCCCACCATCACTGGATTTTGCACCCCTCCCCACATGGTGATCACGAACAATGAGGTGACAACGACCTCAGTCAACAGCCATCAGACACACAGATCCCAGATGCACCCCTCCCCTCCCTCCCCTTACACCCCTCACCATTACAAAGGATCAAGTGACAGTCCAACTTAAGAAATGGGCAGCAATAAAGCAGCTAGGCCTGACAGACTGTGCCCAAGGCTACTCAAGGCCTGTGCTGCTGAACTGGGGAACCACTGAAGCACATCTTCAATTTGAGCCTACGCCTTGGACAAGTTCCAACACTGTGGAAGACATCATGTCTCACCCCTGTCCCTAAGAAGCCACACCCTAGTGAGCTTAATGACTACAGACCTGTCGGCTCTTACATCACATGTGATGAAGACAATGGGCGATTGGTCTTAGGCATGCTCAGACTCAGATGCACGCCATGCACTAGACCCGTTACAGTTTGCTTACCAGGAGAAAGTGGGCGTGGGCGATGCCATCACTTATCTTCTACACAGGACACATTCCCACCTGGACAAGGGGAAAAGTGCTGTGAGAATCATGTTCTTTGATTTCTCAAGTGCTTTTAACACCATCCAGCCCCTCAGATTGGGAGACAAGCTTTTGCAGATGGGTGTGGACGCTCACCTGGTAACCTGGATTACAGATTACCTGACCCGGCGACCACAGTTCGTCAGACTGAAGAACTGTCTCTCTGACACTGTGATCTGCAGTACCGGGCGCCACAGGAACTGTGCTCTCTCCAGTCCTGTTCACCCTGTACACATCTGACTTCTGCTACAACACCGAGTCATGCCACATGCAGAAGTTTTCTGATGATACTGCAATTGTGGGGTGTATCAGGAGCGGGCAGGAGGAGGAGTACAGGAGCCTGGTGGAGGACTTTGTGCAATGGTGCAAACTCAATCATCTTCAACTTAACACTTCAAAGACCAAGGAGATGGTGGTGGATTTCCGCAGGTCTAAGCCCCTCTGCTACCAGTTCACATTGATGGGGTCAATGTGGAGGTGGTTAGCACCTACAAGTATCTGGGTCTCCACCTGGACAATAAACTGGACTGGTCAGCCAACACTGATGCACTCTACAAGAAAGGGCAGAGCAGGCTGTACTTCCTGAGGAGGCTCTGCGGTCCTTCAATGTGTGCCCGTAAGATCCTCAGGATGTTCTACCAGTCTGTTGTTGCCAGCGTCCTCTTCTATGCAGTAGTATGCTGGGGTGGAAGCACAAGGAAGAAGGATATGGGGCGAATTGACAGGCTGGTAAGGAAAGCTGGCTCTGTAGTGGGAGCTGAACTGGAGTGTATCACTTCACTATCTGACAAAAGGACCCTGAACAAACTGATCAACATCTTGGACAATGAGTGTCACCCACTCCACAGCACTATTGTTAAACAGAAGAGCCTGATCAGCTGGAGACTTCGCTCACTGCCTTGCACAACTGACAGACTGAGAAAGTCATTTGTCCCCAGGGCCATAGAACTGTTTAATGCCTCACTTAAGGGAGAGGAGAGATAGACTTCTCTGCATAGTCTGTCTGCCTCTTCATCCCTCCATGTTTGGTACTGTCAGGTCCACTAGCCACTTGTACCACTGTCTTTATGCCTCACTGTTTTGCGTGCTATATTAGCACATTAGCACATATGCATAACCCCCTCCATGCCACAGCCGAACTGTGGCCACACTTATACATTTTCTTAAATAGTTAAATATATAGATATATAGACTTTCCTTTACTTTATTTCTGCATTGTTGCACTGTTGACTTACTCATTTGCACTATCACCATGACCACTATCACCATTGCACTACCACCATGACACTCATTCACACAGAGCACCTTAGAGCACCTTACCATACCTTACTATGCACAGAGAATCACAGGCTCAGTCCCTGCCTCAGTCATTGCAAGCGCCTCTGATTTATTAATCACCACTATGTGGATACTGTTTTTAGAATTGATTTAGATTAAGTGTTAGTATAATTAGTAATTTTGTTATTTGTATTTTAGTATATTTTTATATATTGTTAGTATAATTTGTATATTAGTATATTTAGCATATTCTTTATCTTCTACTGTCCTTACTGCTTAGTTGTGTTTTTATATTATATACTTTAATTACTCTTCTGCTGTTAAAGAATGTGTTTGTCTTGTATGTATGCTGCTGAGACCTATCTATCTATCTATCTATGTCAACCCATCCCATTACCACTTATTTCATGTATAGCGCCACCTAGTTAAAAATTAAAAGGCAAAAAATTAGGTGTTTTCATCACAATATCTCTGGCTGACATGGTCAAAACTGCACGAAATTGAAAGTATAGGATCATTATAACACCCTCCGAATGCATGCCAAGTTTTGTGAACTTTCGTTCATGGGGGGGCCTTACAATAAAATAATTTATGTGTACATTTAGTGACCGTACACCAACAAGGATTCCGGGACACTGAAAGACCGGGTACCACGAAACTTCGGTGGGCATGTAACCCACATGGATAGCATGGAACCATCGATTTTTTTCGTT
This sequence comes from Alosa alosa, assembly GCF_017589495.1. Lineage (NCBI taxonomy): Eukaryota > Metazoa > Chordata > Actinopteri > Clupeiformes > Clupeidae > Alosa > Alosa alosa. The sequence continues at coordinate 18,228,227 of NC_063203.1, read as the reverse complement.
TTGATCTGTAGCCCCCCCGCTGGACTGGCCCCCCCGAAAGGAGGGTAGGGCAGACAGTTTTCTGTGAATATCTTGAGAACCGTAGGGCCTAGGATGACCAATGTTTTCCGTATGTTTGCCTCCAGAGGTCATGTTAACCCATTCCATGTGCACAAATGTGCATAAACAGATACACACGCACACACATACATTCACAGTAATCATCATTATGACACATACTCACACAGTAGACATATAATACGCATGCATGCACATGCACAAACACACATCACATGAGGCAAACACACAAACACACACACACACACACACATTAACATAAACGTGTACACGCACACATGCACACAATTCAAGAATTTCTCAGAATTATGAACAGGCAAGATGGGGGTGGGGTTGTATAAAATGAATTTTACATGTGAAATCTATGAACTAATCATGTTTTGGTACTTGTTGTCTAGCAGATACCAGTGAGAATTGAGTGTGGATAATGCAATTTAGTGAGACAGTTAGAATCATATAGGCCTTTCTGTACAGCTAGTTGATTTATTTTTGTGGAAAAAATGTGCTGGACTGGGCGGCGGTCATATTTTGTACCGTTCTGCTGTACATCTAGTTGTCATTGTCATTGTCATGGCGTGGTACTCTTGTCTACACATCTTTTTGCATTTTATCTGACAGTGTTCAGGGCAGGGCATATAGCTCCAGGATAAATGTTCATTGTTTCATTGTTCATCAACAGAAGTGACGTTACCCCACCATCGCTGATATAACCTTTAACAACCACACAGCCCATTGTGTAGTCTATGAAAATATCACTCAGCTCTTGGATTAACATGATACACATGATTTACACTTGTGATGCAAAAGAATAAAGTTTGCATAGATAGATAGATAGATAGAATAATTCAAGAATAAGCATTAATAAGCATAATTAAATGCTTTTGAATTAATTTTCTGCCGCATATCGCCTTTACTATCTACCCCCCTTTTTTGACAACTGACATATTGGTTTTACATACCGGTTATCGGACTTCTTTTTTTGGTAATAATTGATATTAGTCTAGTGGACAGAAAGGTGAACCCGTAAATGTTGAGTACACCAAAGTTTTATGATGGAAATATATAGTATGGGTTCCCAGCATGCAGAAACTGCCGGATGCTAATTTGCATATGTTGGGCAATTTGTGTAATTGAGCTAATTAGCATAAATTAGCATCACCTATATTGATCATATTATAAGAGCTGCTTGGCCAAAATGGACCATGTTAGTATGTTTTTAGGGGTTACTGGAGATGCTGAGTCCATATCTGACATTTTCAAGATTCAAAATCACTTTCACAAAATCACTGCCAATCTTGACAGCATTATGATGCATGAACTATTTGTTGTGCCCTTGTCTCTGGCAGATGTAAATGGACAGCTTCATTCAGGTTCAAAGGCAGTGTTTTTACTAAGATTCTAGATTGGATGAACCAATGCTCATAATTTATGGTCAAGCTCTGGTCATTGCCATTGGAAAGCCACAAGCAGCAAAGAGTTTTGGGGACCTTGCTGATGTTTTTGTGGAATCTGTTCTCAGAAGTGGAGCACAATTCCAGCGAATTGATGTTTTGTTTGATCGCTACCACACACATTCTATCAAAAGTGCAGAAGATATGCAGAAGATGTCCAGAAGACCAATTGAGAGCAGATATTTGCCTCTTCCTGCAAAGTGGGAGAACTTCATTGCTCATGCAGACAACAAGGCTGATCTTGCACACTTTTTATCCCAACAGCTGATTGTTGGAGCTCCAGCAAATAAGATCATAGTTGCTGCAGGTGGCTTCAGTGATGAAGAGAGAGTTGAAGCCTCTAATTCAACCTTTAACACTGACTGCTTGGAAACCAAGCATGAAGAAGCAGACACATAAATTGTTCTTCACTGCATTAGAAGCAACGCATCAAACATTGTTGTCTCAGCGAGAGACACCGACATCTTGGTACTGCCGATTGCCCATTTCCACATACAAGGATACAAGGATACAAGGAAGTTTATTGTCACATGCATATAGTTACTGGAAGTAAGAAATGCAGTGAAATTATGTCTGGTGTCAGCCTATTTGTACATTAATGGGGGGTAAAGAGTGCAGTAGAAGAGGGGTTTAGTAGATTAAGTGGCAAGGGCTGCATAAAAAAGGTGGGGAGGATTGGGATTGGGTGGGGGCACCAACAAGGAGCTCCCAAGAGCAACAGGGGCAAGGAAAAACTCCCTTACCAAGGAAGAAACCTTGGGCAGATCCACGGCTCAAGGGGCTAACCCAACTGCCAGGGTCTTGGTGTGTGTGTTGGGGGATGACAGGGAGATGGGATAGTGTGCTGTGTATGTGGGGAGAGGGCAGTGTGCAATATGTGTGTTGGGGAAGCTTCCTCATGAGACAATGTGCTGTGTATTGGGGGCAGGGACTTACTATTGCAAGCAGAGTACTGTATGTATGATGTATGTAGTGATGACAGTGAAGATGTGTGTGTGGGCGGGAGGGAGTGGAGCAGTGACTGTGTGTGTGTGCTGTAAGTATGTAGAGGATGTGTGTTGGAGAAGATCCTGAAGACAATGTGCTGTGTATGTAGGGGGCAGTGTGCAGCAAGTATGTAGGAGGCTTACTGTAGCAAGCAGTGTGCTGTATGTATGTGAAGTGATGACAGTGATGATGTAAGTGTGTGTGTTGGGGGGGGGGGGGGTTGGGGGGGGGGGGGGGGGGGGGCAGAAAGGCTAGGCAATCAAGGACATGGGTAGATGGAGGAGAAATCAAAAAAAAAAAAAAAAAGTTCTATGGAGATGTGCAAAAGTTGGAGAAAGTCAGATATGTGTGTGTGTGTGTGTGTGTGTGTTTTGGCGTGTGATGAAATAAGAAAATAAATAAAAGGTCTGTAGCATAGGGAGAGGGATGTAAAAGTGCTAAAGTCTTGTAGGTGTGTGTGTGTGTGTGTGTGTGGGGGAGTGAGTTTTACGGTGATATCTGTTTTTTTTGCCCCATTCATACGGTGGTGTTTTGAAAGTGTGAGAGACGCATATTGTTTCAGATCAAAATATTAAGAACTGGTACCCTAATGAATATGTTATATAGTGGATTTATATTCAGGAGACATTGAACCTTCAAAATATCATGTATAACAACTTTTCCCCTCAAATGGCTTCATCCAATGTGTACAAGTCAAATTTGGAAATTTGTGCATATTAGCGCATATTTCAGTAGATTAAGCCTCATTTGCATATTTAAACATTACATTTCAGAAAACTTGTAATACAAAAAATACTTGTCTTAATGTAAGTGACAAACTGTGAAAGTTTTGTGGTGATACATAAAAAGTTTAAAATGTTACCCTATCTACCAATATTTTTCTCACCTGAGTGCAAGGCATCTATTTTTGAATGAAAATTCTGAGAAACTGGGGACCTAAAAAAATGTTATATGGTGGATTTGTATTAAGACAATTTGAACTATCTAAAAATGCTGTACATGTATAACAACTTTTCCTAAAAAATGCCTAAAGGGTTACAGAATCCTGAAATCTGGTCCTGACTCGCCAGCACGCTGCTGCAGCTGAGGCAAGCAGCAGCAACAGACCAACTGACGGATTCCACCGAAAATTAAATACAAACAAAATACAAATATTTTCTCCCCTTATCACCCGCGGGCCGGATGTGACATACAGTCGGGCGCACGCGGGCCGTAACCCTGGCATCACTGACTTAGGCCTTATGCCGCAACGCTACATACTCATAATAAGAAGTTGCACCTTCTTTCACACATACATTTTAACTCATTGAGTGCCAAAAACGTAATATTACGTTTTTCCTTCCCATGCGTTGAGTGCCAAAAATGTAATATTACGTTTTCAGCTTTTTTTTTTTAAATTACGAAACTAGACACTCTAACACACCTTATATGTGATTTTGGGAACTCTGTGATGAATGGAAATGAAATATATGACGATCGAAAACTCATGAAAACGCACAATCTGGACATTTTATCATAACTCGGTTGCCGCTTTGGGTCGAATCAGTGACGCATGCACATCAGGTCAAAACCAGGCCCTTTTCGTGGGTCTATCACTAGGTGGCAGTCTCACCAGGTTCGCTGTATGTGTTCATAGCTATAACACAGAATATGCTGTGGCTGTACAAAAATCATCAACAATGGTCTCGATTTCTGGCACTCTAGGACAAAGCTTCCGAAAACAGCTTGGCATTCAATGAGTTAACATCCCCTAGAATGTCCATATGAAAAAGAATCAACAAGTAATGTCAAGTATTTAACTAGTTATACTGATGATGCAAAAATCGCAAGTTAGCAAACTAATAAAGCTAATATGGAATGTTTTGGTGTTTATGAACAGGATGGGGGGCAAATCGGCATCTTGCGTAGCGTAGTGAAACATGCATACTTCGGTCAATAAAGCTATAATTGTAACTCGACTCAACTGTGCATGTAAACGTACATACTGAATGAGATATGCAAATTGTGTTTTACTAGGTGAATACTCTTATAGCAAAACCTAACCAGTTAGCTATTCAAGAAATGTGTTCAGGCAACTAAGCATTTGGTTCAGAGAATAGGGTTTAGTGTTTTAGCAATTGTGAAAAACTGTAATCCATAGGCCCTGAGAACCTCATTAGGGTCATAGTGAATCATGAAAACCATGAAAGGTTGAATTGGTTGGAGGTTGGATTTTTCTTGCTGTTTTCAGTGTGAAACTAAGGGCAAAAAGTTATTTTTATACCTCTTTTTACTCAGAGGAGTGAATGAGTGAGTGAGTGTGAGTGTGTGTGTGCCTTTGTGTGTGTGTGAGCTTGCCCACCTCAGCACCCTCTCAAACTCAGCTCTCTCCCGGCCAGCTTCGATGGAGAGCAGGTGCTCCTTGTGTGTGACCTGCTCAAGGCGAGCTACGCGCAGCCTCTCCTCCTCCTCCATCTTCTTCTGGATTTGCTCCTTCTCCTTCTTACGCCACTCCCGTTCTGCTGCTTCCTGGTTGCGCCGGGCCCGGATCTCATCCTGACACAGGTAGGGCCAAAACTGCTCAGTCACCAACTAGCAAACAAGCTTCAGGGAATGTCAGTCTGATGCTCTACACATGATGTCTGATCTCTTTCAGTTTCTATAAACATTTGTTGCAAAAACCATGCAAGCACACATGATTAATTAGAGAAAATGAATACAATGGAAAAAAAAAAAAAAAAACATATTGTGTCATTGTCTTTCAGAGGCAGCTAAGATGAAACTCATGGTCACAAAATAAACTACAAATAGACAATCAAATGCTGAAATGATAGTAAGAGGTGGTAAAATGGATTGCATTTATATAGTGCTTTAATTGACTCGTCCAAGCACCTAAAGTGCCTCACAAGCCTCACATTCACCCATTCACACACCGATTGCGGAGGCTGCCGTGCAAGGCGCCCACCTGCTCATCAGGAGCAGTAGGGTTAGGTGTCTTGCTCAGGGACACTTCAACAGGGTCAGGAGGAGTTGGGCTCAAACCGGCAACCTTCCAGTCTTCCAGTTGCTGGACGACTCCTCTACCTCCTGAGCCACTGCTGCCCCAAAATATAAATAATTCTGGCACGGTAATTTTCAAAGCGGCCTTTAAAATCTCTCTTTCATCTAAGTACAGTATGCAAAATAATTTTCTGCAACTGAACAATGATAAGACAGAAGTCCTAATTATTTGCCCTAAGACCCAGAGAGAAATCATTATGACTGCCGCTAGCATAGCTAGTGCAACGGTCATATACGGATTGTCAACTTTTACTTTGTACTTTGTGGTACATCTAGTTATTATTATTATTATTGGGCAATTCCATGGAAAATTATGTTTTTTGTAACACCCATAACGCCAATAAAATGTGATGGTATGGTATGACGTGAATGATTACATGAAATTTGAGCATTTGCTATTTTTGGCTAACACTGTTACATAACTTTCTTAGTTAGTTCTCAGTCTATTGTGTCCTCTTGCAAATCAGTTGTTAGATTTACAGTTTGGTTCAAATATAGATGACCAATAGAGGACCTCCAGATACATTTGCATAACATTTTTACATTTTCATGTGTGCCTTAAAGATCCTGTTACCAGGTACTCTTTGTTTGAAGCTTGATACCCTTCCCCTTGATACTCTCTCCCTTTGCCATGTAAAAACTAGGTAAATATCTTTAATCAGTTTAATTCTCAATTAGTTTGTCAACATCGTCAATTGTGTGTCAACACCGTTAGTTGTGTGTCAACACCGTAAGATGGAGTTTTCATTTTTATTTATAAAAAAAAAAATTCTTTAAAAAAAGTTTATTTTGTTCAATTGAGTATGTTCATACATTAAAACGCCAACTTATCTACATGCATCAGTGTCTTCTGTGCACAAAAACACTGATTGTATATATTAAAAATGAAAAAAACTAGTAAACTAAATGAAGGAAATTTAAAATGACGTATTCCAAAACAATATAATAATATTAAAAGTGTATACAATGCAATTTATCACTTAACCTTGCTAATGAATTGCTACTTAAGGAGATGACCAAAAAAAGGATTTCCTGTCACAGGGTTTCCTGTCACAGACAGGTACCTGTGAAGAACAGTTTTCTCTTGTTGTCTCTAGGATCACAAGATCACCGATGTATTGCCAAAAGAAATGATGTAATTTAACATCACACACAATGGCAACAAAGAGGTTCAGAGCAACCTGCCAGATTCTTAACAGAAGCACCTGACCGCAACTATTGCACCAACAGGGCAAGTGTAAACATGCAGTAAGTGCTCATCTCTCATCAGGATGACATTTATGAGATGCCCTGAACAAAGAGTGATTTGTTCAGGGAACTTTTACCAGTTTTACCAGGGGGGGGCAATACATTTGGAGGGCACAGTGTATCTGTTTGTGTGATTGTCATTGTGTGTGTGTGTGTGTGTGTGTGTGTGTGTGCACATGTGGATATACAGTATGTGTGTGTGTGTGTGCGTGTGTGAGTGAGTGAGAGTGAGTAAGAGTGTGTGTGTGTGAGAGTATTTGTGTGTTTAAGAATTAATTGCTCTTCCCACAAAATACATTTAGATTAAAAAGGTACTTAAAAGTACCTGTATAGTATACCTTTAAGGAGATGACCAAAAAAGGTCTTTCCTGTCACTGATTAACTTGTCCTGTCACCCCCATCTGACTCCACAAAAAAAACACATTTAAATTGCTTAAGGAGATGGCCAAAAAAAAAATTTCCTGTCACTGATTACCCAAGGCCACCCATCTGACTCCAGAAAGATGTCTGGAAAACAGTCTTCTCTTGTTGCCTCTAGGCTCTGATGAAAGATCTCCGATGTACTGCCAACAGGTAGTTCACAAAGTGTAGTGAAAACAAAGAAGAACCTCGCCTTCTGCCAATTTGACAGGTCTGGACTGCAGACTCTTTTACTATGGAGCTGTACTGTTGTACTATGTTTAGCATTGTTTTCCTAAAATAAAATCATTCAGTATACCAATGCTCTTTAGAGTGTCAACTATTTCAGATTTGCATACCTAAAACTAAAAGTTTTTCGTTTTTTGGACACATTACATTTGTATATTAATTTGCCAAACTTGTGAAATAACCCTTCACTTTGCATCAGAGCTACAAATTACCGATCTGACAGAGGCTCAGAGCATACATGTAGCAATACTATAACATATGACTGAGGTGGATGTTAGCTCAGTTACACAACAGTAGGCTAAGTAAAACAGTAATTTTACAAAGCTAAGGCTCAGGGCAGCTGTCACGTCCATAACGCCAACTTAATGCCATGGTATTTGTATGATGCAAATGATTATGTGAAAAGTTTTTCATGTACATTCTACAACCAAGAAGAGTGAATGCTCAAATTTCAAGTAATCATCATTCACATCATACCATACCATGGCATTGTGTTGGCGTTATGGACGTGATAGTTTTGCGTGGAATTGCCCCTCAACAGAATCCTGGGATGTGCATGAGCTATACTACAACAGGTAAAAACTGGAGGCAACCATAGGTACCAACCATGACCAGGAACCTCTTCAGTTCACATCTTGATCACCAAACTCCACTCACACACACCTCCCCAACTCCTGGCCCCATAATCCCCCTCCCCAACCCCACTCCCAGTACACTTACACACACACATGCACACACACACACACACACACACACACACACACACATAAACAAGTAGGGACCGCAGGGCTCGATGCTGGACAGATGCTCACCTGTTCTGCTTTGTAGTCCCGGTCTCTCTCCTGCAGGGCGCGGAGACGGGCTACCTCCTTCTCCTTCTCCCGCTTGATGCGCCGCTGCTCTGCCTCGTACTCCGCCTCCCGTTGCTGCAAAGGGGTGGGAGGAAGGAAGTGGTGGTGTGGTGTGGTGTGTGTGTGTGTGGGGGGGGGGGGGGGGGGGGTTGGGTGCAGAAACATATGGTCACATGAAAGGTGCTATAGACATGGAGAACGGGTTTTTAATCACTTTCTCTCTCATTTTGGGTTTCTGGTCTGGTCACCTCTGAACAGCTGTTTCTGTGGCGTAAACACACACTGAAGGCCCACCCCAGACTGCCCTCCATCACCACCACTGTCATGCCATGACCCAGCATTTATGTACAGGATGATTGTCAAAGTCAAAGTCAAAGTCTGCTTTATTGTCAATTTCTTCACATGCCAAGACATACAAAGAGATCGAAATTACGTTTCTCACTATCCCACGGTGGAGACAAGACATATTCTACCAATTTAAGTCCACAGACAAACATAACATTCAAGTAAACAATAAAAAAGTAAACAAGAAGGCACATACAATGAAGAAATAAGAGCAGCAAAATTGGGTTGAAATTGTGCAATTGTGCATAGACAGTCAATATAATAGTGCAAAGTCAGGCCAATAAATGGCTGAGGTAGTTCTGTTTGACCTAAGTAAGCAAGTGGCATAGTGGTGCAAGTTATGTAAGAGCAGCAGAAGTGTGTTGTGTTTTCAGGACAACAGGACAACAACAACAAGTTGCAAAGTGTGCAAGTGTACAAGTGGAGTAGTGCAAGTGAAGTAGTACAAGGCAACCATTGTGGGTCCAAAGTCCAGGATGTTATGTAGCTGAGGGTGGAGGAGGGGAAGGGGGGAGAGAGTTCAGCATCCTAACAGCCTGGTGTATGAAGCTGTTGGTGAGTCTGGTGGTGCGGGAGCGCCGGCTTCTGTACCTCTTCCCGGAGGGCAGTAGATCAAACAAATTGTGAGCGGGGTGACTTGCATCACTCACAATTGTGGTCGCCTTGCGGGTGAGGTGGGTGGTGTAAATGTCTTTCAGGGAGGGGAGTGAATAGGGTTAATTTTGTCACCTATTTTTAATTTAGTCTTAGTCTTAGTCTTGTGACGAAATGTCCTTTTTAGTCTTTGTCATATTTAATCATTCAAATATCATTTTTTTGTTAGTCAAGTTTTAGTCGACTAAAAGTCTCGTCATTTTAGTCTAGTTTTAGTCAAAAGAAGTTTTTTTATAACAAATTATTTCTGATTACCATTTGAGTCAAATAGTGTTTCACACATCTCAATTTTCAAACAATATTGTGTGTCCACAGGGCTACTCGTCTATTATAATTACTCATTCAGATTTTTTGTCAGTCAGTATGTTTACATGCACAGGTAAGTCGAGCTACAGTTATAGCTCGGCTGGGATTTAACCATAGACAGTAAAAGATTTGACTGGACCACTGTCATATTCGTAGACCAGTGTTTCTCAAAAGTGTGGTCGGGGATCACTGGTGGTCGCAAGCTATCCCAGTAGTCCTTGAGCAGGCGTTGTAAAATATAATATAGATGAGTTGTTTGCAATATTGAACTTGTATGTAAAAACAGTCAGGAGGTTGTTGTCCCTGCACCACGTGGTCAGAAGGTTGACCTCCAACCTGTATTGGTCACAAATAAGCCCTTGGTGGGACCCAGGAGAATGGCAAATTTTTGATTGTTGCTGTGACATGCAGGGTGAAAGCAGCGGACTCAAAGCCCCGTGCTCAGTGTGATGCTGCTTGAGATATTCATGATGAGGCCTCTGGAAGTCCAGTAGCCAGTTGCAGAGGTAGGTACTGATGTTTGTCAAGTTTGCAGATGAGTTGTTGTGGTATTATGGTGTTGTCTATAAACACTGACATATGAGTCTCTTTTTTCCAGGTGGGTGAGGGTTGGGTGGAGGGCAGGGATTGCATCCTCTGTGGCTATGCTTCCAGGGTGGGGGAAGAATGGATTTTATGTGTTGAAAGCTCAATGCACTTCATGATGAAGATGATGATCAGCTTTGAAACATGATGGGGGCTTGGTTAAAGATGTCTGGAAAGTCTACCAGGGGGCTGGTAGGTAAGACCAAAATGTCTAGGTCAAAAAATTCAGACATTTGTGTTCATACATACCGTCTGGATTCCAGTGTATGTCTGGAAGTGGCTTGTTTGTTTGTGTTTGTTATGTCTACTGGTGCGTCCATGAGCATTTTTCCTCAATCTGGGTTTGGACCATGATAATTGAGAGCGGATTGACAGTTTACTGCTGTCTGGGTCTGGCAGCTGCATAGAGTTTGGACATTTAAACAAATATTCGGCGTTGTTCAAATGAATTCATTGGCATCTTAATTCTCACACTGTGTGTTGGGTGCACTGTCAAGCTATATTGTACTACGTGACACTGATTGATGTGACAGTTTGCTGTGCACTTTGCTGTGCTGTCTTCGTGATGCTTCTTTCCCCTACGCCCCCAGACAGTTTAGTTTATCTCTCTCTCTCTGCCCAGTGTGCCTGTCTCTGCTGTTTGTCGTTTGCCCTGGTGCTGACACCAATCATGGTGGGACCCCACCCCCTCACATATCTCTGCAAGTTGCTGCTGCATACTGGCTGGTTCTTCCCCCTCTGTTACTTGGGCCTGTGGAATGTGCTGTTATTGATTCTCCTTCTGTCTTTTCTTAAGATAAAGAAGTGACTGTATTTAATTAAATATATATATATTATACTACTGTCTCACACCCACAAAGTTTAACCTAAAAGAATCTAGTTTGGTTTGTTTGTTGGGGTGGTGGTGGTGCTATGTTGTGGTAGCGGTGTGTTGTGGTGCTGCTGCTCACCATCTTCTGTCGGGTGTACTCCATGGCCCTCAGGTCGGCCAGCCTCTCCTCTTCCTGCTTGTGCTCCTTCGCCAACAGGCTCTCCTCATTGATGCGTATGATCTCCAGCTGAAGCCGCATCTGATCGTCTCGCTTCCTCTCCAGGGCCTACAAGGCAGGGGTGAGAGGGCGGTGTCACCTAAAGGTGGTTAGGTAAATCAGGGGTATGTCCCAGGCTTCACAGGGTGAGAAGATGTGTGTGTGTTGTTGGTTTTGCCGGTGTCTGGCTCACATTTTCAGGAACACTGTTTTTTTTCCACCTGCCATATCAATGAATCATATCAAGATAAAAAACAGACAACCTCCACACAGATATCAACAAGCATAGACATGTGCTTGTTAACAGCTGCTGGCTGTTGGCTAAAAACAAAAGGTGAAAGGCATATATGATTCTAACTGTCTCACTGAATTGCATTATGCTCACTCAATTCTCACTGGTACCAAAACATGATTAGTTCATAGATTTCACATGTAAAATACATTTTATACAACCCCACCCCCATCTTGCCTGTTCATAATTCTGAGAAATTCTTGAATTGTGTGCATGTTTATTTTTATGTGTGTGTGTGTGTTTGTGTGTGTGTCAGGCTTGTGCAAAATTCCAGAATTTAATTGAAACTGGCTCTTAAATTCCAATTCAATTCTTGAATTTCACTTGCACATTTCACAGGAAGCAGAATTGCAATTCGAATTGTGCACAACCCTGGTGTGTGTGTGTGTGTGTGTGTGCATTATGCATACGTACATATGTCTACTGAGAGTGTATGTGTCATATGTATGATTACTGTGAATGTATGTGTGTGCGTGTGTATCTGTTTATGCACATATGGAATGGGTTAACATGGCCCCTGGAGGCAAACATACGCAAACAATTGGTCATCCTAGGCCCTACGGTCTCAAGATATTCACAGAAAACTCTGTTGGTGTACAGTCGCTAAATGTACATATAAATTTATTTATTTTATGGCCCCCCATTAACGGAAGTCAACGAAAATTGGCATGCATTCAGAGGGTGTCATAATGATCCTACACTTTCAATTCCGTGCAGTTTTGACCATGTCAGCCAGAGATATTGTGATTACACTTAATTTTTGCTTTTTCATTTTTAACTAGGTGGAAAACTGTGTCCGGACACCTACAGGCCACTTGGTGTACAGTAACATAAATTAATTTATTGTATGGCCCCCCATGAACGGAATTCCAAAAAACTTGCCGTGCATTCAGAGGGTGTTATAATGATCCTAAACTTCCAATTTCGTGCAGTTTTGACATGTCAGGTCAGAGATACCTGCAATTACAACATCTCATTTTTGCTTTTTCATTTTTAACTAGGTGGCGCTATACATGAAATGAGTGGTTATGAAATGGGTTGACATGGCCCCTTAAGACCAACATACAAAAAAAGGTGGTCCTCCTAGACAGATCCGAGATATTCACAGAAAACTGTGTCCGCCCTACCCTCCTTTCGGGGGGTCCAGTCTGGCGGGGGGGCGACAGATCAAATCGAAAAACAATAATTGTTGCTATCCTTGTGGGGCTACATGCCCACCAAGTTTCAAGTTTCGTGCACCCCGGTCTTTCAGTGTCCCGGGAATCATTGAAGGGGTGGGGTGGGGTGTATAAGACCAGAAGTGAGGAACCCCCCCCACACACACACACACGGTACGGTTGGGGGTATCAAGACTCAAGACCAGAAATCGCATCCTGTGTATATGTACAAATGAGTATATACGAGTCTGTGCCTGTGTGTGTGTGTGTGTGCGCGTGCGTGCACATGCATGTGAGTGTATGTGTATGGCTGTGAGCACCTCCAGCTCCTCCATCTGCATCCTCTCCAGGCTCTCCAGCATCTGCTGGCCCTCCTGCTCACGCAACTCATCCTGCAACAGGCGGTCCTCCATGCGCTCTTCGATTTGCTTCAGAATACACATCTTACCCCTGAGGCCACACACACACAAACACACAGGCACACACACAATATTGGTGGCCTTAGACTGAAATCAGACTGGAACCAGTGACCAGAACTGCTGTTTTATCAGCTTTATAATGATTATCAGTGTTATAATCTTGCAAGGAGGAAGCTGTTGATGGCACCGTCCTACCATTGCCAGGCCAGTAACCCTGCCAGCCACCCACGCATCTGAGTCAGAGGCAGAACCAGCCGGCCCCATCTTTGCTTTTTGCTTTGTTTGTTTGTAATAAACAGCTACAACAACATTAATTAATCACCGAAATAGTTGTCGATTAATTTAATAATTGACAACTAATCAATTAATTGATTAACTGTAGTATCCCTAATACATTGTATATGTTGAATGTGTGTGTGTGTGTGTGTGTATGTGTGTGTCTGTCGTGTGTCCTCTCACTGGATCCTCTGCTGTTTGCGCAGCTGATCGATCTTGTCCTGGGTTTCCAGTGCCCGGCAGCGGTCCACCTCCATCATGGCATCCAGCCGCCGCTCCTCCTCCTGCAACTCCGACAAAATCTGCTGCTTCTCCTGGATCTGGCGATCGCGCACTGCGTGACACTGTGCTCCTAGGATCAGCTGCATAGTGTGTCCACACACACACACACACCCGCACACACACACACACACACACACACAGGCAAAAACATACAAAATGGGTACATAATGTTTCACACATAAAATCACAGAAACACATAGAAGGTTTTCAAAAATTACATATCCTCAACCTTAAGTGATACAAAGGGGCTACTGTGTATGGCATAATTTACATGTGCCCTCGCTGCGATTATAGTGTACTCATTTATTTTTGTTTGTTTGTTTGTTTTAGTGAGTCAATTCCGTTTCTTTTTTGTTACCTTCCTGCCCATCTTCTCTTGTTTAGATTTTTTACCGGGCCTGAAATATCCCTTCCTTCAAACGGAAAATGATCCTTAAACCCTTTTCTAAAACAGAACAATGACCATTGGGAACAACAATAATGGGAGCATATGACAGGGGACAACCAATCTGCTTACTTTGAAATAAACCACATAAAAAGGCTATGTACTAGCAAACATCCTGTAATGGTGTTATTTACAGGAAAGCTATGATGCCGGATTCTGTTTCTTTTGTGTCCTCTTGACCCGCTCACGTCAAAAGGGTGAGCCTTCCTCCGTCAAGAGGAAGGCTTCAGTCTAATTCCATTAAACCACATAAGACAGGAAGAGACTAAATCATGCACATTCTTAGACTGTGGAAGAACACATGTATGGTTCTCATGGGATTTTGCAGAACTACGTACAGTATAACAATTACCGCTCACACATCCTCTTACTGCCTTCATAGTTCAGTACACGTCCCGTCACAAGCGCAATCTGCTGTGACTAATTTCTACCCAGAGCGAGCTGCCTCCGCCTGCGGGGCATTTGTGTGTGAAGCATTGGCGGGTGATGTGTGCCGCAGTCGGGCCAGATGACTGTACCTCGTTGAGCTTCTTGACCTCGTCTTCCTGCTCCATGCGCATGGCGTTGGCCCTCTCCAGTAGGTACTGGGCACGGTCCCGTGCCTCCAGCTCCAAGTCACTGAGTGTCTGGTTCCTCTGGCGCGAGAGGTCAGCTTGCCGCATGCGTGCCCTCCTCTCCTCGGCAGCGTCCTGCAAGGATGCCCAGAGACAGCTCACAGTTAATCACATCTCATAAAACATCAACTAAACTAGCTTCAGCTGTAGGTCTACTGAGTAGAAACATGTCAAACTGAACTACACTGTACACTGAAGCAAAACCACCTTAAAGAAAGCATAGCTCCTACAGGTATGTTGCTGAGTTACAAAAACTGCGACTTTAATGGGGCTACTCACCACCACTGCCTCTTTCTCCCTGCGCTGGGATTCCAAGATAGCCTCTTTGTCTTCCTTGGAGGCTACTCGTGACTTGGCTGTGATTCGCTCCATCTCAGATGGACAGAGGATGATTGACAGGCCAGAAGGGTCTTTACTTGGTATTCTAAAGACAGATCATTGTTTTGTTGTTGTTAGGAGTAAGTAACAACAATGCCTCATTTTTGCCAGGCATAGGCCTAAGTCAGGGATGGGTACAAAATTCAAGTCACTGAACATCGCCTAGATTTCAGTGAAATCCATCATTAAGGAATGTAAGGAATATGGTAAATGTGCAAATCTGTCTAGAGCAGGCCGTCATCACAAACTGAGTGTCGGTTCAAGAAAAATAATGGTAGGGGAAAAAGTTAAAAGCGATCTTGATTGAAGTTTGTTTGTTTGAAGACAAGCCAAGGTCAAATGGAGGAAGGTTTGTTGGTCTGATGACACCAAAACTGAGCTTTTTGGCCATCTGACTAGATGGTATTTTTGGTGGACACCAAACAGTTTCCAACCCTAGTTGTATCTATTTATCTTGCCTTATGTCTCATATGGGTTCTTAGGGAAACATTTAGCTTTCCTATGGACAGACAGCCATTGTCATTGTCAAAAGTGAAAGAGACTTGATGTGTGTGTGTGTGTGTGTGTGTGTGTGTGTGTGTATGTGTGTGTAACAAAAAAATAGATGGATGAGTAATGATGAGGGTTTCCTTAATCTGATAAATTGATATGCGAGGGGGTAACCACATACAGTATATTTGACATTGATGCAGTATTGTTTTGTTACCAAACTTTTTATTTTATTAAACTGTAGGCCTACAAGTTGTACACTAGAATATCTGCTTGCTGTACTGGTTATGGTAATTCTACTTTTAAAGCTAGCTAATTTATTGGTAATCAATAATAATAGAATGCAGAGGCAATTGTGCAATAGCTAGGCCTACTATTATAAATATTATGATACATTTACATAGACTTTCAGTTACAGCCAGTCCTTTGAGGTACACGTTAATGCTGACGTGGCCTGGGATGAAAATGAGTTTGACAGCCCTGTTAAGGAGACAGCCATTTGTGTAAATGAGAAAAAGGGGGGCACTTGCTTCAGATCACGGATCAGGTCCTTTGTGATGATGCGTACGGTCTCTGGTTTGGGTGCCTTTTCCGATGGAGCACTCTGAGCTCTGGCATCTGCACTGTCCTTGAAGGAGTTCTTGGAGTTAAATGAAAGTAAAGCACACACAAACACGTTACAGATGCATGGCTATTCTGCTTAACAGCTAGACTACTTGTTTAGAAGGAAGTTGCTTTTTATTGTTACAAATATAGCCTGGGCTATATAAATACAGTGTCCACATTATATATCGTAACTCCCCCTATTTCCACCGGTCCCGTATTTCCACCGTCTTGCGTGTATGTGTCACTTAATATCAATTTCTATACAAACCAAGACAGCGGACTCCTATAGAAACGCAACCACGCACAACATAGGTGTATCTAAATTAGCTATGTACCAAAAATGACATTTTACCGTGACTCGAGGAGCTGTAAACAGTGTTGTAAGGCTGCGTGTACACAACCGCTTGGAGCTCCAGTGGAATTTTAATTTCACGACGAGAATTCTCGGTCTAACCGTCCATGTGCCGTTGAAACGGTGTAAATAGGCGACCCATCAGGCCAGCACTATAACTCCGAGCGTGGTAAACAAAATCGGATATTTCAGGCAGTAAATGCTCCCGTTAAGAACCAAACCAGATTTTGTTCAAATCTACACATCTATGGCTACTGAAAAATGTAAGATTCATTTAGTAAATGTTATTTTGAAGTGTTAAAAAACATCGTTGTTTTAGAATTTCTGAACAAAAGTGGTGATGATTGGGGGTGTTACGATAGGCTACTGTACCTAAAGTTACAATGATTAAACTGCCGACTGGCAACTCAGCGTGAGTAGCCTAAAAGCTACCTGTAGAGTCAAAAGCAGAGGCCTATAGTCTAACCGAATGAGATTTTCGAAACAACTTTACTGCAGCGTGCTAGGCTAAATCATGGCTGTGATTAGTAGTTAATAGTCCACAGTAAAGTAGTACAAACAGTAACCATGCCGTGAATGCAAAATAGACCTTGGGTTTGGGAGTACCGAAGAGCGTCTCGTCAACTTGGGACTTCAGAGCACGATAGCGATAGCGACGATGCGAGCTGCTCCCAGACAGCCGCGCCGATGATGACATCAAACTCCGAGGCTATGAAAACGTTACTGAACGTTACCATTAATACAACATTAATACAATATCAAAACAATTTCCACATGCATAATATTAGGTATACATAATATTAAGTAAGCTATAGCCTAACTATTACATTCGTGTGAGGGGAATTTGTTGTTAAACAAATATGCCTAGAAGCTAATTTATAATGGGACTTACCATGGTTGTTCTGGTGAATCAGGAAGGCAAGTGAAAAACCGCAAAAGATGTAAGATGGTTATCTGTATCAAAATACAATGACTCGAAAGGTCATCATCTTAACCTAGCCTACGTCTGAATTAGGAGTGGGTCGCCTCACGATAAGGGGCAATTTTATTTCGCAAGCCTTTGAAGTATGCTAATTTACCAACCAAATGAACTGTTTTGTTATTGCGTTCCCATGACTACAATCCCCGTAGAAACAGTAATCCAGGCTGGGCTCTGGGCTGGACCAGGTTGTTTGTTGCTGTTTTTTACAGTGATTCAGGGCAACGGCAGCAAGCAGTTAGCAGATGGTGAGGTGATGTTTGATGTATGTGACCAAAAATATTTTAGCTTAGAAACCGAGTAACATCGCTTAGATCAGTGTTTTTCAACCTTTTTTGTGCCGCGGCACACTTTTGACACTTAAAACGTCCCACGGCACACTAACATCCTGTGTGAAGAAAAAATAAACATACCATAGCCTAAAATGTCAAATAATACACAGATATGGCCTCATTATGGCTTCTATGCTAGACCTACTCAATAAAACAAGCGCCTTCTGTTTCATTTGTAGGTGACTATATCTAATTTAATTGTTGTTATGAACTGGATAGGCTATGTGATGATTCTGTGAATAGGCTACTGGGGCCCCCGTTGTACAATGCCTGCATACCACAAATAGCTGCTAGTGCAATCATACAGTCAATGAGAGCATGCGGTTATAAATTCTTTGATGCAACAGTTGCTTTTCTGGACCAGTGAGTGACATTTGGGTAATTTAGTGTGCCCCGGCACAGTGGTTGAAAAACACTGGCTTAGATCACCTTTAATGGCAGTTGTGACAGTTTCTAAACACCTGATAATGCAAGGCACTTTTCAGCCAAAAATGGAAGACAAAAATAAAAATCGCTGTTTCATGATGAAATTCTTAAAACCATGGCGCACATACATGCACAAATTGAGCGAAGTACCTACCTTTGTGTAGCCCTATTTTTTTTACAGTCGGTGTAGCCTCATGAACTGATCAGGGTGCCTGATACATGGGTGAAGACTAATGCTTTAGCAAGTAGGCTATCACATGGTAGTGTATTTGGGTCAGCTTTATAGAAAAATCTTGAGGGAGAGGGGACAATGCTCCGATATATTTTCACTTTACCTCACTTAAGTGCATGTTTGAGTGCATGCTTTTATGCTCTATCTCAACACAAAACAACTGCAGAGAACCACATACACAATACATATAAAAGAGAATGGTTTATTGTAGGCTAATACATAGAGAGATAGATAGATATACAGTTATAGATGGATATATATTATGACAGCATATTTCATTCAACATTCAACTTTTCCAACATTCCCAAAACGTACAGGTTACAGTAGCCTAGGCTACAACATTGAAACATTACATGCCAACATTACAATACAAGATTTATTCACATTAGAATGCATCTTAAAAAATAACCGCCTGTCACAGGAAATTTAACCTTCAGTCATTCAACTTTCAGTCATTCCACATCATCACCACAAAGAGAGATGGCCACATGGGTATGGCAAGTTCAGCCAGACGCTCTCAACAGAGGCCAAATCCACTCCAATATTGTTATATGGCATAGGCATATGGCACTGTTTGGGCCGGCTGAAAATTCAGTGGTTTACTTACCAAAGCATTATAGAAGGCCACTTATCACTGCGAAGGCCAGTACATGATGAGTTTAGACCATGTTTAATTGTGAGGAATGCCAATGTTTAATTGGATGATGTGTAAACACAAATCCTTAGCCCTTCATGAAACGTAATTCACTTACTGGTGCACAGTTAACAGTTTATCTGCGCTCATCTGCATATCAACATGGAAATAGCAACTACATTCTGTGCATACAAGTACACTAAACATCAATAAATATAATGACAATCTTTCTAAATAGGCTAGGTTAAAGCTTATAGGGCCAAGCTTATATGTCATAAGAAGAAATCACTGTTCAGCGTAATAGTGAGTATGTATCCTATAAAAACTAGTCAATAGCTTCAGAAAGGCTTCCTTATTAGTAGCTTGGATAGCTTTTCTACATTTAAAGAGAACTAGTGCAGTGCCTGTTCAAACTTGCTACTGTATTACTGTAGCCTATAAAACCTGTAGCCCAATTACATGCCCGCGCAGGTAGGCCTGCTTTAAATACTGAATATTATATTATAATATAATAAATGTGCATTGAGCAGAATTTAAGCATGGCTACATGTAACATTTTTTACAGATCAAAATGACATAAGTCGTAACAGCTGTTTTGAGTCAAGGCTATATGTTTATCCTATTGAATAACTTGATGATCATCATATGAAATTTGCAATGACATAATGACTTGTTAAAAACAATCTCTGGTAGCCTATACTGTAAGTGACGTCACGCTCTGTCTGCCACTTGTTGTCTGTAGCTGATCAAAATGACATTTATGTGGCTATACTTATAAGCCTAAGGCTTTGAAATGTGCAACTATGTGACTCAAAAACAAACAAAAAACAGTCTATAAGTGACATCATGCTCCGTCTGCCACTCGTTGTCTGCAGCTGGTTATGCATTGCATGTGTGACATTCGGACACGTCCTTAAATTTGGCAGAGGTGGGACCAAGTCACTGTTTGGCAAGTCACAAGTAAGTCCCAAGTCTTAGCAGTCAAGTCCAAGTCAAGTCCCAAGTAAATACAGAGAAGGGCAAGTCGAGTCCAAGTCCAAGTCACATCAAAGCCAAGTCGAGTCCAAGTCCAAGTCCCAATCTTTTTCAAGTCCTGAACAAGTCATCAGGTACTCTTCACTTAATAATGCCATTATTAGACTATCGATCATAATTTTAGCACTTCCATCTAATCCACAGTATTTTTTTTACTATTACAGATTAAAATATGTTCAATGTTTCTGTCTTGTAATCTTTTACGACATATGCATGTGCATACCTGTGTAATATACACATGTGCATACCTGAGTAATCTGTACAAAGCGGATAGCTACATGACACTCAGCACAGCTGCAAATATATATAATGTTTTTCCAAATTGCGGAGCCCACTGTAAGGATGAGTAATAATTTGACTGATGGTATTTCACTGCGCTAGGCCACAGATTTGCCTGCAAACAATTTATTAGGCTGTCTGCCAGTGGTGACTCATAAGGGAAGCCAAGGTCAACACTTTTATATTATTTAAAAGATAATAATGACAGTAATTGTGTTTTAAATATTCATTTCTTAAGAAATACTACACATTTGATGCTGTTTATCTAATTTGTAAATGGTGCACTGTCACTTTAAGCCCATTGTGCACTGTCCACACGTTCTCATAATGATCTTTTTTTACCAGCTCCGTTCAAATATAGCCTATGGCTAGTCCACAAACTCAAAAATTGTTTGTGCCACATGTATAGCACAATATTAACAATGATAAGCATGACATTAAGTTGGCACAAACAGCTTTCATTCCTTTGGAAAGAAAGAAAAGCATGTATGACATGATGCTTGCTTGACATTTTCTGTTTGCAATTAAAAGTGAATTATGAGCCTGGTAGCCAGTAGCCACCTAGCTACAGTAGCTGAGTGGAATGCGTTTCAATCGGCATATCATGTGCTTCATGTAAATAAATTATTGAATACTTCAAGACTCACCAGTTCCATTACACAAGGCAAAGACAACTCTTCATAATATTCTTGTCCACTTTCCAAATCACAGTGAGTGCAGCTATGTCATAGTGACCTGGATCTCATAGTTTATAACAGTATAGTAGACTAGTGAGAACCGGATAAATTCACAATCTCCTCTAATCTCGTACTTGTTGCTTCCACGATTTCTTTTTATATGTTTCTTATATTTAAAAGAAGATATCAATCATCATCAACAATGACAAGCCAGCTGGAACCTACTCGTTTTCTCTCCCTCTCGTGCGTGCTTAGATGTGTTCTCAATTAAATGCAGTAGCCTAGCATAAGTTTAAGTTGGATCTTAATGGAGAGGACTCGAAAAGTATCATCTTTATGTAACATGCTGTTGGTGCTTTTTGACAAACGTTCTCTAACAAGAGTGCAAATCAGTTTGCAGTAAAGCTACTAGTAATTGGCTAAATGTTGATCCTTCCTCTGTCTCTTGATGCCCTACACACAGTGCGTAACGCGTGTGAGGGTAGTGGCAGTAGGCTACTGAACTGTGCTCTGCCGCTTGTCTCCGCTATTTTTTTTATTTTTTTTTAGTCGCAGGAAAGCGTCTCTGGGTTGACTGGTACACGATCAGGAAATTTAGTTTTTGATTCGAGACATGTCAAGTCATCACAAGTCAAAGAGGCAAAGTCCGAGTCAAGTCTTGAGTGAATAGTATTCAAGTCCAAGTCGAGTCGCAAGTCATGCCGAATTTTATCAAGTCAAGTATGAAGTCATTAAAATCATGACTCGAGTCTTACTCGAGTCCAAGTCATGTGTCCACATGTCTGAAATTTGGGACCATTATCGCTCCTTTCAGTTTGGGACCTTGCAGTTTATTCAAAGTTTAAAGAGAGTCCAAAGTAGCCTGGGCTATTCAAAGTCTCAGTTTATTGCACATCATTTTTTATGTTGTTTTGAATAGCCACAGCATACCTGTGTTTGTTGGCGTGTTGTTGCAAAATCCGCTGAATTATTTTATTCAAGCAAACCGCACACAGGGGGTCTTTATTATTGAATGGCTACGAAAGCCAATGTGTGCTTCTTTTACCGATAAATTTAATATTGTTTGCATTTCTTATCCAAACTTAAAACTTGGCATTGCACTTAGGCCTACTCGTGCCCGTAGCAAGACACTGGCCAAGTTTGAAATCAACCAGACGAACGGCTTGACAGATATGCAGAGAGAGAGAGAGAATAACAGACAGACAAACAGACAGACATTCCTGTAATTAAGACATTCCTTTGTGTGTGTGTGTGTGTGTGTGTGTGTGCGTGTGTGGGTGTATGTGTGTGTGCGCACATATTCATGCACAGATGTGAGGGCAATGGGCTTGTAGGCTACATTTGTTATGAATAATCGTGGTGAAGGGATGCACACCCAAACAGAAGTGCTAGCTAGAAAGATATCATAAACAAAGAAAGAGAACCCTGATGAAGGCTGTTGCCAAAATGTCAGTGACAAATGAATAGTCAAGAGTTTGTGGCTACTCCTTCTTTATACATGAACATTTATAACTTAGGCCTATGACCAAATGTGACGTTATGTATGTCAAAAAGCTGAAGATCTTATAGTTTAAAGCTCAAGGCCAGGTCTAATATGAGACAAACTAGATGTACCGCAGAGCGGTACAAAATATGACCGCCGCCCAGTCCAGCACATGTTTTCCACAAAAATAAGTCACGCTGAAAGGCATATATGATTCTAACTGTCTCACTGAATTGCATTATGCACACTCAACTCTCACTGGTATCTGCTAGACAACAAGTACCAAAACATGATTAGTTCATAGATTTCACATGTAAAATACATTTTATACAACCCCACCCCCATCTTGCCTGTTCATAATTCTGAGAAATTCTTGAATTGTGTGCGTGTACATGTTTATGTGTGTGTGTGGGTGGGTGTGTGTGCGTGCATGTGCATGCCTGTTTATGTGCCTGTGTGTGTGCATGTGCATGTATGCGTATATATGTCTACTGTGTGAGTGTGTGTCATACGTAGGATTACTGTGAATGTATGTGTGTGCGTGTGTATCTGTTTATGCACATGTGTGCATATGGAATGGGTTTACATGACCCCTGGAGGCAAACATACGCAAAAAATTGGTCATCCTAGGCCCTACGGTTCTCAAGATATTCACAGAAAACTGTCTCAGGCCACCTACAGGCCAGTTGGTGTATAGTAACATAAATTAATTTATTGTGTGGCCCCCCATGAACGGAATTCCACGAAACTTGGCGTGCATTCAGAGGGTGTCATAATGATCCTACACTTCCAATTTCGTGCAGTTTTGACTATGTTAGGTCACAGATACCTGCGATTACAACACCTCATTTTTACTTTTTTGTGTTTAACAAGGTGGCGCTATACATGAAATGAGTGGTTATGAAATGGGTTGACATGGCCCCTTAAGACCAACATACAAAAAAAGGTGGTCCTCCTAGACAGATCCGAGATATTCACAGAAAACTGTGTCCGCCCTACCCTCCTTTCGGGGGGTCCAGTCTGGCGGGGGGGGCGACAGATCAAATCGAAAAACAATAATTGCATGCTATCCTTGTGGGGCTACATGCCCACCAAGTTTCAAGTTTCGTGCACCCCGGTCTTTCAGTGTCCCGGGAATCATTGATCATTGATTATTGTTTAGAGATTTTAAAGGTTTTATAACAATGCTACATCTTCTTTGGCTATTCTACAATCTATTCACCTTTTCAGCACCAGTAGGCTACTTTCTGTGCAGCCGCACACACAAACTCAGGGATGCCAAACAAGCATACACAAAAGTTTCAAGAGTGGGGGATGGAGTAAAATATGGAGACAAATTGAAGTGTGATTTATTTTTCGCGGAACGGATGTACAGGACTGAGTGGCGGTCATATTTTGTACCGCTATGCGGTACATCTAGTTTGCTATGTGTTACAGTCTGAAAGTAGGGCCTATCACACTTCACCTACAGGATTCACTTTCCATGAGATAATGGC
This sequence comes from Alosa alosa, assembly GCF_017589495.1. NCBI lineage: Eukaryota > Metazoa > Chordata > Actinopteri > Clupeiformes > Clupeidae > Alosa > Alosa alosa. The sequence goes on along the minus strand of NC_063203.1, from coordinate 18,204,145 downwards.
TATAGTCATTTAAGCACTAAACATATTACCCTTGAATAGGTTTTACCCTGGCAAACAGCAAATGTTGGCATCCAATATACGGACCTGAGATTTCATTATTTAAAATAAATATAGAATAAAAATAGGTACACTGATAGGAATGAAGGGGATTTGATCAAATAGATAAATCTGAAATCACTGCATCTGAGTCTCCAGTAATTTGCTATTTTAAATTGAACTGGCAAGATCACTCAATTAAAAAAATAGAAAGTAGACTCACAGTGAACCTGAGCTGATTAAGTTGATACTACAAACGTGCTGCATTCTTACTTAGAAATATTGCACTATGCCAAGAAACAAATATTCTGTGTTCAACAGTCTGACTTTTATGTAAGAGATAACGGTTGCCGAGGTGTCCCGTTATACGAAATTAATGAACGAGGTGGAGACAAAAAATTACCTGATGCACAGTAGAGTTTCCTCCGGCAAGCCCATAAATTCCATATAACGGGACACCTTGAAGGCTGTTATCCTGATTATCACCGGGTTGCCACTATATGCCTTTCCAGCATGCAAAAGGAAACAAATGGTTCATTTTAAAAAGAAGCCGACTTGTTCAGTTTGTTGTAGGCCTACTACTTTCTTTGGTCCTGACAGTGACGACGGTGGGCAGTCAGCTTGTTTACAGTTATAGCCTGCTTCCAGACTCAACTGTCGTTTACCATTTAATGAGCATTGATATGGAACGGTGATTAAACTTTTTTTTTTTACTAAATCTACGTCATAGGTGTCCTGTTATTCAAAATTAATAACCACCCTACAGCCAATCAGAAAAGAGTATTTCTTCTCTGGGGGTAATAAAGCATAGCTTACTACTACATAACCACAGTACATACAAGCTTATAAATGAATGATCGTAACATAGACACTGGATCGAAAAAGCACCCTTGGATCTTAAAAGCACCCTTTAAAATTAGCAAATGAAAAAACAAAAAAACAATCATAACTCCATGACACACCTCCATACTTCCTTACCAGCCTGGACCATGCTTTCAAGGTTTCATGATCCATAAGTTCTCGTAAACGTCACACTTGAGTTTTTGCCGGCGGGAAAGAAGTGCGTGCACTGGAGCGGTCAACTCACTGATGTCAGAGATCAACAATGTTGGGCACTTGACCCCTGTCCACAGGTAGGCTACTCCGTGCGGCGTGTGAGGGCGGACACAGTTGAGGGAGATGTGCAGGCGTTGCGGCTGGGCCTCGGGGGTCACTTGTGTGCCATTGATCCTCAGGATAGCGGTCATGACCATGGTCAGCTTCTGGGCCTGGGCCACGCTCTCGACCCAACCCAGAAACACTAAATCACACACGCATGCACACACACACACACACAAACAAGACAGATATTGATAAGAAAGGGAAATATATTGGCATAATTTAAAATGTTTGCAGCAGGCATCCTTCCAGCTGTGAGAGGAACAGGATTACTGCTAACCTCCTGATAAAATCAATCTAGATATTACACTACACAGGGGTAGTACCGAGGAAACAAGGAAAGCTTTGTTGAGTTACAATAGCCACGTTTACATGGACAGAAAGAATTGTGCCGTCTGTTTACATGTATGTATGCCGATCAGGTGTTCTCAAGAGCTTTAGAATCTTTGATTGGAATAGCCGTGGTTGCCTACTTTTCCTTGATACAGCAGTCAATCCGAATGACCGTATAAATGGGTGCTAATAATAAATAACTTCATTCTTTGTTGCGTTATTTTTTATTTTATGAAATCTTGCCTGATGTACAGTATGTCATAACCTTTCTATTTAAAATAAAGCTCAGTGTTATGCTTACCAATGTTCTAAAATCTCAGCCTCGCATTGTCTCAGATTACATCATGCATTATCACAAGTTAAAGGCACAAGTTCAAAAAAGGGGTGGACAAACAGCTTTTCCCATGCCTTGTCCCATTCTGATTCTGGACATCTTTCTGAACAAAAACAAACTGACATGTAAAAGTCTGGCTTCAGAAAGTAAAAGTCCAATTTTTTCTCCAACCATTCACTTAAGAAACTGATTTCAATTGGCCCAACTCCTTAGCCAGGTGCATACGCTAATTAGTGAAATCACCTGTGTTCAACAGTACAGGTAGGACTTTTACTTTGGGAAGCTCGACTTTTGCACCTCTCTAAACAAACAAACCAACATTTCTCATGATCTGGCATGCCATTACCCTGGCTGCAGCAAATGTCCTGTCTCTTCCACTGTGCCAAACGTCGCAGCTGCCTGCCTCCTGTAGGTTATAAAGAGGACAGAGAACACATTCAGTTGGGGATCATACCTAATTTTCCTAGTTTGGAAAACTGGGCAGTCTATACGCAGGTCAATATAGTATGGAAAAGTATTTCAACAATTAAATGATTTTCAGTGTTTTGAACTTTCATCAAAAGTGCCAGGAAACACAAGGAGGATCTCTGGAGGAGGATAATTGTTTAAATCAGACTGTCTGTGTGTAAGTGTGCAACTACCGCTTCATGTTTGTAAGCATGTTTGTCTTGTCAGTTGTGATGTCATAGCTCTATCCTGAGGCTTGCATCGTGATAAAAGAAAATAAAAAATACTGCTTGTATGAGGCAATTTCAGTGTGTGGATGTGTGCTGTCAACTCCCCCCACCCCACCACACTGACAAATCACTCTCACTCACAACTCCTTAACTCAAGCCTTTCACTAGGCAGGCTGATCTCACCCACCTGAGTCACAGTTCAGATGCTGATCTGAGGCTAGAGGAGAGAAAGTTCCTTCCACCTCCCTTTCCTTCCCCTTGTTTTTGGCAGTCGTGCCATCCAGAAAAATTCCCTTTGAACTCTTGAACCTTCCAGAGCAGGGCTCATCGCTCCAAGGGTTGTACATCTCTGTGCCACAGCAGGACATTTCAGGGACCCTAATGTGTCTGAATATGCAACAACAACAGAAACGGCACACACACACACACACACATACACACACACACACACACACACACACACATACACACACACAAGTGACTACTCCACCTGCACACTTGCACACTTGTACACTTTACAACTTGGTGTTGTTGTCCTGAAAACACAACACTTCTGCTGCTCTTACATAACTTGTAACCACTATGCCACTTTCTTTATTACTTAGGTCAAACAGTATTTTATAGTATTTTACAGTATTTGCACTAGTATTTTATTGACTGTCTATGCACAATTTCAACAAAATTTTGCTGCTCTTATTTTTTCATTATTATTATATGTGCCCTCTTATTTACTTATTTACTTACTTTTTTTGTTTACTTGAATGTTATGTTTGTCTGTGGACTTAAAATTGGTCAAATATGTCTTGTCTTCACCGTGGGATAGTGAGAAACGTAATTTCGATCTCTTTGTATGTCTGGAACATGTGAAGAAATTGACAATAAAGCTGACTTTGACTTTGACTTTGACTTTGACACACAAAAACAAGAAAATGAAAAAAATAAAAACTAGGGGGTCGGGGAACCTATGGCTCATGAGAGACAAATGGCTTAGTCTAACCTACTATCTACACCAACAAAAACATTCCATTTATGCTAATTTCTTTCCTTCTTCAGACACCCGTTACCAGAATATCAGATGTCTGCAGACAAACTAGCTATACAAGTTAGCAGGGTTGAGACATCACTGTTATGTCTAAAATTGTGTAATGTCTGATGTCTGGCTCAGGGTAAGAGCTGGAAACTTAACATGCACAAATACTCAGACTGAGTCTCGAAAAAAAAAATGTGTTTCCCAGAAATAAGGGAGGAGTATGCCAGACTGTTTCACGTGTTATGGGCAGTCTACAGAGACACTTTGTTAACCATCAAATGAATAATGGAAAATGGATTCAAGCCAGCAGTGAAAACGTCTGGTTATATATATTTTTTTAATTTGTTACAGAGCACAGGAAATAGTCTGGACATGTTCTCCCCTCTCTCACATGATGGCCTTTTGCTTGGTATTGAGATACCTCAATAGAGCTGCTTCCAGAAGCATTCCTTCATGTCTGAGTATTTAAGCAATTCAGAGGATACTCCCACATGCCAGAGTTTATATTTTCACTGATCTGATGGCTTTTGATTTGAACACTTTTCAATTTGGACTTCTTTCTATGTGCTTTTGTGATTACTGTTGGACATTTTGAACATTTCAAATTCTAAATTTACTTAAGCACTTCTTCATCCTCAAACTCAAAAATAGACACAAAAAGCTTCTAACAAAGATCAAATAACTTTTTTAATGCCAACGATTACAAAGACCACAGCAAAAACAAAGATCTCTGTGACCTTCAAACAGAAGGTTCAAAGGTCATCATGTGGAAATTTAACATGGTACAGTACCTGCGTCCATGGCAGCAGATCTGCTTGATGGGGTGGTACTTCTTGTGTCCGCAGTAGTGCATGCGAGGCTGAGATCCCATGCCTATACTGCGATACATTCTGGTTTGGGCCAGTGGCTTGGAGCATGCCTGCAGACAGCCTGCAAAGCCGTTCACAGCCTCCAAAAGGACTCCTTCATAGCACTGAACAACGAGCAAGGAAGAGCGATGAGAAAAAAGGGAGAGGGTGGAGGGAAAGGACCGAGAGAGAGAAGGAGAGAGAGAGGGAGAAAGGCCCAACCCTAACGCTTAATACACGTATATATGCATATTGCAAATTCAGTCGGATGCCAGTGCCAATCCCTCCTCTGCTAAACCCAAATAGCTCACAGAACTCTAACTGTAATACAATATAACACTCGAGGAAAACAGAGTAACAGATTGAAGCAAATGAACACAATGTGAACAGTCTGCACACACTATGTGCATCTAAAAGTATTCACCCCGGATCCCGGATATTTCCACTTTTACTACTTTTAGAAATGAAATCTTGATCAATTTAATTTGCCCATTTTTTTTTACAATGATTTACAAAAATCCCCTCTTTTTATTGTCAAAGTGAAAACAGATTTATACAAAGTAGTGTTAATTAATGAAAAATATATAATGCAAAATCATCAACAACATAAATATTCACTCCCCTTAAAGTGACTGACCTAAATCAACAGCATTCTAGCCAATTGGTGCTAGTAGTCTCAGAATTGCTGAAATGAAGATTGCCTGGTGCTTTAAATGTGTATAGTATAGTAATATAAAGTCTGGAAAGTCCAGTCACTGGTCAATCATATTCCTGGCTACAATTCCACCATGAAGACAAAAGAACACACCAAAAAACAGAGAGTAAAGGTTATTGAAAATGAGTGAGGGGATGGATACAAAAAATATTCAAGTCACTGAACATCCCTTGAATTTCAGTGAAATCCATCATTAAGGAATGTAAAGATGTGCACAGATACTGTGCAAATCTAACAGGCCATTACCACAAACTGAGTGACTGTTCAAGAAGAATACTTGCAGGGAAGGCCATGATGTACCCATCGTACATCATGGCTTTAAAGTCGACATGTCGAGTTTAATCTCTTCCTGGCAAAAATATTTTTTTCATGTGTGGCCCTAATACTCCGTCGTAGGTGGGGCCAACATTCACTGGAGGCCAATGGAGAAATAGGTATCTCTGATTAGAAATCAGACAGGTGTCTCCTATTGTTGGAAAGTACTGCCCATAGGCAGTAAGGTGTTTGCCCCCAGCAATATGGTGGGTGCGGTCATGTATGCCACCTAATAGAACTCAACGAACAATGCAGTATCTAGCTTTCTAATATGCCCACGACCACGAGTGTCATATTGCTTTTATACAGTTCCGTTGCCAACTAATTTCGTTCATCCTCCACCCACAAAATAATTATGATCTTATGATTGTTGTTTCCCGTTGCCAAGCAATGTAACACCACTCGAGCGATGTACGTTGCTTGAAAGTGAACTTGAAAAAAATGGTGGAGCTAACTCTAAAACAGCAGTATTGCTGTATTGACAAATAAGTTCAGGGTTTGTGCCCTTATATTTTGTAAAAGCTAGCAAGAAATTACTACTACTTTGCATTTTTCTGACTCCAGGGTGACTTGATAAAATCACTGCTTTCCCTCTTTGAGTGAATGGATAATTCCCTCTTTGATTGTTGGATAATTCAATGTCATATGCAGAGTGATTACTAGCAGTAAAACGTCTTGTTCTGGGATGTTCTGGGATACCCCCACTCATGATGACTCATGGAATGCCTCTCGTCCAATCAGAAATTAATAAATAGTTTGACCGGATCTAACTGTTGTACAACAAAATATTATATAATATCATTATATTATATATGGCAAGCATTTATCCAGACCGTAAGTGCATGCTGACCTTTCTTGGCTCATCATTGGGTCTTGGGAACAGCTGGTCTGTCGGAGTGAAACAGGACAGGGGTGTGAGGAGAAGTAGTTACATGGAGGAATGAAGACGGACAAGTGATTGGATGTCTCGGAGTGTTCCATTATGACACACAAAGCTTGGTATTTTTCCGTGGCTGTGTGGTAATGCTGGTTAGTCCCTCAGAGGGAGCTCCAGAGTCTGTTTTGTGACCAGTCGACATCTCTGACATGGCAATTGTGATCGGGCAATATCCCCGGCATCAAGGTCCAGAGAGCATGTTATGACCTTTTACTGTCTATGGTTATGACCTGTCAATGCCATCCAAATGACCCCAGTGACAGGCAGCATTGGCCAGTAACAGAAGTCATGCTGAATTCATTGTTTGGTCATGGAACAGTTTGTAACATCAAGAATATATTATAGATAATCGATTCACCCTTCAGAAGAAACAGGGTAAGTGGGGTCACCTACTTGAGTTTGACAGATGATCCTGGTCACAACATGGGCCACCCAATGCTCGGGATGTCACCTGACTTGAATTATCAAAGCAGCAACACTGGTGGGCTTTAACATACGACTTATGGCCACAGCATATTTCTTCTGATGTATTTTTTGTTAAGACCCTTCTATCTGTGAGAGGCCCACAGCAAAGTTGAGAGGACTTGTTGTAGATTTCTGAGAAAAGAAGAGGCCTTTCAGTGAAAAGAGAAAATACATCTTGCATCTGTAACGTTCATTATTAAGACAAAGACAGCATTGACGAATAGAAGCAAAGATTGAAAGATTGGGGGATGAGCCAGATACTGCAGTATCCGTAGTCAAAAAACATTTCACGCACCATTTCCACAGCAACCAGTTTCTGGATGATCATGTAGGTGGATGCGACCGCCACAGCAGATTTCTGTTTCAGAGTTGGAGGCAGAGGAGCCACAGCACTTTTCTTGACCTTTTTTAATGGTACCTATCAATTTATGACATACATTACAATCCCACAGAAGTCTAGCATATTTTACCAAAATACCTTTCTTGCTAGCTCAATATACAGGCCTATTGATTTTAATGTGTTAGATTTTTGTCATAACATAAAATATTTGACATTATAATATTAAAGGTTTGAAAAAAAACAGGTTGCATTATGATGTTAGATTTGTTATCCTCTTCCTCTATGGCTGCAATACAAGGCAATATCTTTGCTTTCAAGATCAAGCTATCTTGAAGCTTTGTTTTTGAGACATGCATGGTTAAACTTCAGGTGAACCCATCATGACTGACATTACAAATTGGGCTTATTTTGCAAAATATTGCTGTTTAGGTGCTATGGTATTAATGATTACATTTTAGGTTTTATGGCTAAGTATACTTGGCCCTTGCTTGGAAAATAGGTTAATTCATCTTCAACTATTTTCTTCTTTGTGCTGTTGTGGAAGTTTGGAACGTGCCTTGTTACATTTTAGTAACGTATTGTAACAATCTTGCAAAGTTGTTTTAGAAAGGTCTTTATTGGTTACGCACCAAAACACACGAACCATAATGCCGGGCCAGACCTGGCCCTTATGCTCCAGCACTAAACATCTATGTGAGGCTGTATCTACAACACACACTAGTTAGACCCGGTTATGAACACTGTAATCAACTATATAAACATAAACACGACAGTCAGGACGCACAACATTGGTAACTTGCATGGTTAACATTAACATTCAACATAACACATCAACTGAACAGCATCATGGGAGCACAGTCATCAACAGCTAGGCTCAGATCATTACAGTATTGTCAAGCTCCAATCATCCACCATAGCAAAGAACATAGCTGAAGGTGAACTGACATTTTCTTCATGCCAAGCAAGGCCTTAGTATACTTCATTAATCATAATAACTGAGACTTAATAATGGGTGTTGTGCAATACAAACCTTCAGCTTGTAACATCAAGAATATGATGGATTCACCCTTCAGAAGAAACAGGGTAAGTGAGGTCACCTACTTGAGTTTGACAGACGATCTTGGTCACAACACGGGCCACCCAATGCTCGGGATGTCACCCGACTTGAATTATCAAAGCAGCAACACTGGCAGGTTTTAACATAACTAACTTATGGCCACAGCATATTTCTTCTGATGTAACTTTTGTTAAGACCCTTCTATCTGTGAGAGGCCCACAGCAAAGTTGAGAGGACTTGTTGTAGATTTCTGAGAAAAGAAGAGCCCTTTCAGTGAAAAGAGAAAATACATCTTGCATCTGTAACGTTCATCGTTAAGACAAAGACAGCATTGACGAAATAGAAGCACAGATTGAAAGATTGAGGGATGATAAACTGTCATCACCTTTATCAGATACTGTAGTATCGTAGGCTATAGGCTATGCACTGTAAGAAAATTTCCCGTAAAAAAACAGGAATCAACTGGCAGCAAAGTTTCCAGGAAGTTCCTGTTATTTAACGGTGCCCTGGTTTAACATTAAGTTAATGTAAAATAACAACATTAATTTCCTGTAAATTAACAGGAAACAACTGGCAGGACTTCCAGGAGCTTCCCGTTGTTTAACTGCAGACTACCATAACATTAAATTCCTGTTAAGTATATAACATCATTTTCATGTTGGGTAACAAGAAAAAAATGTGATCTTCACGTTAGTTACACAACAGGTCTTTATTTTTTTACAATTACAGGAAACAAGTTCCATATATTGAGTTCATCCACTCTCAAATCAACATTTTAAAGATAAAAATTCATTTTTTCACATCAGTTACTTATTTGTAGTTTAACAGATATTTTATTTCACAGCACTTACTTGACAATCTAACAGTAAAGTAATCTTTATAATATTTGAAAGATGAAGGGACATGAAGCAAGATAATAGTAAATAGTAATTCAGGAACATGTAGACTGACTATAATCGTATTTCAGGATCAGGGAATAAGACACAGAAGAATTATCATGGAAAATAAAAACATTGCATTAGGCTCGTGTATCATGTATGAATGTAAAAGGTAGATACATAGTAGTATTTTGAAAATCGGATTGCAAAGAACAGGTAATAGGATACAGAGGAATTACAATGGAAAACAAATACATTGCATTAGGCCCGTTTAAAATGTAGACACGCTATCTAGTAGTATTTTGAAAATCGTATTTCAAAAAACAAGGAATAAGGTACAGAAGAATTATCATGAAAACAAAAACATCGCGATTAGGCTCGTGTATCACGTATGAATGTAAAATGTAGACATTGATCTAGTTGTATTTCAAAAATCGGAAATAAGGTACAAAAGAATTATCATGGAAAATAAAAACATCGTGATTAGGCTTGTGTATCACATATGTATGTAAAATGTAGACATGTTATCTAAAGTAGTACTATTTCAAAATCAAATAAGATACAGAATAATCATCACATATATTTATCAATTATCAATATCATTGCATCGCATTGGCCTTGTGTACATGTGAGAATGAATAAACTGACAGATTATGTCCAGAAGAATTTAAAGTAAGAGATGAGTATCAATGATAATCAGGGAGGGAATTAAGTAACATTCATGAGAAATCAAGTAACATTCACTTTACTTATTAGTGATTGTTCTTAGGCTTCTTCTGGGCCTTTTTCTGTGAGAGAGAGAGAGAGAGAGAGAGAGAGAGAGAGAGTTACAAAAACTGATAGGGCACACTAGGATTCATGTAGAGGAAAATTGTGCCAAAGTGAATGAATCGGATGTGAACGTTAACACACTTTCTCACAATGAAATGAACTGACATTTATTACTTACTGTAACTGCATTTATATTTGATTTAATCAGTTGTATAAAGTAGAAGTATAGTGTTATGTGGTTATTACAGCAGTACTATGCATGATTGCTCTCTTCAGAGGGTGTAATCCTGCATAGTAGTGCTTATAACTACATAGTAGACTACTACACAACCCCCCCAATACATACCACACATAAAACAAACTCTGGTTCGAAAGTGTGACATGAACTTACCTCTGGAAGAATTCAAGGGTGCACGCTGCCTCCTCCTGATATTGCAGATTCAGAATATAGAAGGTGGAGAAACATGTCGCAATCCCTGTTAGAAATGTGGCGAGGTTGGACCCTTCACAAACGATTAAGGATTCAATGCTGACCATCCACTTTTGATGATTACCTTGTCGTTCACTGAAAAAAAAAAAGAATTTATCATATTCAATTTAAGATATAGATCCACATGTCAACTATGATTAGATTCCTTTTAGGATTTTGTCCAAACAAAATTCAATACAGAAAAAAAAAAAAACATTTAGTGTTCAAAAAGTTGATTTAAATATGTATATGTTGATCATTATTACTCTAGTGAATGAAAACAAACATACCTAGTAATATCAGGCATGGAGGGCCACAGGTAGGCTTGGAAGACTCAACATCAGCTACAGTTGCACATCCCTTAGCAAAAGAAAAGAAAGGCACTGAACAACTCTTCATGATGTGTGTGTGTGTGTGTGTGTGAGTGAGAAAGTGAATGTAATCTCTGTGAGTGTGTTGTGTGTGTGTGTGTGTGTATGTGTGTAAGGAGTGAGTGAATGTGAGTTGTCTGCAAGGTGAGTATGAAAGGTGTGTGTGTGTGTGTGTATGTGTGTCTGCCTTTGAATGATTAAAAGTGATGAGGCGGGTGTGATAAGATGTTTGTGTGAGGAATGTGTGTATGTGTGTGCAAAGTGAGGGTGCTTGCTTTTGAAATTGTCTGTCTTATCAAAACCACATTGTTTATGGTTTCTATATATGTGTGTCTAAAGACCTAGATAGATAGATAGATAGATAGATAGATAGATAGATTGATACTTTATTGATCCCCAGGGGAAATTCAAGACCTGCATGTCTCTTTAATTTGGCAATCTGGAACACAGCATGGAAGGTCTATATATTGGGTATATTGTCATGAATTTAGGTATGGCTCACATAAATAGACGCAGTGGACTGATGCCCACATATATGACATGTAAACATCTTCCTGTTGCATGCCGCTAGCTCAAATGAACTCAGGAGGAATACCATACACGTGTCATGCAACCACCTCTGCTATGGAAAGCTAGCTAGGCTACTAACTAGCATTAGCTTTCTAAACTGTCAACTGAAGGACTTAACACAACTTTTAGTAATTACCAGCACGGGCGAAATCCATGCATACAAGTAAACACTGAAAGCAGTAGTCACACTACACTACATCCGTTTGTGCCATATTGTTTATTTGGCCACTGGTTTATTAAACTGATGATGCTAAGCAGACTTAGCTAGCAAACAGTGTTATAGCAGGTAAATCACGCGAGTTAAACTTTAAAAAACTACGCATACCCTACTCATACCAATACTTTTAGATGGCTTCAGATTGCAATGGAGAAACGTAAAATTTGATCAACAAGTGATAACGATAACGCATGGCTTAAGGGCGAAAGCGTGGTTTTGGCTAGCTGAATAGCACTGCTACTAACTTTGTTTCAGCAGGGTAACATTCAGAGATGTTGTATTATACAACTTGTATAAACATGACCAGTGTGCTTTCAAACGTTGTATTTCTGGTCAAAGATGACAGATAAACTCACCTTATTGTGTTGATGGTTTTGGGTATGATTCCAACGTATCGTCTTCTCTCAGCAGACAGCTTCCCATCACCAGCTCAAAGGTAACGTTAATAGATAACGGGAAGTACGTGTGTTCCAGAATAAACATTACGGGCGTGGTAAATAACAGTGTTGGAGCCTGATTTTACACATTTGTCTTACTAATGACTGGAAAGTCCTGTTTATTGAAGGAAACAGGTGAATAATGTTGGAATCTGGGTGTAAATTTACAGAAACTTTTTACAGTGTGTGCTAAAATACCAATGCTGTAACGTAGTGGAAAAACATTTCACGCACCATTTCCACAGCAACCAGTTTCTGGATGATCACGCAGGTGGATGCGACCGCCACAGCAGATTTCTGTTTCAGAGTTGGAGGCAGAGGAGCCACAGCACTTTTCTTGACCTTTTTTAATGGTACCTATCAATTTATGACATACATTACAATCCCACAGAAGTCTAGCATATTTTACCAAAATACCTTTCTTGCTAGCTCAATATACAAGGCCTATTGATTTTAATGTGTTACATTTTTGTCATAACATAAAATATTTTGACATTATAATATTAAAGGTTTAAAAAAACATGTTGCATTATGATGTTAGATTTGTTATCCTCTTCCTCTATGGCTGCAATACATGGCAACATCTTTGCTTTCAAGATCATGCTATCTAGAAGTTTTGTTTTTGTGACATGCTTGGTTAAACTTCAGGTGAACCCATCATGACTGACATTACAAATTGGGCTTATTTTGCAAAATATTGCTGTTTAGGTGCTATGGTATTAATGATTACATTTTAGGTTTTATGGCTAAGTATACTTGGCCCTTGCTTGGAAAATAGGTTAATTGACTACAAGCCTGCGCCACGGAGCTGTGAGAACAACACCTCTCTGCTAAATGACCTGAACAGTTTTTTCGCCCGTTTTGAAGCACAAAATGACACTCACCCACAGAAAACCCCACCTCCCCCCCACGACCAACCCCTGTACCTGTCCTCTGCCAGCGTGAAGAGGACACTAGCCACCATTAACCCACGCAAAGCAGCAGGCCCAGACAACATACCAGGACGAGTGTTGAAGGACTGTGCAGAAGAGCTGAAGGATGTTTTTACAGACATTTTCAACACTTTCACTTTACAGACATTTTCACTTTTCAAAACTGCCACCATCATACCCGTGCCAAAGAAATCATCACCATCATGCTTCAATGACTACCGTCCTGTAGCACTCACGCCCATAATCATGAAGTGCTTCGAACGGCTAGTCATGTCACACATCAAAGCCACCCTACCCCCCACCCTGGACCCCTTCCAGTTTGCATACCGAGCCAAACGATCCACGGAGGATGCAATCTGCTCTGCCCTCCATCCAGCCCTCACCCACTTAGACAATAAAGACTCATATGTGAGAATGCTGTTCATAGACTTCAGTTCAGCATTCAATACCATAATACCACAACAACTCATCAGCAAACTGGACAAGCTAGATTCAGTACCTCCCTCTGCAACTGGCTGCTGGACTTCCTGTTGCAGAGACCACAAGCAGTACGTGTCGGGGACAACACTTCAAGCACTCTGACCCTGAGCACGGGGGCCCCTCAAGGGTGTGTGCTCAGCCCCTGCTCTTCACACTGCTAACACATGACTGTACAACCACTCACAGCTCCAACCATCTGGTGAAGTTTATGGACGACACAACACTGGTGGGCCTCATCACTAAGGGCGATGAGGCTCACTACAGAGAAGAAGTAGACCTGCTGGCTAAATGGTGCAAAGACAACAACCTCCTGCTAAATGTCAGCAAGACCAAGGAGATTGTTGTCAACTTTCAGAGAGGCCACAAACAACTGCCACCACTGTCCATCGACGGAGATGCTGTGGAGAGAGTGAGCAGCACAACATTTCTGGGGGTGCACATCAGCTTAACGACCTCTCCTGGACCACCAACACAGCATCACTGGCTAAGAAAGCCCAGCAGCGCCTCTACTTTAAGCCAAATTGAAGAAGGCAAGTGCCACGCCTCCTGTCATGACTACATTCTACAGAGGGACCATCGAGAGCATCGTCTCCAGCAGCATCACAGTGTGGGGCGGAAGCTGCACAGATCAGAACAGGAAGACCCTCCAGCGCACTGTTAACACAGCTAAGAGGATCATTGGAGCACCACTCCCCTCCCTGCCGGACATTTACACCACCCGCCTCACCCGCAAAGCACTAATGATTGTCAAGGATACAACCCACCCTGCACACAAACTGTTCAGCCTCCTGCCCTCTGGAAAGCGGTACAGGAGCCCCCGCTCCCCGCACCACCAGACTGGCAAGTAGCTTCATCCACCAAGCAATCAGGATGCTGAACACTCTACCCACTCTCCCATCACTGACAGCCCCCACCCACCAGCCAGCCAGGAACCTAGGAAACTAGGATCCTGTCTACCCTAACCCCCCCCCCCCCAACACCGCCCCTGTGGAACTGCACTGTGACTCGCATGAGCCCTAACGTGTTGCTGCTTCACATCAAGCCTGATATACTTGAAATTACTGCATACTGCATATCAATGTAAATATACAGGTCACACAAGCACAAGTTTAAACTTCATGTAACTGTTAAGACTATATAAATATACAACACAACTACCTCTTTTTTTTTTTTTATATATATGTCCTATATTTCTATTTTGATACATACATGTTCTATATTTCAGTCTTGCACTTTAATTTAATGTTTATTGTCTATGGCTATGTCTATAGTATGTCTATGTCTGTATTTAAAGCATGTCTATGTCTGCATGGGAAAGTAAGAAACGAAATTTCAATTCTTTGTATGACCAGTGCATGTAAAGAAATTGGCAATAAAAGCTCAACTTGACTTGACTAATTCATCTTCAACTATTTTCTTCTTTGTGCTGTTGTGGAAGTTTGGAACGTGCCTTGTTACATTTTAGTAACGTATTGTAACAATCTTGCAAAGTTGTTTTAGAAAGGTCTTTATTGGTTACGCACCAAAACACACGAACCATAATGCCGGGCCAGACCTGGCCCTTATGCTCCAGCACTAAACATCTATGTGAGGCTGTATCTACAACACACACTAGTTAGACCCGGTTATGAACACTGTAATCAACTATATAAACATAAACACGACAGTCAGTTACATTGGTAACTTGCATGGTTAACATTAACATTCAACATAACACATCAACTGAACAGCATCATGGGAGCACAGTCATCAACAGCTAGGCTCAGATCATTACAGTATTGTCAAGCTCCAATCATCCACCATAGCAAAGAACATAGCTGAAGGTGAACTGACATTTTCTTCATGCCAAGCAAGGCCTTAGTATACTTCATTAATCATAATAACTGAGACTTAATAATGGGTGTTGTGCAATACAAACCTTCAGCTTGTAACATCAAGAATATGATGGATTCACCCTTCTGAAGAAACAGGGTAAGTGAGGTCACCTACTTGAGTTTGACAGACGATCTTGGTCACAACACGGTCCACCCAATGCTCGGGATGTCACCCGACTTGAATTATCAAAGCAGCAACACTGGCAGGTTTTAACATACGACTTATGGCCACAGCATATTTCTTCTGATGTAACTTTTGTTAAGACCCTTCTATCTGTGAGAGGCCCACAGCAAAGTTGAGAGGACTTGTTGTAGATTTCTGAGAAAAGAAGAGCCCTTTCAGTGAAAAGAGAAAATACATCTTGCATCTGTAACGTTCATCGTTAAGACAAAGACAGCATTGACGAAATAGAAGCACAGATTGAAAGATTGAGGGATGATAAACTGTCATCACCTTTATCAGATACTGTAGTATCGTAGGCTATAGGCTATGTGCTAAAATACCAATGCTGTAACGTAGTGGAAAAACATTTCACGCACCATTTCCACAGCAACCAGTTTCTGGATGATCACGCAGGTGGATGCGACCGCCACAGCAGATTTCTGTTTCAGAGTTGGAGGCAGAGGAGCCACAGCACTTTTCTTGACCTTTTTTAATGGTACCTATCAATTTATGACATACATTACAATCCCACAGAAGTCTAGCATATTTTACCAAAATACCTTTCTTGCTAGCTCAATATACAAGGCCTATTGATTTTAATGTGTTACATTTTTGTCATAACATAAAATATTTTTATTTTGACATTATAATATTAAAGGTTTAAAAAAACATGTTGCATTATGATGTTAGATTTGTTATCCTCTTCCTCTATGGCTGCAATACATGGCAACATCTTTGCTTTCAAGATCATGCTATCTAGAAGTTTTGTTTTTGTGACATGCTTGGTTAAACTTCAGGTGAACCCATCATGATTGACATTGCAAATTGGGCTTTTTTTGCCAAATATTGTTGTATAAGTGCTATGGTATTAATGATTACGTTTCAGGTTTTATGGCTAAGTATACTTGGCCCTTGGAAGTTTGGAGTGTGCCTTGTTACATTTTATTAACGAATGAAGCTCCAATCATCCACCATAGCAAAGAACAAAGCAGAAAGTGAACTGACATTTTCTTCATGCCAAGCAAGGCCTTAGTATACTTCATTAATCATAATAACTGAGACTTAATAACGGGTGTTGTGCAATACAAACCTTAAGCTTGTAACATCAAGAATATGATGGATTCACCCTTCCGAAGAAACAGGGTAAGTGGAGTCACCTACTTGAGTTTGACAGACGATCCTGGTCACAACATGGGCCACCCAATGCTCGGGATGTCACCCGACTTGAATTATCAAAGCAGCAACACTGGCAGGATTTAACATACGACTTATGTCCACAGCATATTTCTTCTGATGTAACTTTTGTTAAGACCCTTCTATCTGTGAGAGGCCCACAGCAAAGTTGAGAGGACTTGTTGTAGATTTCTGAGAAAAGAAGAGGCCTTTCAGTGAAAAGAGAAAATACATCTTGCATCTGTAACGTTCATCATTAAGACAAAGACAGCATTGACGAATAGAAGCAAAGATTGAAAGATTGGGGGATGAGCCAGATACTGCAGTATCTTATATGTGCTAAAATACCAATGCATTGCCCTGCCGTTATGTAAACACTTAACGCATCATTTCCACAGCACTCAATGTCCGGACTATTTCTGGAGTGGATACGAATGTCACAGCAAATTCCTTGGCAAATATGTAATGGGTGTTTGCACCTACCTTCTATACACATATTTTCCCATGGGTTTTTTCTAGAGTTCAAATAATTTCAAAATGGCTCCTTATTAAAGAGATTAGGCCTATAAGTGGGGTCACTTGAGTCTGGCAGATGGTCCTGGTTACAATACAGGCCACCCAATATTTGTCACCTGACTTTTCCCAAAATTATCAAAGCATCAACACTGGCTGGCTTCAATATATGACTTATGGGCACAGAATACTTCTGCTGTCAGAACTTTTGTCAAGACCTTTTTGTCTTTCAGAGGCCCTCAACAAAGTTGATCTGTATTGTAGGTTTCGTTTCTGAGAGAAGGTTTCAGAAGAGCTCTCAGTGAAGAGAGAAAACTTCTTTCTTTAGTTGCCTCTGTAACCTTAATTTTTCAAACATAAATTTAGACGGTATTGACACAATGATGGAGGGAAGACTGAAGGATTGAGGGATGATAAACTGTCATCACCTATATCAGATACTGCAATATCTTATATGTGCTAAAAGACCAAAGCATTGCCCAGTAGTTAAATAAATTCACTCACCATTTCCACAGCAATTGATGTCTGGACCACGTGGTTGGATGTGACCACCACAGCAAATTTCGGACTTAGAGTTGAAGGCAGAGGAGCCACAGCATTTTTCTTGGTCTTTTACTATGGTACCTACCAATATAAACAAATATGTTATGATTTCTCAGAATAATACTTTTCAAACATTTCCAGGCAATGTCAGGGTAAACCAGGTTACAGCAGTTTTTTTTCTCTCCTGCTAAAAACATTTGACTGCAAAGTCCATGGCCATACGCCCAAATCCTGAATATAGAAATCTAACGTAAAATCTAACGTTCACCAGTTACCTGTTGAGGTTGCTGTTAGTTTGTTACATTACTTTGTTTTACTTCCTGAAGAGAGTCTTACGGGAGGTGTCATTGCAAGATATTTTTGTATATCGAGAGAGTGTGTGCTTATTTTAGTAAATTGTGCACCTATTTTACTAAATTGTGGTCTCATTTTACTACATTGTGTGCACAATTTAGTATATTGTGTGCTTGCTCTACTACATAGTGCTCTCATTATACTAAATTGTGGTAAATTGTCTCATTTTATTATATTGTGCGCTCAATTTAGTAAATCGTGCGCACATTTTACTAAATCGTGCGCACGTTTTAGGCTACTAAATTGTGCGCTCATTTTAGAAAAATGAGTAAAATGTAAAGTAAAATGAGCACACTATTTAGTAAAATGTGCGCATGAAGGCTTAACATCATGGCTGAGTTGCGACGGTTTCGCGTGAATTCCCTGCTATTTGAAAACAAAGAAGATGGATGCTGCTGATGGTGAACAGCGCGACACGAGTTAAGCTTTTTTAAGTTGGCAAAAGGTTGATCAGCCAACTCTGCTGGTGGGAAAAAGCATGGGACTCATGAGTTGTAGTGCTATTCTATTGCGTGCAGAGGGAATTTAAAAAGGCAACCGTTTATCCCACCCCTCGGATTGAGCACTGCGAATGGTGAGTTGCCAGACCTTGCAACTTGATGTGGGTCTGTCTCGTCAGGCTACACATTTTCTGGATATACACCAAAACATATCTTGCAAGGGTTCCATATAATACCATATAGTAATTACACAAATATTATGAAAACATTGTAGTGATCATTATGACCGCCGTTAGCATAGCCAGCGTAATGGTCATATAGGGATTGTCAAAGTTTTTTTTCAAAAAACCATCAACCATTCCCAGGACACCGAAACACCAGGGCACATGAAACTTGGTGGGGCATGTAGCCCCAATAGACTTTTATGGAAAAATTTTGTTTGGTCCCCGGGGGCCACTACCCCTCGTCCAAAAATTGCAGTTTTTCCTTAATACTAAATAACTACCTGAACCGTGGCACCGAGGATGACAATTTTTTTATGGTATGTTGGTCTCAAGGGCCCGCATCAACTTAGCCCATAACCAGTCATTTGTGATATGTCACCCACGGGTAGGTCGATTCGTTCGCCGCTCACAGGCCTCGAACCCGCCACCTTGACACACACACCGGCATGGGAGACGAACGCTCTAACCACTGAGCTAAAAGCCCAGGCTTCCAACTCAGCGGTTAGAAGTGTTCTTAAGGTTAGGGCTGTGAGGATTTACATGGGCAACTAGCACACTAGCTTAGTCTGCCTCCGTTACACTCACCTTCCTAAATCCTCACTCCCATCCGGGTCACGGCACCAATGTCACAAGGTCGGTTCGTTAAGCTGCTCCTGCCTCCGTTACACTCACCTTCCTAAATCCTCACTCCCATCCGGGTCACGGCACCAATGTCACAAGGTCGGTTCGTTCGCTGCTCACGGGCCTCAAACCCGCCACCTTGACACACACACCGGCATGGGAGACGAACGCTCTAACCACTGAGCTAAAAGCCCAGGCTTCCAACTCAGCGGTTAGAAGCGTTCTTAAGGTTAGGGCTGTGAGGATTTACATGGGCAACTAGCACAGTAGCTTAGTCTGCCTCCGTTATACTCACCTCCCTAAATCCTCACTCCCATCCGGGTCACGGCACCAATGTCACAAGGTCGGTTCGTTCGCCGCTCACGGGCCTCGAACCCGTCCCCTTGACACACACAGCGGCATGGGAGATGAAAGCTCTAACCACTGAGCTAAAAGCCCAGGCTTCCAACTCAGCAGTTAGAAGCGTTCTTAAGGTTATGGCTGTGAGGATTTACATGGGCAACTAGCACACTAGCTTAGTCTGCCTCCGTTACACTATCGCCCCTATCTTCAGATGAGATGTTCTGAACTGCACCGAATTTCATGTGTAAGATTAACCTGACATCCTCTGGGGGTATGCCAAGTTTCGTGTTCATTCATGGCGTGCTATAAAATAAATGCATTTATGTGTACATTTAGTGACTGTACACCCATCAGCCTGTAGATGGTGATGTTGAGCGAAGGGTTGCTGGAAGAGGATGATACCTGAGACTTTCTAATGAGGAGACACAGCACTCAAAAAATCCTCCTTAGAAATGCATAGTGTTAGTGAATACATTGTGCCAATTATGTGTTGGGATCTCGCCATTGGAGTTATGTTGGTGTCGTGAAGCCTTGCACACACGCATTTCTGTTGAAATAGATGCCCGATAAGTGCCCAAAAAGCATTACAATATGGCCGCCGAGTGGAGGGACTTGCCTAAAAAGACTTTAATGATACTCTCACACACACTCTTTCACGCAAACACACACACACACACATATAAACACACACGCACACACACGCACACACACATGTGCACGCATACACACACGCACGCATGCACACAGACACATCCACGTGCACAGACACACGCACACACACGTACGCACGCACAAATACACACACGCGCACAGACACACACACATACACACACACACACACACAGACACACATGAACACACATGCATGCACGCACACACACACACACAGGTGTGGGATAATTTTTATTTTTCTCATTGAATGTTTAGTATACCTTATATACATGTAGTGAAATCTAATTGTCATCTCCTTACTCTGACCCTTGTGTTTTCTGAAACTCCTACGTTAGAATGTTTAGTTAAATTAACCCTTGTGTCAGCGAATTGTGGGTAACCTTCAGGATGGGGGGTCATAAACATTTCTTATCTTTGTCAAAACACCAGATGGTTAAGTGGGGTTGTAAACATTTCTTATCTCTGTTAAAATACCAGAGGGTTAAGTGATTAATGGAGGGTGACAACTTGTGATTTTCCATGGGTGTGGGCTAAGGTATAAGAGTTGGCTTCACCCACAGATGTGTGGGCTTGTTACTTTGACATTTCATGTGTGTAACATGCTCCCGGCGTCGTGAATAAAGCTGCAGTCTCACACCCTTGTCTTGCATTAATTTTGACCACACAGGCACGCACATACTATCAGTATCGGCAATTATAAGGGGCGATAAATAATTACAAATTCAATAAAGAAAAACCATATATTGCTTTTTCATTTAGGCTGCATTTCCAGTATCAGCCAGAGGGCAAAACACAGTAGCAGTTCCAGTATTGGCGTTACGTAATTTGTCCACTAGATGGCACAGCGTCTTGCTGCAAGACACACATGCATTGCTAGACTTGTTCCTCACTTACTTCCTACAAGGACAACACAAAAGTAGCTTACGGCAGAGAATTTCTAATAAGGGTAGGATGATTTTCACATGAAATGTAATTCCCATTTCTTCTTGAAGCCAAAATAAACCTGAGAATGTTTATCGGACAGGCTTGGTTTTTACTGCATGCATATTAATCTTACACCAGCTTAATGTTATATCCATAGGTTCACTAGTTCTCCATCGGTATGATTGCTATGCTTGAGTGTAAGTTAAGCGCATATTTGGCAAAGCAGTAGGCCGTTGTCCTGGAATGCCTGAAGCGGAGTTCGCGATAGAGCGATGGCCGCTTGCACCACCCTGTGTAAGGAGGATGAGTAACTGGGCTATGACCCTGCGGCAGTAGGCAGGTGAGTTAATTGCTGTCAATCATCCCTAAGGCTCCTCCCGAACTTCATTTAGAAGTAAATAAAATAATGTTACCGTTAGCATTGGTTGAGTGATAGAGGCTAGTTTGATTGTTGGTGAATTTGTGAAAACATGGACGCAGTTATACCAAGCAAATTGATAAGAGCACTTTAATCGTCTCTTTCGACTGTCATCCCATTCTTTTCTGACCATACTGACAGCAGGAGCAAAGTTAGCTAGAGCTTTGCTGGGGCACAGGCCCCCAACTCACAATACATTAAAAAATTTCTTTTTTTTTTTTTTAATGTGCACGGCCAGCCTGTGCTCTTTCTCCTCTCTCTTCTCCTCCTCTTTGACCTTCTCCTCCTCCTCCTCCAGCACTCTCTCCCTCAATTGTTGTAGCAGCCACTATCCAGCAACATCCAAACACATAGGCATAAGTAGGCCTATACTCACTGCATGAATTTAATAGGTTTTCCTGCTAACACAAGGGAAGCTTATTTTTAGTCAAAATTGAGATATATACTTCCCTCCCAGGCAAGGGTTCTATAGTCATCCTGGTAATACTGCAGTTCTTTGTAGCTTAAGTTTGCCATTAAACCATTGATCAAATCACAGCACTGGCTATTACCAGCATAAATGTTAATGTTACCGTTAATGTGGGCAATTATCATACCTCCCTCGTCCTCTCATCTCTCCTCACTGTTCCTCTCCCTCTGCCTCTGTTCAGGAAGAATTGTTTGATGTACATCTCTGAGTAGTTTATCAGAAGGCTATGTTTAGTTTTACAGTAGGACAGCTTCACAAACAGTATAGGCTACTTTTACAGGACTCTCTACAGTATACTATAAATCATTATTAATTGTCCGCATGTGTGCATGCGGCCTATGCATGGTGTGAATGTGTGTGTGAGGGAGAGAGCACAAGCTGGTAAACTGTTGCTAAATTTAGGCTACAATGACGCTAAGCATTGAATAACAGATGCTAACTAGACTGCATTTCCGGTGGGAACTGCGAAAGTGTGCTTTCCCTGGTCCGGTCACCAACGTGAGCAGACAGTGGCATACGCTATGCTGAACCTGGCTAGATCCAAGCATTGTAACAGTGCCTTTCAGTGTTGGAGCAGTGGCAATATCTCAAAATCTCTAGGAGAGGGCTATTCAACTATTAGCTTGCAGGGTGAATGTGGTTCGTTGGATTTTACCTGTGGCCTGCCTTCGAATTTAGCTTCTATGAAGATCAAATCAATAAAATAAAACGACAGCAGTGGTTGGCTGCAAAAATAAATAATGTCACGTGTCTTTCGCCTCTCAAACTGGGCTATCAGGTAACCTACAGAAGAATTGAAATTATGAAATATGACCAAGGCATTAAAATGCTGCTTGTTTGTCAGGATACTTTTTCACTGATTTATTTAAAAAATATGAGCTATGAGTGTGAATGTTATATATTCCATCCCCTAATTCTGTTTTACTGGTTTATTTGACAAATAATCTATATGGATTTGCTCTATAAAGACCATGGGCTATATCTTGCACTTTAGCGCAATTGACTTCGCGCAAATCGCTTTGTGGGCGGATCTTGGGCGCTGTTTCTATTTTACCGGCGGGATCATGACTGTTGTGCCTGACGCAAATCTAAAATGGGGTGGTCTGAAGTAGCTACATAAATCATGGGTGTGGTTTGGGCCTAACGTGCAATAAACCAATCAGAGCATCATCTCACATTCCCTTTAACAACAGGCACGCTTGTTCCATAGCGGATTGCTATTATGATGGCGGATTTGCCAGGCGCAGCCAGGAACGGTTCACAGCGCTATAGTCAGTTGGGAACAGTTTGCTATTGATTTTTCCTCTTGACAAAATGTAATACAGAAATGTCACTTTCCGATGTTTTGGGATCACTCTCACTGAATCACAAGGTTATGAATGCATGGTGATATTTTTGCAATGTAATTTACCTCACTATAGAGTATAGACAATGCAGATCTGTCAGATAAGCTCTCCTCTCCCATGCTGCTGCTGGGGCATTTGGGTTAAATGGCATTGGCATGCAGTTCAACATCACGTCTCATTAAGTCCTCTAATATTTCCTAATTTATGTCATCAACACATCCGTGATTCGTGAAAATGTGTACGCTAGATTTATACCTATTTTTTCACATTGGACACCACACTGATTTCCCTCGTGTAGCAATATTTGTCCTTGTAATTATGTATGGCTTGGAGAAACGGGAACTGCGTCGTATAGATGAGAGGAGCAAAGTGCATTGCGCAACACAGGCGCCCAAGCAAGCGCTCCTGCAGGTGTAACCATCAGGCAACAGAAACAGTTTTCAAGTTGACCTTTCCAACTCTGCACAGTATCCCATTAACTGCATGACAATAGGCTATTTACAATATTTTATGTAAAGTAGAGTTTGTAAACACGTCATCATCAACTTAATGCACGCACAACTTTTGTTTGAGCAGGAGAGAGAATAACAATGAATGGACGCAGCAACTACAGAAATTGTTGCCAAGGCTACTTGCTGCTTTCTTTTACTGTCTATGGTTGCTGGTTAACAGACTTCAAGGCCATCATGGATATAAAACGTTTTTTGAAAACAAGAAAGGATGGAGGGAACATAGCAAAGCTTGGGAGTTATTTCAGATGGGCTACAACAAGGTAGGCAAAATTGTGGTGCTTGTCAAAACCTTAGCGCAGCTGGAATAATGCTTAGGCTGATGTTAAAGCGCACACGATGTTTAAAGCCATACACAACGGTAAATTGGAACAAAACTAAAGGTGACTTTAGCCTTTATAGGGCTGTATAAAGTTGTCCAAATTAATAGGTCGTAATTAGGCGTTGTTGTTGTAAAGATATTGCATGTAGATGTACTATATAGGCTAATACATTTTTAGTTGACCAATGCACGAACAAACCCGGGAAACGGACAAATATTATCAAGGCTTTGAATGTTTCCTTCTGTGCACAGGGTGTCTGTAGATCGGTGTGCATAGCATTCATTACTGCAGGCCTGTGGCCATGCATGCACCCTTAAAATAGCATCTGAATTTGCGCCACTGACTTTAGACCAGGAGGTTCCTGGTCTGTGGCGGAATTGTTTTCTGAAACTGCAAAATATCAAGTGGGACCGTTTGCGCCGGAACACGCCCCCACTTTTCGCTGAAACGCCCCCGTGGGGAAAATTCCAATATGCGCTGACTGCAAAATAGGAAAGACAAAAGCGCGAGTATACAAAGTCAATTGCGCTAGAGTGCAAAATAGAGCCCCTTATGTCTGTTATGCCTATTGATGTATCTCAGAATAAAGGAATGTCCACAACATCAAGTGATGTTTTTTTTTTTTTTTTCTTTTCTCACTCATTTTACTTAAATGTAGCTGAATACTCATGAACGCATATATGTATATGTATGTATATGTCTCTAATAGCCACAATGGGAGTAATTTTAGCAACATCGTATTTTGAGTGGCCCATAACGACCCAGTGGATCATGAAAATGTGCCAAAATTCACATTCCTTGCTTGTTGTTGGTACATTAATCCCATTCAGATTGCCATTTATCTATGATATAAGAGTTTAGTATAGGTTTAAGGTCTGGGGCAGGGATTTGACATTCATTGAGGGCTTGCTTAGCAGCACTGTCCGCTTTCTCATTTCCCCTCAGACCAACATGGCCTGGGACCCAGCAAAAAACTACACTCAAGTTCTGGTTCTTTAGACGTTCTAGTTTATCAAGCTCAGCTTTGCATACTTTTGCACATGTAAAAATTAGAATAAAAACCTCCCTTCAACTTTTGTACATTTAGAACTAGATGTACCGCAGAGCGGTAAAATATGACCGCCGCCCAGTCCAGCACATGTTTTCCACAAAAATAAGTCACGCTGAAAGGCATCTGGTATCTGCTAGACAACAAGTACCAAAACATGATTAGTTCATAGATTTCACATGTAATATACATTTTATACAACCCCACCCCCATCTTGCCTGTTCATAATTCTGAGAAATTCTTGAATTGTGTGCATGTGTGTGTGTACATGTTTATGTTTATGTGTGTGTGGGTGGGTGTGTGTGCGTGCATGTGCATGTGCTTGTGTGTTTGCCTGTTTATGTGCCTGTGTGTGTGCATGTGCATACATGCGTATATATGTCTACTGTGTGAGTATGTATCATACGTAGGATTACTGTGAATGTATGTGTGTGCGTGTGTATCTGTTTATGCACATGTGTGCATATGCAATGGGTTTACATGACCCCTGGAGGCAAACATACGGAAAAAATTGGTCATCCTATGCCCTACGGTTCTCAAGATATTCAAAGAAAACTGTGTCTGCCCTACCCTCCTTTCGGGGGGTCCAGTCCAGCGGGGGGGCTACAGATCAAAACGAAAACAGGAGGTTCCATGCTATCCATGTGGGGTTACATGCCCACCAAGTTTTGTGTACCCCGGTCTTACAGTGTCCCGGGAATCCTTGACGGAAATTTGGACATGCGAAAAAAAAAAAAAAAAAAAAAAAAAATCTGACTTCGCTGCGCGGCGGTCATAATAATACTCTCATATAATGATAATTAGCCAAGTTAGATTTAAACACCATTACAGTGTACTGCAAAGTATTGCAGGTATGAATATCACATGGTTCCACTCCAGAGTCATCTATAACTCCATAAACACCCATGGCATGATACTGAATTGAAGTGCGTGGTAAAGCAGGAATGATACTGTGTGAAGCTGAACAGTGTGGAATTGGTGGAGAAACAGGATGGCTGGGGCTGGTAATCCATAGACATAGATAAATGTGCATACCAATTAATCTGAAATTTTAAGTATTTCTTTTTTTTTCAGATCTTGTGCATCCTCACATTGGAGTCCTGAGTTCATGTACAAAGGTTTGGTTTCGATATGTGAAAGCGTTCCTGAGATAATGACAACTTCCTGTTTGGCGGCTACGCTACCGATTTCGTTTGGCTGTGACGAGCAAACGCTTGCGAAAATGAAAAATCCTTCTAGTAACTTTTGTGAGGCTTGGTCCAAGGATCATGTACGTAAAGTTCGGACCAAATTTGTGACCTGTGAAATTTTAGTTTCGCTTTCTATTAAGTCCGATATGGCGGAGGAACGATAACGCCGCATAACGCCATCTTCTCGAGCAAGTTACACTGGTACTGCCTGGACGTTTTAAAGTTGCAACAGTGTCTCTGTCTCAAAGGGCCTAGGCGGAGGAGCTGGCAAAAAATTAGGAAGACGGGAATAATAATAAGAAAACTTAAGAAGAACAAATATAGGTGCAAGCAGCAATATGAGGGCCTAGCAGTGCGCAATAGCAGGAATGGCGTTGCCATGGCATGAGCAAGCACTCACAGCAAGTTTGATGGCAATTGGATAAAGAACAGCTGAGAAATAAGCTCATATACTTTGTTACAGTGCCCCTAGAGCCCAAATTACAGCAATGTCCTTGTGAGTCCTCACATACAGCTACCATGTCCCCCTACCAAGTTTGGACTTCATACACCAAACCATTGCTTAGATGTGAGCTCACTTTCTTTATTACAGCACCCCTAGAGGCCAAATGATACCACTTCTCTTGCATGTCCACACAATCAGCTAGTCCCTGTATCAAGTTTGGACTTTCTACATCAAAGCGTTGCTGAGATAAGAGCTCACTTCCTGTATTGCAGCGCCCCCATAGAGGCCAAATGATGCCAATTTCCTAGTGTGTCCTCACAATCATGTACCAAGTCCTTATACCAAGTTTGAAGTTTGTACATCAAAGCATTGCTGAGATATGAGCTCACTTCCTGTATTGCAGCGCCCCCTATAGAGGCAGGCCAAATGATTCCAATATCCTTGTGTGTCATCCGCAATCGTTTGTGCGGCTTGGTCAGAAGATCATCTCCGTCAAGTTCCGTGAAAATCGGATGAAATTTGTGACCGCTGAAACTTTTCGTAGAGTTTGGACTAAATCCAATATGGCGGAAATCCAATATGATGGAAAGTGACGTAATAGGAGTCATTGAACTCAGGTCGGTCCAGGGATTCCAACAGTTCCTGATCGGATGCACCGTTCAACAGTCACATGCGTGAATGCAATCCAGTTTTGACCCATTGGTGGCGCTAGAGTGTTGGGCATAGAGTTCTGTAAATTGGTGAGAGTTATCATGGGACGGTCCTGAATCAGTGCGCCGAATTTCATAATTTTCGACCCAGCGGTTCAATTTTCGACCAAATTTTGGCCCGTTGGTGGCGCTAGACTGGGTTTAGAGCAGGGCTCCAAACCGGTTCAAGGAACGAAAACGAAAACCGAAAACGAACGGAATTTTACGAGGAGCGGAAACAGAAACGAAAACAAAATGGTCTTCAAAACAACAAAACCGGTTAATAACTTTTTTTTTTCGTTCTCTATATATTTTATAAAATTTCACAAAAGCATATCCTAAGTGTTCTACTCGTATGATTGTAGGCGAACAGCCTAATAATTTGATTTCTGCAGTTTGAAAAAAAAAAAAAAACGAATAAATGGACCTTTGGTCCAAATGTGTATATTTTGTCTTGCTGTTGTAATGTAACCTATCCGTCTGCCACTTAGGATCTTAGGCCAGCTCAGAGCGTAGGCTACTGAAACTGATTTGGAAATTGTTTGTAGCCTATGCGTAATAGCCTATTTTGCCTGTTCACGCCTTTGTCGCTTTGAAGTCGGGATTTGAAATGTTTGCGCAATTATAGTAGCCTGGCGGGGCCATCCTATATCATTGAGATGTATAGTCTGGCATGAACCATTCACCTCGCTTTAATCCAAGGGCGGCAGAGAATTGTCTTTCAAACTGCCTAGGCATGCAATAGGCCAGCTGCCTTCACGACCATATCCGTATCCCGGTCGGCAAAGCGGTAAATACATCCTTTCTTTGAAAGTAATGACTTAAGTGCATTGTGTTGCTCAACTTTCAAAGAAAAGCACAAGTCCAACTCCTCCAAAGTTGACGTAACGCCGATTCAAAACAACCGCTCTTCGCTCGCCAGAGCCACCTTCCTTGTTGTTCACAGTCTTGGGACTGTCGTTATCCTGTTAAGCCCGCCTTTAAGACTCTCTAACAAAATAGAGCGCTGTGATTGGAGAACATCCACGGTGCTAAGCCAATAGAAATCCCTATGGTTCGATACTAGACGTACAGGCTGAGCAAATTAATTTGCCGCCACTAGGGTGCGTCTGGATTTCTAGGCTACAATTATAGCCTATTCTATGTAGAAGAGTTAAACAGGAAATTTGAGATAGGCCTTGTCAGCAACAGACAGGTTAGTTTATAAACAGGGTTGGAATTATAGCAAGCCTTTGAAGATCTCCATATGGATAAAACTTAGGCTACAACCAGGTAAGGAGTTTAGCATTATCCAGAAATATTTTGATAAGAAATTATTTATAGGCATAGGTTAGGCCTACAGTAAGTCTGTAGGCTATGGGATGGATAGCCCATCTGAATGTTTTTGGATGCCGCCTGTGATTTATTATTTTGGGCATAGCTACGGTATAGGCTAACTCAAGGGGAAATAATGAGTACGTCTATTCTAAGGTAAAGTCCACAAAAATAGACTTGATAGGCCCGCCAAACACTGCGGAACTTTAAGAACGAGCGATATTTTATGTTCCGAATGGTTCAGGACCGATATGTTGGTGGCGGAACGCATGCAAGAACGAAAACGTTAAACATAGGCCTACCCAAACCGTTCGGAACGGAACGTTTGAAAAATAATTTCGTTTTCAAGCCCTGGTTTAGAGATCCGTAAATGATCGTGAGTGGTCAGTGGAGTGTCCTGAAACTTTCTGCCACATTTCAGCACTTTTTAGCCAGGCGTTCTATGGGCTGCCAATGACTTCAAAGTCAGAAGTATAATAATAGGAAAAGCTAGTAACTCAATGGGTGCCTTCGCAGCTTCGCTGCTAGCCCCCCAATAAGTGTGCTTTGCAAGCACACTTAATTATGTGGGCAACATTCTCTAACAGCGATCAACATCTTTTTCTGTCAAACAAGTTGTGAATTTGTTGCAACATTAAAACAGGGGACGACTTACTCTGTACTGTACTGTTCTTCCTAGGCAACAACAACTTTTTCTTCTTATTACAGTGCATGAAAATGCACTGTACTGTTCTTCCTAGGCAACTTCTTCTTCTTATTACAGCGCATGAAAATGCACTGTAATGTTCTTCCTAGGCAACTTCTTCTTATTATTATTATTCCGCTTACCACTTTTTCCGTACGCAATTTCTCTTGAACAGTTTAACTTAGAAACTTCATTCAAACTTTGTAACGTGGGTCTTCAAACAGATCAGGTTGGTATGTCTTTTTCAACTTTGAAACTTTTATACTTTTTAAACTATTAAAGAAAACTTTTAAAAATCCTTAATAGACTTTTGCCGATTATGACATCATAATACGGCCATTAAGCAATTAGAATCCTATGGCAGGTGTTCAGGCCACCTGGATCAACTGCCAGTCTCAGGCTTTAAGCATATAAACTGGCCCTATTAAGACTACACATCCTGTTCAACTACTTCCTCTGCCAAAAACTTTTTCAAAATAAAAGTCCTCACTACAATATTTCACTATTAAACAATTTAACCCTTTAAACTACTGAACTTTTTAACTGTTCAGCCATTGTAACTGTTACTTGCCATCAACTATGACTCCTACCCACTGTAGCTAGTTAGCATGGTTAGCATTGTTAACATGTTAACATTGCTAGCATTGTTAGCATTTTTTTGGCAAAACTGCTAAAAATTATTAGCTAAGTTAGCTAAGTAACATGGTTAGCATAGTTAGCATTGTTAGCATGCTAGTTAGCATAACTACTAAAAATGATTAGCTAGGTTAGCTAAGTCACATAATTAGCATAGTTAGCATGTTAACATTGTTAGCATGCTAGTTAGCATAGTTAGCATCACTACTAAAAATGATAAGCTAGGTTAGCTAAGTCACATGGTTAACATCGTTAGCATGTTAACATTGCTAACATAGTTAGCATGTTTAGCAAAACTGCTAGAAAACGTTAGCTAAGTTAGCTAAGTAGCATGGTTAGCATAGTTAACATTGCTAACATAGTTAGCATGTTTATCAAAACTGCTAGAAAACATTAGCTAAGTTAGCTAAGTCAAAGTCAAAGTCAGCTTTATTGTCAATTTCTTCACATGTTCCAGACATACAAAGAGATCGAAATTACGTTTCTCACTATCCCACGGTGAAGACAAGACATATTTTACCAATTAGGTCCACAGACAAACATAACATTCAAGTAAACAAAAAAGTAAGTAAATAAGTAAATAAGAGGGCACATATAATAATGAAAAAAAATAAGAGCAGCAAAATGTGGTTGAAATTGTGCATAGACAGTCAATAAAAATACTAGTGGTAAGTAGCATGGTTAGCATGTTATGTTAGCACTGCTATAAAACATTAGCTAAGTAACATGGTTAGCATAGTTAAAAATCTTAGCATAACTGCTAGCTACTATATCTACTATATCTACTATCAACTACTTTTAGTTATCGTCAAATATATACCTATACACAGCCATTAAACTATTTGAATATCAACATTAATTAAACTTCCAGTCTGTCAACAACTTTTAAACTATTTACCTTAAACTTTTAAACAGTCTACTTTTAAACTATCTATTAAACTAGCTGTCTATCAACATTTTTTAAACTATCTCCTATCAACAACTTTTAAACTATCTACATTCAGCTTTTAAACAGTCTACTTTTAAACTATCAACTTTTATTAAGCTATGCAACCACCATGTCTATCCTAGCATCACCATAGTAACCATCTCTGTATTATCTGTTTTAACTATAAATTATATTTTACATCACAACTTTAGCATTTTCATGCACTGGTAATTCCTTGGAATTGCATTTCTAGTTATTATTATTATTCCGCTTACCACTTTTTTCGTACGCAATTTCTCTTGAACAGTTTAACTTAGAAACTTCATTCAAACTTTGTAACGTGGGTCTTCAAACAGATCAGGTTGCTATGTCTTTTCAACTTTGAAACATTTATACTTTTTATTAAATTTTTATTAAAGAAAAACTTTTTAAAAATCCCCATTGACTTAACATTGTGATTGTGACATCACAATATGGCTATTAAGCAATTCAAATCCTATGTCAGGTGTTCAGGCCACCTGCAGTCTCAGGCTTTAAGCATACAATCTGGGTCTCTTAAGACTACACATCTCTTCAACTGTTTCCTCTGCCCAACCTCACTACAATAATTCACTGTTAAACAATTTAACTCATTAAACTACTGAACTTTTTACATTCAACTTTTAAACAGTCTACTTTTAAACTATCTCTCTATTAAACTAGCTGTCTATCAACAACTTTTAAACAATCTACTTTAAAACTATCATTAAACGATCTATCTATTAAACTAGCTGCCTATCAACAACTTTTATCTATGTCAACACTTGTCATCAACTATGACTCCTACCAACTGTAGCTAGTTAACATTGTTAGCATGTTAGCATAGTTGTTTTTTTTAGCATTTTTAGCAAAACGGCTAGAAAACATTAGCTAAGTTAGCTAAGTAGCATGGTTAGCATAGTTAAAATTGTTAGCATTGTTACCATTTTTAGCAAAACTGCTAGAAAACATTAGCTAAGTTAGCTAAGTAGCATGGTTAACATAATTAGCATGTTAACATTGTTATATCATAGTTAACATTTTTAGCAAAACTGCTAGATAACATTAGTTAAGTTAGCTAAGTAGCATGGTTAGCATAGTTAGCTTAGTTAAAATTGTTAGCATAACTGCTAGCAAACATTAGAGCCATTCCAACTTTTAGTTATCATCAAATATCTACCTATACACAGCCATTAAACTATTTGAATATCAACATTCATTAAACTTTCAGTCTGTCAACAACTTTTAAACTATTTACATTCAACTTTTAAACAGTCTACTCTTAAACTATCATTAAACTATCTATCTATTAAACTAGCTGTCTATCAACAACTTTTAAACTATCTACATCCAACTTTTAAACGGTCTACTTTTAAACTATCATTAAACTATCTATCTATTAAACTAGCTGTCTATCAACAACTTTTAAACTATCTACATTCAACTTTTAAACAGTCTACTTTTAAACTATCAACTTTTATTAAGCTATGCAACCACCATGTCTATCCTAGCATCACCGTAGTAACCATCTCTGTATTATCTGTTTTAACTGATATTTTACATCACAACTTTTGCATTTTCATGCACTGGTAATTCCTTGGAATTGCATTTCTAATTATTATTATTCCGCTTACCACTTTTTTGCCTTGATTTCTCTAGAACAATTTAACTTAGAAACTTTGTTCAAACTTGGTAACATAGGTCTTCAAACGGACCAGGTTGCTGTGTCTTTTCAACTTTGAAACTTTTATACTTATACTATTAAAGAAAAACTTTTAAAAATCCCCATAGACTTAACATTGCCGACAGACATCATAATCTGACCATTAAACAATTAGAATCCCTATGCCAGGTGTTCAGGGCCACCTGCAGCCTCAGGCTTTAAGCAGAGAGGGTTAAAAGGGGGCGAGGCGCAAGCGTTCGACAATTTCAGCGTTCGATTATTGCAAGGGGAGGGAAAATCCCCTTTATGCAGACCAGAGTAAGCCCTCGCTGCACTAATGTCAATGGAGACTTGTGGAATTTTACCAATAAATTGGTCATTATGTCTTTCTGGATTTGTTGAGGGTTTTGGAACATTTTGTCATAATCTGTAAGTATTTGGGATCATTTCAAGCCTAAAAGTGTAATTTTTTAGTGTTGGTTGTAATAAAATAACAATATCAGACCATGCTGCCAGTTACTGTCCAGTTGTTAGCATGCTAGCTAGCCTCTTAGCTAAGGTAACATTTTAAACGGAGAAGTGTAATTTCTTTGAAATGACAACTAGCTGAGCTATTAATAAATAATTATTATACGGAAATAATGCCATTTTTTATTTAGTGATGAAAAATGACCATTCTGCACTCCATATCTTTGACACGAACTGATCTGATCTGACTTGACCCAAGTTTGCATGTTAGCATGTGTGACTATGGTGTATGCACACATGATGATTCTTAACTTTTTACTGCATTGCCTGAGATAGGGAACCAATCACAGAACAGGGGGGAAAGCAAGACGATGATGAGCTATGCACAGACGCATTTGATAGACATCCGTGGCACCCAATAAACGGATCTGGGCATTTTTTTCAAATACGAGAAAATGAACGTTTGGTTCCCAGACCACGTCTCATTGAGAAGTGGTGGCGCTAGCCAGGCTAAGTCTTCACATCAATTAGTCACATAGTCCATTGACTCAGGTCATCAATTAGTCAATTAGTAAATCTATCACACAGCTCAACTAGTCATCTCCCCTGCTAGAGGCAATCCAGAGATCTTTTTCTATTACTGGTCAAATATTTCACAATAAACATTTCACAATTTCAGTATCACATTTAGTCATCCTGATATTAGAGTCCATTACATTGTTTACAGTATTTAAATGTCCATATTTGTGTACATATCCGCAATCACATGAATCCATAAAAACACCGATGTTCACAGCAAATACATATTTAATAAACAGTTACACTTTAAAGCACCATTTAGACCATTCATTACAGTTAACCTTTCTATTAAAAATGTGCCCAAAATGTGTTCCATACACAAATATCAGAATTCATATACTGGTTAACTTTCAATTAAAAATGTAGTATATTTTAAAGTGCTTCAGTGCTTGCAAGTACAATTACACCATACAAAATAATAGTAATTCCCCATCTTCATTGCAGAGTACAAGTTACCAATAGACCTTCCTATAAAACTCCACCTATTAATTAAAGTGCAAGTGTTTGATTACTCATATTTTCTGTCAGTGTTAAGATTCAAATTTTCAAAAGACCACAACTTTACAAAAACATACTTAGATCTAGTAGTTCATTCAAACCAGCAGGCTCTACAGTATTTAATTCATGGATCCAAAATGCTTCCCTTCTTAGGAGTTGATTATTCAGATTCCCCCCGCCCAGGCTTAACTCTTTCAATACCCATGAATTTCAGAGTGGAAGGCGATCCATGATTTTTTTCTTTGTAATGTCGAGCAATTGCATAGTCCATATTTCCATTTCTAATTGCGGCTTTATGTTCAGCAATTCTTAATTTGAGATTCCGTTTTGTTTGACCCACATACATTAAACCACATGGACATTTTAACACATACACTACATGTGTGGACAAACGAATTAATACATTCTTTTATATGGTATTTTTTGCCTGAATGTGGGTGGTAGAATATTTTAGTATCACTAGTATTTGAACAATGGGTAACCTACAATCCACCAGCACCTTTTTAAGTTGGCTGTGCAAAGGGATTTCTTCTATTTTTCAAATATTATTATTATTCTTCCAGGCCCTAATTTGGCTTGAACCGCTTATCGTAGAAACTTTGACATGTAGCGCTTGCTGCAAATTTTCGTTCTATGACTTTTCGTATTTCTACGACTTTTACTTTTTGAGATATTAAATAAAAACTAAAGTTAAAATCTCCATAGACTTAACATTGGCTTTATGACATCATAATAGGCTATTAAGGAATTAGAATGCAATCAACTGCACCTGTGCTCTCTCACTGACTGCCTGCAGCAACTTTAATGGAACCTCTTCTCTGTGTCTCTCTCCATTCATAGCATAACAACAACCTAACAACCACATTTATAGCATAGCAACCACTATAATTACCCTAGCAACAGCCTAGCAACCACCTTAAATACCCTAGCAACAACCTAGCAACCACTTTTATAGCATAGCAACCACTATAATTACCCTAGCAACAACCTAGCAACCACCTAGCAACCACATTTATAGCATAGCAACCACTATAAGTACCCTAGCAACAACCTAGCAACCACCTTAAGTACCCTAGCAACAACCTAGCAACCACCTTAAGTACCCTAGCATCAACCTAGCAACCACTTTTATAGCATAGCAACCACTATAATTACCCTAGCAACAGCCTAGCAACCACTTTATAGCATAGCAACCACTATAATTACCCTAGCAACCAACCCAGCAACAACTTTGCATGCACTACATTTCTTTCAGGAAATGCTTTTCTAGTTATTGTTATTCTTCCAGGCCCTAATTTGACTCAAACCGCTTATCAAAGAAACTTGGTTCAAACTTTGACACGTAGCTCTTGAACCAAATTTTTGTTCTATGACTTTTCATATTTCTACGACTTTTACTTTTTGAGATATTAAAGAAACTAAACTTCAAATCATCCATAGACTTAACATTGGCTTTATGACATCATAATAGGCTATTAAGGAAATAGAATGCAATAAACTGCACCTGTGCTCTCTCACTGAATGCGTGCAGCAATTTCAATGGAACCTCTTCTCTGTGTCTCTCTCCATTCATAGCATAGCAACAACCTAACAACCACATTTATAGCATAGCAACCACTATAATTACCCTAGCAACAGCCTAGCAACCACCTTAAATACCCTAGCAACAACCTAGCAATCACTTTTATAGCATAGCAACCACTATAATTACCCTAGCAACAACCTAGCAACCACATAGCAACCACATTTATAGCATAGCAACCACTATAAGTACCCTAGCAACAACCTAGCAACCACCTTAAGTACCCTAGCAACAACCTAGCAACCACCTTAAGTACCCTAGCATCAACCTAGCAACCACTTTTATAGTATAGCAACCACTATAATTACCCTAGCAACAGCCTAGCAACCACTTTATAGCATAGCAACCACTATAATTACCCTAGCAACCAACCCAGCAACAACTTTGCATGCACTGTATTTCTTTCAGGAAATGCTTTTCTAGTTATTATTATTCTTCCAGGCCCTAATTTGACTCAAACCGCTTATCAAAGAAACTTGGTTCAAACTTTGACACGTAGCTCTTGAACCAAATTTTTGTTCTATGACTTTTCATATTTCTACGACTTTTACTTTTTGAGATATTAAAGAAACTAAACTTAAAATCATCCATAGACTTAACATTGGCTTTATGACATCATAATAGGCTATTAAGGAAATAGAATGCAATAAACTGCACCTGTGCTCTCTCACTGAATGCGTGCAGCAATTTCAATGGAACCTCTTCTCTGTGTCTCTCTCCATTCAACTGAATAGCTCACTTCTCATCCCAACTTTCTTTCACTTCCTTTTCTTTACTTTCTCTCACTTTCTCTATCTATCTCTCTATTTCTCCCAATTTCAATAACTTTTAACTATTCTTACATTTTTTACTATTTACATATTTTATAGCATGGTAACCACTATACCAACAAGTTTGCATGCACTGTATTTCCTTCAGGAAATGCTTTTCTAGTTATCTTAGTTATCCAGTGTTTGTCATTCCATAGAGTCTAGGACAACAACTTTCAATTGTTTGTTAATTTGGCAGGCAGGGTTCTCGCTGGCGGGAGGCTAGTCAGTCACTTAGTGGTGGTGCAGTAAAGATGCACATTTTCAGACATCCCAACCTGCAATATGCCATTTCAGGGAGGTACCCCCCAAAATAAATAAATAAAAATAAATATAAAAAATTACTTTAGCCTTCTTAGATACTGAAATAGTGATGAATAGCCTAGAGTTTGTTAAACTCCCTTAAACATGTATTTTGCAATCATTTAACCCGCCATGGGCAATGCTAAAGTCACTGTTACAAACAGTGCAAAATGCAAGACTATCGTTATTTTGCACTCCTATGACAAGGGTACACTTTCGTGTAGTCTGATGTGAAATGGGTCTCTGCCTCTGCCATGACGCTCCTGTTCCTACTGAACTGAACTGAAACAGGCCAATCAGGATGCTTTCTGTCTTGAACAGGCACCCAAGCACTACCTCTCTCTCTCTCTCCATCTCCGTCGTGTGCGCGCTACACTCAGATGCACACACGATTTGAGGTTTCGGTCTCGTGTGCGCGCGTTTGCTCGCTCTAGATTCCGGGAGATTTTATCTAATTTTTTGCGGGCATCAGGGAGCCGTTATCAATATGCGGGAGACTCCCTGAACTTCCGGGAGACTTGGGATGTCTGCATTTTGGTGTGAATTATCAGAATGTTTGCTGTGGTCTGCGGTGTTACTATTTGAGCTTTCTTGCTGTGCGTGTGCATGTGTGTGGGCTCTAGGGCACATCATCAGTAGTCTGCCTCCCCCAGGTAAACACATGCCTTGCTCATTCCGCTCCATCGTGCCTCCTATGGAACTTGTCTGTTAGTTGAGATCATTTTAAATAAACAAAAGTGCAACAAGAAAACATAATAAATATGTTTGTACTTTCCTAACCCAGACTAGTCTTCATGTCTTTGTGCCGTCCTCCCAAAACCTCGGACCTACAACGCTGGGACAAGTCAGCTGCTTTTTAGCCACTAGGCTACACCATTTATCAATGTGCTGACGTTGTCCGGTAGCCTAATTACCGGACATTGGCCGGAAAAAATGTCCGAAAAAAATTAAATCTCTCCGATCAAATTGTCCGATTGAAATTGGCTAATAATCCCGTCCCCTAACGCAATCTGAATTTGAGAATAAGACTTGAGAATATGTAAGCCTATATTATACGTCCTCTGGCTATGTTAGGCTCTACCGTTTGAAAAGTAGGCTATTAAACACGCATAGCCTATGCTGCATTTCAAATAGGAAGCGCACGCTTAAAATGTCCATGTTAAACAACGAACAAATGAGTGAGGCGGTTCAAACATGGCCAGGCCCAGGCACACTTAAAAGTTTTTCTCAGAGGTCAGACGCGATGGGTGATAAATTGGTAATGTCTGAAGCCTGTCTCCACCACCCTCAGATTTTTTTCTAGCGGAAACTCTGAGTGCTGATTTTAGAGTCTGAAGATTATAATAGCCTACTAGCCATACCGGCCATACCATACCCGCCTACTCCACAAAAAATTAACCTAGGGAGAGGGTGGTAATCATTCATGACTGTTAGACTTGTTAGACTTGTCTTGTTGGTAACAAGGATCTGCTATTTGGATTCTGAACTGCCGGAGAAGACCATGCTTCACTAAAAGCCAGACTCTATGCCAAGGTCAGGTGTAATGATAACAATAACAGGCCAATAATAATAATAATATTTAGCCTAGAGCTATTGTCACGCATGTGAGTACACATTAAAGTAAGTATAAGTGTATATTCCTTCTCCGTGAGGGAAATTTGGTCTTTATCCCAATACGTAAATTAGTGAAACACACTCAGCGAGGTGAAGCACACACTAATCCCGGCGCAGAGAGCTGCCTGCAACAACTGCGGCGCTCGAGGCTCAGTGAGGGGTTAGGTGTCTTGCTCAAGGGCACGTCAGCCGTGCCTACAGGTCCGAAGCGCTAACCAGTATGCCACGGCTGCCCCCTCACACAATAATTTGATAAAATTGTATAAAATTAAATCAAATCAGATAAAAGAACTGTGTGGAACACATTCCTTTGCTTAATTGCTTAGTTGGCTGCATGAAAGAGAAGGTTACAATTGTCTGCGCTAAAATGAAACGACGTTTCCAATATCATAACATTCTTACAAATTTCTCTGGTGGATTTTTTTGCCTTATTGTGCTACAGTCTTGCCAACCAACACATTTATCCCACTGAAGAATTCCGTGACCATAGACATGGACCATGGACCATCGACATGGAATGTCGTTAGCATTAATAATTGGATTACTAATTAGTACAGATCCTCAACGCAGAAACGGTGTCACTTACCTCTCAGACCTGCTAGTTGTATCAGGAACAGGAACAGTGCGCCTGCAAGCAACTTCTCAATTTTCAGTGTGACCTGGCTTCTCTTCGTGAGGTATGTAGGACTAAAATACATGATTAAATGTGTAAGGATGTGTTCATAGGCTCTGACCTCTCTTAGTCATTCCAGGCAGAGCTACCAATCTCAGTCTTTATTTAGTATAATCATAGCCACCCCCACTCACGTGACGTTTAAAAAAGACAACACTTTGCCTGGGCCTGACCATGTTTCATTGAGATTACAGGGATACTGGGGATATAAACTGTTCGGGAAGTTGACTCACGTATGTTCTAGTTGCGAGCCACTTGGGTGTGGGTGCATGCAGTGTCCTAATGTAGACTATTCGTTGCAATAAAGCAATACACTGACACCAGTATTTGTGTGACGCATTGCAATATGAACCGTCAATAGAATAGGTACACTGGGCCTGGTTATATCCACCTCTTATGGGAATCATTAATTATGGAAACAGCGGGCGACTTTTCCGGTTCTGATAAAAGGCTTGGATTTTTCGCCAGACCATGGTTCATACCAACAAACTAGGCTACTTTTTTTTTTTTTTTTTTTTTAAAGGACGTTAACCTGCGATGGCTATGGTTATAGCAGACTATAGCAGACTTTTTGTGAAGAGATAAATTCGACAGAAAGTGCTTGGTTGGAAAATATATTTTCAGCCCACTGCACTGTGAAGTGATTATTCAGATGCCCAAACGATGTAATAGGCTAATAATTAGGCTATATCTAATGCTGGGAATTTATTTGTCGGTGTAGGCTAGCCTACATTTTTATGAACATGGACATTTTTATTATTAGACTATTATTGAGGTGGGAATATAGGTTGAATTCAGGTCAATTGTGTAAGGTCAACCTAACCAATTTAGCCTAGCCTACCTAAAATTTTGCGTTCCTTCGCAATACGTTTTGCATTACCTTTGCAATAGTTTTGCCTCGCAAAGTCAAAAGTATTAGGGGAACGGAAAACTGTTGCGAGGAAACACAAAACTTACTCTATTTAGATTAGGCCTATTGCCTACAACATTCCATCCTCTGGAACCATATTCGATTTGTGTTTAGCCTATAGCCTAAGCTAAAGCATATTTAGTGGCGGACACATGAAATCCACAGGAAAGCTGAAAGAAAATGAAATATTATTTAGGCTAGCCTATACCTAAAATAAGACGGTGGTGGCATTGGCACCAATATTGGCACTTAGTTTCCCGTGTGCTTTTTCGCTCAGGCTCAAATTCCAGTGTCTTATCAAATTAGCAGGCTATTTATGGTTATGGTTATGGATTTAGCAGACGCCTTTGTCCAAAGCGACACATAAATACAAAACAACATAATAATATTTAAAATTGAACAGGGAACAGATTAAAATGTAGGTCAAATATAGTAAGGAGAATAGTTGTAGTACACAATAATATCAATTCAAGCAATAGCCTAATAAAAGCAATGTAAAAGGGGAAAGGCAATATTAAAACAATAATGTCAATTCAATCAATAATATAAAAACAATGACATGCTAAGACTACATTAAGGAGAATATCAATAATAAACAATAATGTCAAATTAATTAACAGCCCAATTAAAATAAAACAACATTATATAAACCATAACACATAAGCGCTTAAACAACTAAGTATATGTTGAATAGGAATGTCTTTAGACCCCTCTTAAACGACCCAAAACTACCACAGGAACGGAGAGCACTGGGCAGTTCATTCCACCAACATGGAACCACTGAAGAAAAGAGTCTGGAATTAGACCCAGTTTTCATGACTGGTCGACACAACATACGCTCACCAGAAGACCGCAGTGGGCGGTTGGGGATGTAAGGCTTGATTATTGAATTAAAATAACTAGGAGCAGATCTAGTTAGTGTCCTATAGGCCAAAGTGAGAGATTTAAATGTAATTCTGGCTACTATAGGGAGCCAATGGAGAGTAACTAGGAGAGGAGTTACATGTGTCCTCTTTGGCTGATTGAAGACCAGGCGTGCTCCAGCATTTTGAATCAGCTGTAATGATCTTGTTACACAAGCGGGTAAGCCAGCTATTTCTAACTGCTTCAAACGCTTCACATCATATGTTTGATGTTTTTTCTGCTTTATTCGTTAGATAGACCAACCTATCAATTAATAATTATTTTCAGAATATAGAATGCCTGTAAGCAACACACATAATATGTTGTAGGCTACAGTTTTCTTTATACAAATGACATGTCCCATGTTGTTTGGGGAATGGTATGTTCTAGAAAGAATGGTGTGTTCTAGAAACTTCAAGTGCAGATTATATGTATGTTGCTTGTAGGCCTATATACTGTATAAATGTTATAAGTGAAATTCAAATGTTTTTAAAACATTTAGGCAAAATCAAAATGTGTTAGCCTTTATGCCCCGCTCTCAGATGGTAGCGCATCTTATAACAGGAACTTCTTACTGAGGTCCTCAACAGGCTACAGGGAATTTACAACTAAGAATATATTTATAAACTTAGCCCATGTTATTTTTCAAAAATATACATATATATATTTAATTGTAACGAAATCAGCTTTTAGTTTGAGAAAAAGCTCATCAATTCTTTAGGTGGGTTCTATAGGTGGGCGTGTGCGTAGCCTACCATAGCATTTATTCCTGCAGGCACCCCAGGTTGCTTATTTCTGTGTTGAATTTGTAAAGTGGCCTTGAGTCTGAGAAAGGCACTAGGCCTTTATAAATAAAACGTATATATATATATATATATATATATATATATATATATATATATATATATATATATATCATCCGCACTGTGGGCCGCACTGTGCATGATTTTAAAGCTGTGCATTTTAAAATAAAAATGTATTTGCTCTTCATCTCCGGATACTTTATTTGTAGAATTCTGCCACCAATATTCAGGTTGAAACGGAAAAAAGCGCCTCATGCGGTAGCCTACACAAAGGGTTAAATAATTTCCCACTTCTTTCACTGACGGTAATAGACTCCCAAACGGGCTCCCAAAACCACGATCGGTGACCCCTAAATTTCTCTCTCATATTGCTCCTCATAACCCTGAAAACTGTCAAAAAATCTAGCCCGACGTTGTTTTCCTTTTTGAGCGTCTAATCCCAGGACATAAAGCACTGGGGCCGGTTCCCCCATTACGCTCACTCTTAGCATGAGCATGTTCGGGAAACAGAGAGACGGAGACACGCTCTTAAAAGGGTTTTCTACGATTCATCCTCCGATCGTTCGTTTGGTTTTTCCGACTGTTTCCCGAACATGCTCGTAGCGTGAACGCGCATGCACTGCTCTTAAGATGATCTTAAGGGGAGCTGTCCACGTTAATAGTTCTGAAATATCCTCTGATTTGACGGTGATGTCAGGTGACTGCACGTCACAGCTATAGGCCTACCATTTAAACTTCGGATCTACACATTAATTCACATCAATACGAAAATAGAAACACTTTGACATTTGCATGTAAGCATCCCAAGTAGGTTATATACCACACAGAGACATAAATAATTGTAATTATTTTAAGATTAGATTGTTGCACCATGCAATAATTTTTCGCGGTGCCACTTAAGAACACGTTTGAAGATTTTGATGCAGTAGGCTACAGACTAAACCTATGGAGCCCGGGAGAGCTCACTTTAAGTGATATTTTTTCTGGTCGTGATCATTTGTGAGCACGTTTTCCTTTAAGCCCTCGAATTAATAAAACGTGAGCACGTTTTCCTTTAATTGAGCCTTCGAATTAATACAACGTGACCCCGTTGTAAGCCTAAATTGAGCTGTCGAAATATGTATTTCGTGCACACATTTAGTAATTCCCGACATTTTCACCGCTCCCTGTGCTGTGGTGGCAACTTCGTGTACCTTGACATGGACTAGGCCTACAGCTGTCTGTAACAGTTCATATTGGTAATGTGATGGTAACCGTAGGCAGCTAATTAAAGACTTTAGGTGGTCATGGTTTATAGCGGACTTCTACTCTTTGTAGCAGGGGCACTGTGGTGTCAACCGCCAGCTATGGAGACCCATAATGGGGAAATTCTACTAGGCTACAAAGGCTACTCGGGCTCTGTTGTAATGACCGGTTTCCACTATCTCCTGGATTGTTGACTTAACTGTGAGGTCTAGAAGTCAATCGAAGCACATCACAGGGACAAACTGTTGGTACAAATAGGCTACTGCGTATTAGTAATAGCCTAATACCCACCCAATACAATAGGTTCCCTCTAGCGCCCGATGGGCTTCACCAGATAACCCACGCGCACACCAATTGTGCACACAACGAGGTAAGCTTTGATACGGACTATGAAACGGGAGACATAAACAGTGGCGTTCACGATGCTCAGCTCACACCGTTCGCGATAAACACCACAGCTCTGCATACACTTGGACCTCAACAAACACTCAAAACTTCGGCAAACATTCAGCTGGACAATGATGGCAAGGGGCCTGTACAAACACACACAATCATCTGCTCTCCCACCTACAGCCTACCTAACGGGGCTATATCCAGGTGCACTGCAATCAATGAGATTCCCTCTACGTCACTACAAGCGACACACCTCCCCACGTCATTCCCGGGATACCCCTTGACACCACACTATGTTTTTGTGCACACAATTTAATTTCTTCGAGCCCACGTTTTAATTATTCATGGGCGCGTTTTAGTAGATCGAGATCTCGAATATAGCCTACTATAACGTGCTCATGTTTACATGTGTCAAGACAATATTGAGTGCACGTTTTACAAATTGTGGCCATGTTTAAGTAGATCGTGCACACAATGTTCTATAACCATGTTCACAAATTGTAGTCTCGCTTTTTAATAAATTGCCCTTGTTTTAATAAATCATGCCCGTTTTAGTAAATTGTTTTAGTAAATTGTGCCCTCGTTTTACTATGCTTAAAATGAGAGCTTAATTTAGTAAAATGCACAATATATTACATTACATTAATTTAGCAGCCCTCGTTTTACTATGCTTAAAATGAGAGCTTAATTTAGTAAAATGAGCTCACACTATAGTAAAAGCCCAGCTCCTTAACCACTACACTAACCGCCCCACAATATAGTAAATTGTGCACACGATTTAGTAAACCGAGTGCAAAATTTAGTAAAACGAGCGTACGATTTAGTAAAACGAGTGCGCAATATAGTTAAACGAGAGCACAAATTACTTAAACAAGAGCACAATTTAGTAAAACGAGCGCACAATGTAGTAAAACGAGCGCACATTATCTCAACATGCAAAACATTTTGCGATGACCCCTCTAGGGCTCCGTACAAACCACATGTTGCTTTCTCTGCTTTTTACCTCATAGGCCTAATAAAATATTCACTTAGCAAAGATAATGTCAAACTATTCTGGCAACGTCTCGTTTCATAACTTGATTGCATTTTTGTCCGCTTTTCATCACATTATTATGACCATTAAATGTAGGCTATTTTGCACGCTAAAATCTGATTAATCACAGGTAAACACAATAAAG
Organism: Alosa alosa; assembly: GCF_017589495.1. NCBI lineage: Eukaryota > Metazoa > Chordata > Actinopteri > Clupeiformes > Clupeidae > Alosa > Alosa alosa. The sequence continues at coordinate 18,159,293 of NC_063203.1, read as the reverse complement.
AATGGGAACGTAAATTGGATTATGTATTCTAAGTTGTAATTCCTCTGTATGTCCTGTTGGTGACCGGAGTGAGAAGTACTGTTAAGACGCTCTTAGCCGGTAACAAGTACTCTGGAGCACTCGTAGATCTACGAGTGTTTTCACGACGCTCTTAAGCTACGATGGTTTCGGGAAACAGTCAGCAAATCTTAAGACATTCGTAAAAGGGACTTTACGACGCGCTTAGGCTTAAGATGCTTTCGGGGAACTGGGCCCTGGCTTTGTCTTTGTGCCTGCCTGTGAGAGCGTGCCTCTCTATGACACCCTTACCCCTGGAGCTGAGATCAGTATCTATTTCACAGTTTACAAAATGCATGTTATGCACCTGTCCTGCATTTGGTAGCAGGACTAGTGTTCAGAATTGAAAGACGTCTTTCGTTTCGCCATATGCAACTCATCATATGCTCCTTGTTGGTGCCCCCCACTCGATCCCAATCCTCCCCCACCTTTTTTATGCAGCCCTTGCCACTTAATCTACTAAACCCCTCTTCTACTGCACTCTTTACCCCCATTAATGCACAAATAGGCTGACACCAGACATAATTTCACTGCATTTCTTACTTCCAGTAACTATATGCATGTGACAATAAACTTCCTTGTATCCTTGTATCTCCTGTTCTCATTTATTCTCACCTCATATTCTCCTCCTCATCTCCTGTCCTCCTCTCCTCTCCTGTCCTCCTCATCACTTGTCCTCCTCTCCTCATCTTCTGTTCCCCTTCCTCTCCTCTGGTCTTATAGCCTATGCTCCTCCACATCTTTTCTTCTCACCACTTGTGTCAGTTGCATTATGGGAAATGGGGATGCACTATTTGTGAAATTTGGGCCTTTTGCTGTTTAAATTTCATTTAGTTTGTTTGCTTTGATATGTCTTGAAAATAATATAAAGGCTGTGAATATGTATTGTTGTATGTTAATTAGCTAATTGGAAGTGACGTCATGTTGGTTGCGTTTCACACGGATGCTTTTAATGTTGCACACTACACCTAGCCTGGCTAGCGCCACCACTTCTCAAAGAGACGTGGTCTGGGAACCAAACGTTCATTTTCTCGTATTTGAAATGCCCAGATCCGTTTATTGGGTGCCACGGATGTCTATCAAATGTGTCTGAGCTCATCATCGTCTTGCTTTCCCACCTGTTCTGTGATTGGTTCCCTATCTCAGGCGAAAATTTGCTCCATGGTCTCCAGGCTGCCTTAGCAGCGTGAATCAAATGCGCGCAAGGCAGCATGGGAACACCCAGGCTACACTACACCTGACGGAGAACTCGAAAGCTGACTGAAATCTGACAGTTTTAATATATGAAGCCGTGTTTTCTTGGATTAATTTCCCTCTTAGCTGATATGCAGCCAGCGAGGTATGTGTGTGTTTATAATGCTTTATTTCTTTGCTTTATTCGTTCTTTTGGTCGTGTGATTGGATTGTCTAGTTATTGTGTTGCTATACTGCTTTTAAACAGTTCGACGGTGGATTAAAAGATGAATTAAAGATGAAAATAAATCCATCAGTAAACTGAAGAACTTTGTCCTTGTGTGTTTCCTGGAGGGGAGTGATGGGGCCAATGCCAATGTTTAAAATAATAATGCTCTACATTTGACCAAGAACTAAAATGTATTTGAATAGCATATTGTTAATACACTAAAATACAAATGCTTTTTGTTTATTTCTTTTTTTACATGGAGGACCAATGTCAAAAAGGGACACATGGACCACACCATGTTTTTTTTTTTACCTTATTACCCATATTGAACATAGCAGGCCAATTTAGCAATACAATACAAACATAGATACACACACACATGAAACACTATCTCAAAGGTTAGCAACAAAAAGAAAGGAAAAAAGGTCACCTTGTAGTTGAGCTTCATCCAACACATATACTGATTACATAGAAGATTATTATTCTAAATCAAGGCCCAGAATAACAGGGGTCCTTCTTTCAAATATTCAACTGTAAAATAGCAGTCATATTTTCAATTGTATGGACCTGTTTGATTTTTTGTATCCACAGAGCTGTTGTAGGGGGGTTAGGCTTCATCCAATTAATAGTTAATCATCATTAACAAGATGTGTATAATATATAGCTTTGGTCCTTATGCAAGTTTTCAGGTATTTTCTCCAGTATGAAAAGTAAAGGGTCCAGAGGAATATCCAACCTAAAAATGTTGTCCAAATCCTCTTTAATGTCTTTCCAATATGTTTGTATAACTGAGCAGTCCCAGAATATGTGGGTACGGTCCCCCACCATGCCACAGTTTCTCCAGCAAATGTTGGGGGCATTGTTTTTAAACATTGACACCTTATGAGGGGTCCTAAAGAATCTTATTTTCCCTTTCCAGTCAAATTCTTTCCACATTTGACTTCCAATCGCTTTATGACTTGCCAGACATATATCTTCCCATATAACATCTTCAATAATTGTATTGAATTCCATTTCCCATTCACTTTTAATATGGAACGTATTGTCTGATGTGTCTTTCATAAGACTCTTATACATATTTGATACATGATGCTTTGTTGATACCACTTGTTGAGAGGTATACATATGTATAAAGTACCATTCAACTTCAGTTGGATCTCTTTTTAGACTATCCCAATCTGTGTGCTTTGTGATATAGTGTTGTATTTGTAGGTATCTATACATGAGGGCAAGTCAAACTTATCTTGAAGTTATGAAAATGATCACAATGTGTTGTTTTCAAACAACTGATTTAAAATAACCAAGCCCTTTTCCGCCCATCTTCTGTATTTTAAGTCCGTCAAAGATCAGAGAAAATCAATATGAATGGGCATTGCCCTTGATAGAGCCAGACCCCTTTAATTGCTTCTGGACACTGTTCCAGGCTTTAAGTGTGTGTTTGACCCAGATGTTTTTTTCTGAGCCTGCTGACTAAGAAATGGAAGAGTAGATATTGTATAAGGAATTCTGTTCAATGGACAGCCACCCCGTTTCCTCATCTTTAGTCACCCATGCCACTATTAGTTGGGCTGCCAAATAATACATTTTAAGATTAGGTAAACCCAGGCCTCCTTTTTCTTTACTTGCCATCAATATTGTTTTCTCTACTGTTTTACTGCTACACTGTTTTTTTTTCATACTATATTAGCACACATGATCAATGGCTGCGGTCAGGCTTCTGATACAATACTGAATGAATGAATGGCTATAACCCTATTACCTCAACCTGTTCTTGCACTGAAATAGTTTTTTTATTTTACCTTGTCTACATTACACTTTACTCCCCTATTTGTCTATATTATTTATGCTGGTCTCTAGACCTTACTCTTGCACTGTTGGACTACTTTTTGCACCTTCACCATGACACTCACTCTCTTGAGCACCTTGCCAGGCACACATAACTAAGGACTATGGCTGGACTACTGTTTGCACCTTCACCATGACACTCACTCCCTTTAGCACATCACCAGTCCTGGCCCTGTCACTACAAGCGTCTTATGCTTGATCACCCTCAAGCACATTGGTCTTTCTTAATTTAACTTATATAGTGTATTTAGTTTTTAGTTTTGTTAGTTTTCTTATCTGTCTTATCTTCTACTGTCTTATTGTACAGTGGAGTTTAGTTATATGTTTATACTTACACTTATGTTTACCACTTCTGCTGTAAGTGCATGTTGTGTGTTATGTCTGTATGCTACCGAGACCCTTGAATTTCCCCTTGAGGATCAATAAAGTATCTATCTATCTATCTATCTATTTTTAGACATATTCTGGGTCTCCTATTTTTTCCAAATACATTTTGATATATGTTTTTCGAGAAGCTTCAGGGTTGATTGTGACACATGGATAGGCAGAGATTGAAACTAGATGTACCGCAGAGCGGTACAAAATATGACCGCCGCCTAGTCCAGCACATTTTTTCCACAAAAATAAATCACGCTGAAAGGCCTATATGATTCTAACTGTCTCACTAAATTGCATTATCCACACTCAATTCTCACTGGTATCTGCTAGACAACAAGTACCAAAACATGATTAGTTCATAGATTTCACATGTAAAATTCATTTTATACAACCCCACCCCCATCTTGCCTGTTCATAATTCTGAGAAATTCTTGAATTGTGTGCATGTGTGCGTGTACACGTTTATGTTTATGTGTGTGTGTGTGTGTATGTGTGTGTGTGCTTGTGTGTTTGCCTGCGTATGTGTGTTTGTGCATGTGCATGCATGCATACATATGTCTACTGTGTATGTGTCATACGTATGATTACTGTGAATGTATGTGTGTGCGTGTGTATCTGTTTATGCACATGTGTGCACATGGAATGGGTTAACATGACCCCTGGAGGCAAACATACGGAAAAAATTGGTCATCCTAGGCCCTACGGTTCTCAAGATATTCACAGAAAACTGTGTCTGCCCTACCCTCCTTTCGGGGGGTCCAGTACAGCGGGGGGGCTACAGATCAAAACGAAAAACGATGGTTCCATGCTATCCATGTGGGGTTACATGCCCACCAAGTTTCGCGGTACCCGGTCTTTCAGTGTCCCGGGAATCCTTGTTGGTGTACAGTCACTAAATGTACACATAAATTATTTTATTGTAAGGCCCCCCATGAACGAAAGTTCACAAAACTTGGCATGCATTCGGAGGGTGTCATAATGATCCTACACTTTCAATTTCGTGCAGTTTTGACCATGTCAGCCAGAGATATTGTGATGAAAACACCTAATTTTTTGCTTTTTAATTTTTAACTAGGTGGCGCTATACATGAAATATGTGGTAATGGGATGGGTTGACATGCCCCCTTAAGACCAACATACAAAAAAAAGGTGAACCTCCTAGGCCCTACGGTTCTCGAGATATTCACAGAAAACGGTCTCCAGCCACCTACAGGCCAGTTGGTGTATAGTAACATAAATTAATTTATTGTGTGGCCCCCCCATTAACGGAATTCCACGAAACTTGGCGTGCATTCAGAGGGTCATAATGATCCTACACTTCCAATTTTGTGCAGTTTTGACTATGTTAGGTCACAGATACCTGCGATTACAACACCTCATTTTTACTTTTTTGTGTTTAACTAGGTGGCGCTATACATGAAATGAGTGGTTATGGAATGAGTTGACATTGCCCTTTGAGATCAACATACAAAAAAAAATGGTCCTCCTAAACCCTACGGTTCTCGAGATATTCACAGAAAACTGTGTCTGCCCTACCCTCCTTTCGGAGGGTGCAGTCCAGCGGGGGGCTATAGATCTAAAAGAAAAACGATGGTTCCATGCTATCCTATATAAAAATCTGCGTCGCTGCGCGGCGGTCATAATAAGAAATAAGTAAAATATTCATCCTCACTGATTCTATTTGGCCAAAAGTGACAGAGCATATCCCACCTACTTATATCCTGACACTGCACTGTATTTATTTAAACTATTTAGAAGTGCAGTGATAGAAACCATGGGACGCTCTAAGAATAACAAAATGTCATCAGCAAATAGAGCTAGTTTGTGTTGAATCATTCCCTCATCAGGAATGCCCAGTATGAGGGGGTTTGATTAATTCCGGCAATATACGTCCCAGTGGGATGAAATTGGAGCAGTGCCCATTCACTCTAACTCTTTTATAATATTTTTATAAAATATGCCTATCCAATTAATAAATGTGTCATTGAAACCCATATATCTGAGAGTTTGCTGGAGGAAAGTCCAGTCAACCCTATAAAATGCCTTCTCAGCATCTAAGCTGAGAAGCATCGAAGGGGTAATCCTTTTGACTGCAATAAATTGCAGATTTAAAGCCCTCCTGACGTTGTCTATACTGTACTCCTTGTCGATTATTACATGAAGGTCATTGTTACCCATGAGCCCACGAGTGAGGAGGGTCAAGTGTCCTGACAAGGTGTGGTAACCGCACCAGAGCTTGTACTGTATGGTTTTCATGGGGTTCATTTATGCCCTCAACCTGGAGTATCCCAGAAACATTTTTTTGGAGCTTGATGGAGCAAAGCTGGCCAAGAAAATTCACAGCATCTATCTCTCTATCGCTATCTCTATCTATCTATCTATCTATCTATCTATCTCTATCTATATCTATCTATCTATCTATCTATCTATCTATCTATATATATATCTAGGCACACTGATTCAAGACAGTCACATGATTCTTTTCTTGCTTCACATGTCCAATATAATAGTATCAAGATGCCATGGCAACTCTGGCATGTTTGGCCTCCTCATTGGTGCCTGTAGCTTTATTTTATTGGATATAAAGTGTCACACTTGCATGGCACATGGTTAATATTGTCTATTAGCTGCTTAAAGACCTAGCGCATAAAATAACACACATAAAACACACACATAAAATCACCCCTACTCTCTACAACAACTATTTGCAAACATACACAGTTCCTCAAATGTTGTATGTTGAATTCAAGGTCTCTTTGAGGATGGTGCATTCACAAGGAAAACTAGAAAACGTAATTCCAGGGAATTACCAGTGCATGAAAATGCAAAACATATGGTGTGAAATATATTGTTAAAACAGATGATGTGCTAATTGGCTAACTATGTTAACAATGTAAACAAGTTAACTGTGCAAACAGTATTAGTTTGCTAAGTTAGCTAATGTTTTCTAGCAGTTATGCTGACGATGTTAACTATGCTAACCATGTTACTTGTCTAACTTAGCTAATGCTTTCTAGGAGTTATGCTAACAATGTTAACTGTGCTAACTATGCTAACCATGTTACTTAGTTAACTCAGATAATGTTTTCTAGCAGTTATGCTAACAATGTTAACTATGCTAACCATGTTAGCAATGGTAACCATGTTACTTAGCTTGGTTGCTAGGGTACTTGAGGTGGTTGCTAGGCTGTTGCTAGGTTAGTTGTGGTGGTTGCTATGCTGGTTGCTAAGTTAAACTCTTTGGTTGCTAAGTTGTAACTGTAGAAGTGGTTGCTAGGGTATTTGACATGATTACTAGGCTGTTGCTAGGGTATTTGACTTGGTTGCTAGGATGTTGCTATGGTACTTAAGGTGGTAAGCTGTTGTGGTGGTTGCTATGCTGGTTGCTAGATTAAACTTATTGGTTGCTATATTGGTTGCGAGGTTGTAACTTTGGAAGTGTTAGGTTAGGCTGTTGCTAGGGTATTTGACATGGTTGCTAGGGTATTTGACATGGTTGCTATGCTGTTGCAATGGTGCTTGAGGTAGTTGCTAAGCTGTTGCTAGGTTATTTTACATGGTTGCGAAACACACACAGCACACACACACACACACACACACACACACACACACACACACACACACACACACACAGCACACACAGCACACACAGGCACACAGCACACACACAGCACACACACACACAGTGAGGCACACAGCACACACACAGTGAGGCACACACTAATCCCGGCGCAGTGAGCTGCCTGCATCAACAGCGGCTCTCGGGGAGCAGTGAGGGGTTAGGTGCCTTGCTCAGGGGCACTTCAGCCGCGCCTACTGGTCGGGGTTCGAACCGACAACCATCCGGTTTCAGGTCCGAAGTGCTAACCAGTAGGCCACGGCTGCCCATTGTCATCATCCCAATGTTAAGTCTATGGGGAAATTTTGAGTAGTTTTTAATTAATCGTTTAAAAAGTATAAAAGTTACAAAGTTGAAAAGTACAAAGCACCCATGTCCTAAATAAGACCTACGTAACAACGTTTGAATGAAGTTTGCCAACTTAATAAAAGCTTAACTCGTGTCACAATGTTCGCCAGCATGCAGCAACATCCATCTTATTTGTTTTCAAGTAGCAGGGAATTCAAGCCAAACCGTTGCAACTCTGCCATCAATCATTATGTTAAGCCCACCTAACGACTCTATACACGATTTCATTGGCCTGATTAAGTTTCGATTTCTGGAGCTCACAAGCAAATGGAGAGTTGCTAGACTAGCCCTGCCGGTAGGGGCGCGTCTAGATTTCTAGGCTACTGAATTGCATTATGCACACTCAATTCTCACTGGTATCTGCTAGACCAGTGGTTCTCAAATGGGGGTACGCGTACCCCTGGGGGTACGTGAAGGCACTCCAGGGGGTAGCCTACGTGAGATTTTAACCCTTAGAAGCCGATTGACGCAACATGCGTCAAAAAACATACCCTTTCTTCTCTGTTACATTGCTCCGCTGTTCATAGCAGCGAGATGAAGCCTTTATTGTGTGACCGAGGAGAAGTGGGGCTTTCCAACGAGACCACGCACTTGTCTGTACGTTAAAGTATGACGATTAAAACAAATCATGAAATTAAATCAAAATTGCATCATATTTACAGTCTATACTTCTAGTCCGGCAGCCAAATGCCATAATTTAGGTGAACCTGGTTTTGTGGGTTAAAGTTTTTTTTTTTTGCTGTTTCTTGTTGCTAAGGGGTTACTCAATAAGATTAGAGAGGGTGCCGGGTGATATCCCTTGAGCAATTCTCGATATTCAGCCTTTCTTGTTCAATGTGTTGAATATAAGGCGAGGCACTACAGGTGAATAGGGTAAAAACAATAACTAGCAGATATCACTATGAAACTTCCCCAGTTGATTACTTACATTAATATGAAAAAAAAAAAATGTATTGCAAGTTTTCTGTAATTTAATTTTTAAATATGCAAATTAGGCATGATCTAATTAAATATGTGCTGATTTGCATAAAAAAGCTAAATCTGAACATTGGATAAAGCCAGGTTCAAAATTACTTTTTCGTGTTCACATATTAGATTTGAAATAAGTATTTGACACAGGTAATTATGGATATCTCTTAGTTATTCAGTAAGTCAGAAAATACTGCCAATAGCCTTAAAAAAAACTATTTTCGCCATGTTCTTAGGAATAACATTTCATAAATCAGACTAGGAATAATATATCAACAAACCCCTCTGTAAAATCCATCTGAATATGGTAGGTATAAGACTGGAAAGTTTGGTGTATGTAAGTGCTTCTGAAGTGCAGATTTCATTTCAAAATGGGAGAGGAAACTCATCCAAGTGCTAGCATCTCTCACTAGCACATCAGGTGTTGGGAGGGAGGTTTACTACACAGCTATGTAACTGACTACTGTTAGCCTGCACTGCCCTCTTTTAGCTGATGTACTTTAGCTTTGTACTACTGTTCTAGTTTCCATAAAATATACATTTATTTTTATTCTTTATCGCAGTATAGTCTATGCTCAGAGCCTAACCTCGTCATTCAAAAAGAATATTCAAAAAAAGAGAATATTAATTTTTAAGTATTGATCCATAGACATGCATTAAAATACTAAGGCCTAATAATACTGTACACACAGGTCAGTCTGACTAATTAAAAACAAAATTATTTAAAAAAAATTCCAGGCTTGATTTTTGATTCCACTCAACTGAAATATTTAAATTCCCATCCCTATAGTTGACATTGTATATACTTTATTCATATACGATATTAAAGTGAGAGTTTTTAGTTTGGTACAGAGTTCACAGTCATGGAGCCTGAAACTGAGGAATGCTACTTCAGTTGGAAATTCAACTGCTATTTGAAGAAGGATTCATTGATTCATTACTGAGCCCAACCAGTCTATCAGAAAATGTCAAACTTGCACCAGACTCCATTTTGGAGATGATCAGAAACCCCTTGTAGCTCTAAGATGCAGTTTCCAGGTTAATGGTGTGCCCTGCACAATGTTCTGTGCATGTTTTAAGGTACTGTAGGATGTTTAAGAACAAATGAGCCAGAATTGCTCAAAACTAATACTACAGGAAATGTGTACATATTCCAAATTATTACAGGAGATATCTGAAATTATAAATTCATTATTTGACATAGAAAAGGGTTAAATTTTCCCAATTTGAATGCATGAAGTATTGTCTGAAAACTATCACACGGCAAACTGTTTTTAGTACATTCTATTTGAGTTGATTTGCTTTTGATATGTGTACTCACCTAGCCTGGCTAGCGCCACCACTTCTCAATGAGACGTGGTCTGGGAACCAAACGTTAATTTTCTCGTATTTGAAAAAAATGCCCAGATCCGTTTATTGGGTGCCACGGATGTCTATCAAATGTGTCTGTGCATAGCTCATCATCGTCTTGCTTTCCCACTTGTTCTGTGATTGGTCTCCTATCTCAGGCGAAAATTTGCTCCATGGTCTCCAGGCTGCCTTAGCAGTGTGAATCAAATCGCGCGCAAGGCAGCATGGGAAGACCCAGGCTAGTACTCACCTTGAAATGAGAGGTATTTCCTATTTTTTCATGATTTCGGCACATAGGGCTTTAGGGGTTAAAATATGAAATTGCCCATGGAATATCACTGGGCACCTTCCTAAATATTAAAGAGCCATCCCAATCAATAAGTCTAAGCAAAAATAAATGAATAAATAACTGACAAAGCCAGGTCTGACCCCATGACTACTGGACTACTACTGTCGTTATCTGAAATACAGAAATGCATTAATTGGTATAGAAAAGGGTTAAATTGTCCAAATTTGAACGCATGCAGTATTGTCTGAATAACTATCACACAGAACACTGTATTTTAGTAAATTTTATTTGAGCATAGATATTAGAAAGCTAGATAACGCAGTGCCCATCGAGTTCTATTAGGTGGCATCGTAAACGCGGCCGTCACATTGCTGGGGGCAACATGTTTACTATCTATGGCAACATTTGTCGGGCAATCAGAGACACCTGTCTTATTTCCAGTCAGTCACATGCTTCTTCTTTGGCCTCCAGTTATTGTTGTCCCCACCAAGATGGCGGCGCTATTTACGGACGTTCTGGAGCCCAATGTGGTATCTAGCTTTCTAATATCTATGGTCAGGAGCTCCACTCCCCATAGGTCTACAGTCAGGTACTCTTGACTGTTTTAGACACCATGCCATGACGTGTTAATGGTAGGCTATTTACAACCACTATATGGTGCGTTCCAGGCAACCCGTAACCCGTGTTTTCACAACCTTCTACCCATGAAAGTGCCCTGGAATGGCAGTCAAACCCATATCTTACTACCTGTGAGAGTATGAGAGTATAGTTCCATGTCAAATTAGCCTAGAAAATCGGCACGTATCATTTTCCATTAGTCTTATTACACCTTCTAACTTGAGAAGAGACAAGTTTTAAATAGGAAAATTACTGGAAATCTTAGTCATTTTTAAGCGTGATGCTAGTAGACGAGATGCTAATGGTCTAATCTGATTCAATGATCTATGCTAGGCTGGAGCTAGAAGTGGTATCGCCAGACTCAGAGAACGGCTGGATGATCTGGAGAAAGGTAAAAATCAATTGTTTAACTCAAGGGGAGGTGGAAATAAGTGAAATTCCCTAAATGGTGGAATATCCTTTAAGCACCAAAGCACCAAATTTGATACTGTAATGTTAATTTGTAACATTCTGTGTAACCTACATGTATTTAGAATTAGGCCTACAGCCCACATCCAGCAATATAGTTTGGTCATAAACCTTAATTCTGTGACCATTCTCTGGCTAATATGTTTTGACGACTGTAGGTGCTATACAGTAGGTGCTTTGGTAAAAATAATACTTTATCAAGATGATGCCAGCGGGCATTTTGGATTCGGCCCTCTAGCAAAAAAATGACAACATTTTTGCGAGGGAAAGGGTGTATAGAAGTCAAATCAGTCGTCAAAACATATTAGCCAGAGAATGGTGACAGAATTGAGGTTTATGACCCAACTAATATGCTGTTTTTCACTTTGTAGTGGCCCTCAAACTTAATACAGCCCTCAGCTGGAAAGGTGCTTAAGAGAATGCGCGTAAGAGTTGTATACATAAGAAATGCCAAGATTTTAGGGTTGCTCCTCCCAAACACTCTACATTGCGCATAAATGACAGATTTAAGTGAAGGGGAGAATTTGCGTAGGCTAAAGAGCGCACACTTTTTTTATTTTTTAACTTACGCACCCTTACACATTTTACCTTTAAAACAGGCAACATTTTCTGATTGGGGTGGGGGTGTTGGGGTGTTTAGTGCCTCAGTAACGTCTTAAGTCTAGTGACAAGTCACTTGTCATGACTTTATCTGGAATGCTACCAAGTCGTGAGTCGTGACTTGAAGTCGTAACTTACGGGCTAAAAATTGTCTGGAATGCAGCAATAGCGTAGGTATTTTGGCTATAGCCAACTGTGCTGCTTAGTATTTCACATAGGATGGTAGAATGTCCCTGGGCAGGAGGAAAGCATGTTTCCACCAGGATATAACACATAATTTCATTATCAATATAATACATTAATAAAGTAATTTATTTACAATACATTAATGTAGATATTCTGTTCTGCAAATGTCATAACTATATTCAATGTCTATAAGCATATCAGTTTTGAGGCAAAATATACAACTCCTTCAAGAGTGTTGACAGAGTGTCCTTGTACAAAGGATTTTGTTATTGTGAAATACTGAGGAAATAATCCCAAAATTCAGTAACACTAAAACTGTTCTTACTATGAAGTTTTGTCAAGATAGAACTTGTCAACTTGGGAAGAATTGGCACTTTGTCTAGCCTTTGTTCATTTGTAATACCAGTTGTGACCAGTGGAGGGCGGTGGAGCTTTTTCAGGATTTTCATTGAGATTGGTAATGAGCTAGATGCCAGAGTCGCTGAGCCTGAGTGTGTATGAGCAGCAGATGGCAGCCTCATCCTTGTGTCGGACTATTGGTGGCACAGGAACATCTTGAGGACTTCAAAACAAACAGTGGGGTGTTATCGGAAGTGACTGCACACGCTCCCAGCTACCTAGTGGTGACCTTCTGATGTTTGTTCTATGGTTCTTGTCAACACTCACCAAGGCTGAGGTCTTCTCAACCATGGTGCTTATCCCTACTGGCACCTTACAATGTCAGCACAAAAACACCAAATCTCACAATGAATGTGTGTGTGTGTGTGTGTGTGTGTGTGTGTGTGAGTCAGCTTTTCTTGTATTGAGCACAGCACAGACCTTTTACCATTTACACTCAGCACCAGCTACAGACATTTTGTTCGAAGAGACAAACATAATTTTCTCTTTTGAAACCTCAAGACTGGAATGAAACAAATTCACTCAAAGCAAATGCATTACGAAAGATCAACGTCATAATTTCATATAGTGTACCACTGCTTTAGGTGATTTCTTTTAAAATATGTGTCTACTTTGTCTACTGACCGCTCAGTATCCTAAAACAGATAAATAGATTGTCTGCCACATTTTGACTCAGCAGTTAGATGGTACATGAATTGCTTTCATGCCAACTCGTGACAATAATAAAATCACTGTCATGGTCCAGCATGCACTGAGATTAATTAGGCAGTGAGTCTGACATCAATTCCAATGATGTTTGCAGATGGCTTTGCGGTTTATTACCAGCAGCTGCAGCAGTAGCGACGGCACCGCCTGCATCTCCTCTGTTTCCTGTCTCTGAAAATGGCTCCAGACAAAGGTCAGCTGCCTTTATCAGATGCTGGCCATAATCAGGCCGAGTATTGCGCCCACTGTTTGACACAATTCGTTACGCCCCTGAAAAGCTTAACACCTCTCCACGAGGACCAGCGCGCATGCTGAACGAAGTCGTCGCTGAGTGCCTCTTGACCCCTGGTGAAGGCTCCTTCACCTGACTAAAAATAACGGGGCGGGAGGCAACATCGCAGCGCTCTGTTCTTTGTCATCGCCACGCGGGTCCGAGAGGCTGCAGGCTTTTGTGTTTGGGGATGCCAAAGTCACACCTAATTGGTTACCTTCACCACCATTATGTAAATGGTGGTTGCGTAACGCTTGAGAAGACTGCCTGTTTACATGACAACCGTTATCCAGGTCGGTCCATTTCATCTGACAGCCCACATCCTGAAATAGCCACCATGTGTGTATTTGGTCTCTCTCTCTCTCTCTCTCTCTCTCTCTCTTTGTGTGTGTGTGTGAGAGAGAGAGTGAATACTTACACCTCACATTCCAGTTATGCTGATTCATAAGCACAAAGTCTCCAAAGTCCCTAATCAAAGAAAACATTGCACAAAATTATGCTACAGCTTTGCTCTCCCAGTCAAATTTGATTGCTTTTCTCTCAAAGCTCCCAGAAGACAGTCACATATCACAAAACTACACTCGCGTCTCACCTGCTTTCACTTACATTGCAGATTAGTTCGTTTTTTTCTGTGGAATTCAACATGAAGAACAGATTGTTCATTTAGCCTCTGACATTAAGAATGATGATTCATCATTCAACATGTCCTTAGCTCAACAAACATACGTCTCCCCATGCAAACAAGATGGAAATGTATTTAAACTCTACACATGCATTTATAGACACCTACAATTCTTCAGCCACTTTACAGATTTCTGTGGTGCTGTTTATTGGTGTTCTTGCCTTCTAGCCTTTACAGTATTGGTGTGTGTGTGTGTGTGTGTATATATGCATGTGTGTGTATGTATGGGGAAGCTTCTTGAGACATGAGGTTGAGACATGAGGTGGTGGGTGAACGATGTATACCGGTACACATGTAAATAACATGTGTACCTGTTACACACCTGTACATTGTCAAGGCAAATGTTTTATATTGTTCACTCCACATCCTTTAATTGTGATTCAGAAAAAGTCTGAATATAATCTCTTTAACTCTATAAGGTGTATAACTTGATTCTATTTGAGTATAACATCAGCTACCCAAAGCCAACACAGAGTGACGAAATCACACATGATTCCGAATGACATTATGACCTTGAAAATGCTAGCTCTGTATATGGTATATATAGTATAATTTTTCTTTATTTTAAAAATATATTGTTTTGCATGGTTTTTACCAGCAATACACTCAAGCAACATATGTATTTGATGGATGTACCAATAGAAAATGTTAGAAAAAAAACTCCAGAAGCAACTTACATTTAGGTAAAAGTTGTCATTGACATTCTATGTGATTTTCTTTCACCCTGACTCTTCCAGGTTTTATGTTTCAAATGTTGAATATGATCTTGAACTGAAAATCAGTTGTAGTAGAGTTTTATCATAATAAAGGTTTAGGTTTGTACAGATGTTGTGTTGTAATGTACTGTATAGTTTGGGGTTGGTGGTACTAAGATGGTTGCAGGAAATGTGCTGAAGAAACTAATTCTCCAAACTCCAGACTCAAGTGTAGCCTACCTCTCGCATGGCCCCCTTTTTTAGTCTCCTAAAAAACTCCTTAAAGGAGTACCGTCACACCGGTGTGATGGGAATGTTGGGAAATTAACATTCAATTGTTGCGGAACTTAGAATGTTCAAAAACCTACACCTTGAAATGGAGAGGAAGATGGGTTTGGGTGAAGTGCTACCCGCAGCTGGAGTGTCAGTACACAAGCCTTCATTAAGGAAAAGCAGCAGGCATTGCCTCCTACCATCTGCTTCACTCCTTCAGAGAGTGCATGTACTTCTGTCTAAAACTTAAACAGTTCATTGTGTGTGTGTTTGTGTGTGTGTATGAGAGAGATAGAGAGTGTTTGTGAGAGAGAGGGAGAGAGAGTGTGTGTGTGTGTGCGTGTGTTTGTGTCCAGATGGATCTGTACCTGGATCTGTACCTGACCTGACAGTCTGTCATTTATTTCAGCAGCATATTAGAACTCCACTATGTCTCTGCCCTACAACCGAAACTCAGGTGAGTCTTGACAATTTTAATTTTTTGACTAATGCTAATACAAGGTCCAATGTTTGATGAATTTTTCTGTACTCCAGAATTTTTTGTATGCATGTATGTTTATCAGTGTATGTCTATGTGCATGCATGTGTATCTCTGCGCGTGTGTGTGTGTGGGTGTACATGCATTTTATGATTTGTTTTGGCTTTCCTCCGTGCAGACGTGTTACAGGCATTTCAAGGCTCCACCACAAATGAGGGTGTGCTTCCCCCGGCCCCCATGCATGAAGACACTGTTATTTACAGTAAATTTCATGCAGTCTTCCTTCATGTCGAGTGATGACAGCTCTCCATTTAGTCACCTGTTGTAGTGTGTGTGTAGTTTGTAAGTCCAGAGGTTGGTGCTTTTGAAGGTTGTTTGTTGCGATGTCTGTAATATAGTTAAATGTATGTATATAAGTTCAAATGTTATAATCAATTCATACTAGATATACAATGGGCCGACATGCATATGTTAGTTTATGTATTGCAATAGTTTATGTATTGCAATGTTTGTTTATCAGTTGCTCAAACTTTCAAGTGTGGGAGAAAAGAGTCATTCTTCTTTGAGCAACATGGGATGGTAACCACAAATAACTGTAGTGGTTGGAATAATTGAGTGATTTGTTACAGAAATTTGAATTCCAGTGAAGACTCCTCCTTACTTGCTGTAGTGTAATCATTAAAGAAGTTTAAATTTAGATTTGTCTAAATCTAGATTTCATTTATTTCTTTCTAGCCACAAAAAAGGGCAACTTGAAGTCAGCTAATGCACTAGAGGTCACTGTTTGCTATTTTCAATTACAGGTTGAATAATTACAGGTCAAACATCTTTGAAAGCCTTTGAAAGCCTAGCTCTTGAGCAAACATACCAGGTTGATTTGCATAGATAAATAATTGTAATATATATACCTGAGATACTTATTATATATACTTATTATAGCTCATACACTAACTTTAGTCTCCACTAATCTCTTTCACACTGTTAATCGTACTTTTCTGGTAAACGAGATCCTGAGAAGCAATAGGAATAGAGAGGGGCTTTAAAATCACAGTGTATGTGACAGCACTTCTGGGATTAAAAATGATCAGGGCACAAAATCTCACAAAAAATGCTGCCATCGCATTAGCTCAGGTCACGGCATGAACTGTCAGGTACAACTGAACTAAAGCGTTCAGTTCCGCTGGTGTACGGAATGACATTTGTTACCCACCATTAGCATAACATTACAACAGTAGCTTAACATCAGTGTAACATTAGCGTAATATTAGCATAATATTATTGTAACATTAAGTGCAATGGCAAGCTGTGCACCAAGACAGCAGTTTCTCATGAACGATCGCTCTGCATTAATGACCATGTGGACAGGAGGTGCTGAGGTCACCGGAAGGCCCTCTAGTCTAAGGCGAACTCGGAGGGACACGAGACTGCAGGATGGCGGCTCTCTTTCTGATCTGAGGTCACACACACACACACACACACACACACACACACACACACACACACACACACACAGACACAATTTCTCTGCAGAGGGCTTTGAAATGACAGTGATGAATGATGCAGCCACCGTGATCGGCGATATTCAGTCACGAGGACTTGAAAAGCACCCTGTCTGCATCTCACACACTACGCCTCCTCCTCAGCTCCTCTAACACCACCCTGCAACTACCAACAGTCCTGCGCCACTAATGACGAAACCCCAATGCCCCACCCCAATGATGTGGACATTCTGGACAAAGTCAAATCTGAGTGAAATCAAGCAGGTTGCTATTGGAAAATAAATAATACTAGGAGGAAATAAATAAACAAATAAAACCCTGCGCATCAGTAGTGGTCTCCTAGAGCCATGCTTATATAAGGCAGCACTGGGAGAAATATCACAGGCTTTACCAGCTTGATGACTAAGAGCACGTCGAAGAACTGTGGGCAGCCAAGAGGCAGCTCTACAACAGGAGCAAGGACTTATGCACAATTTGGACGTGTAATCTCTCCATTGTACGCCTTTTATTCCGTGGAAATTAGACCGCATCTGTCTCTCGTCAATCCGGCTTTGTGTCTCTGCTCAATTAAAAAAAGAAACAGAAGCACTCTCAGATCAGCATCTGGCGTGTAATCCCTTTATGGACCCTTTCAAGAGAGTTCCATTATCAGCATCATAGTTGGCCCCACAAGACTTCCTTTTTTAACATTCCATATGTTATCTTAATGCAGAGAAAGTAGATTGGGGCCCAAATAGAACGTTCAAGCATCGTTTTTGTTTACCTTGTTGAAAGGGTCTATAACCTGTTTCCACGCCACTCACACAATAAAAGTCTCTGATATACAGTACAGGGGATGGTGTCTGCCATTGCTTACAGAGATACTGTGTTAAGTATTACCTCCAAGCTTCAGGGTCTGAGCAGTAAAAAAAAACACATTAAAGTATCCTCATGTTACATGTAGATATGGGCCAGGCGTGAGGATGGCCACAAGGTGCTCCCAAGTTTCTCCTGGGCCTCCGTGCTTTGTTTACACCCTCTGTCTTTTATGGATGTAATGTCGCAGAGGTGGTCCTGGGCATATATATCTGCGACTTATCTCCACGGAACAAATTGAAAAGAAAAAAAACTCCTTGCACAAGCATTTCTTTACAACTCAGTGGCTCAAAAGCACGGCAGAAAAGGCTGCATGCCCCAGGCAGTTTAGAAAGAGAAAAATGCAACCAAGGCTTGTAGCAGCAAACACAAAAGCAGGAAGAATTAATCAATACATCACAAGAAAGCACCCCTCTTCTTAACATTAAAATCTTGGGGTTTTGGGTTGCTGAGTTTTGTCCTGCATCAATATTTAAGAGTGTTCATCTTCAAGCTAAGCCATTCGGAGCTATAGAGCTCCAGTAAAGGTTAACAGTAAATTATGGATTGTAATGATTCCATATAAGGCTGTTAAGCAGATTTTTTTATCCAGTTCAGTTGTGTTCCATGTTCCAGTGTGTGTGTGTGTGTGTGGCTTGATGGACCTTATGTTGGAGGTGTCTGTGTGAACTCAGGGGCCCAAGGCTCATGGGAGCAGGATCACCCACTGGAGAGAGGGGCAGCTGGAGAACACGACTCCCTCGACCCCTGGCCTAGTCTGCACTCACACACCCAGACACACACACACACACACACACACACACAGTGAGAGACATACAAACACACACACACACACACACACACACACACACAAACACACTCACAGAGAAAGAGAGAGAAACACACACACACACACACTCACATAGTGAGAGAGAGATATTAGTTGTGGGGGGATGGGGCATCTACGCATCTTAGTCACAGGCTGATGAGCATGCACCCATCATGGGAGATGGTTATATTTAGTGTTTACCAGAATGACCATTCATGCACTCACTCCAATACACCTCTACTTTTGTTTTCCCCCTGAGCTACCTCAAATGCTCCTGAGTTAGACCAGAAATAAATGGCACGACCACAACCCTCCACATCCCCATCGAGTATACATCTGCTGCCCGGGAAATGGTTGGATTTTTTATCTTGCAGAATCCTCTCTCCTTCAGCTATTCTACAAGTCAATGTGTTTGTGAGACATTTATTTTTTCATCAGTTTTTATTTTCTCACAGTCAGCCCAAAGGCTCATCCGCATTTAAAGTCTTGGCATCAGATCAGGTGAGTTGTGCAATAAAATGAGCAAAAATAAATATGCGCTGTGACTTAAAATTCACACAGCATTTTATATATTTATGTAAACGCAGTGATGATATAGATACGTATCCTTTTGCTCTACCGACCTCGTTTCACTTTGTTTCTGGCAAAAGATGCAATTACAAACACAGCAAATTGAAATGATGAGAAAGACAGAAGGTTACACTAGAGGTAAAGTGTGAGGATCAGCAGAATATTCTGGCTCATTCTCCGCCACCGTGGCCACGACCAATCTCTCCCCGTGTTGCGGTGAGGAATTGGCCAGACCTGTGCAGCGGGAGATGAGTTTCATCTTCCAGATCTAACACTGAGGGAAATATGGGAACTTCATCATTCAGCCAGGGCTCTGTACAACGCTGAGTGTGAATGGGAAATGTGAGTCTGCCGGGTGTGGGGACGGCCTTTTCTGCCTGGCTGATTGCCACTGTGATGGAGCGAGCAACACTCTGCCACTTTGTGTCGCCACCATAACTTTTGCAGATGGATGGCTGTTCTTACTTTCCCGTGAACTCGGTTTCGGAAGGTTTTTTCTTTTTTTGGTCGTACCCTTTTCCCTCTCTCGCTGGTGTCAGGCCGTGTGGGTGTGAGATTCTGTTAGCTTTAGTGAAACGACAGTGAGTTCATCTGCAACCAATACTGGATGCATTCGATGTGCCTCAGTGATGGATAGCGGAAGTTCTTCTTGTTCCTCAGGCAGCTGGTCAAATATTCTGAAGGTGTGTGCGTAAGCGTGAGCCTGAGCGTGTGTGTGTGTGTGTGTGTCTTTGTGTGTTTTGGAAGTGCTACAGCCAGAGATAGGTGGTTGAGTAACCATTAAAAGATTAGGAGAATGAGATTAAGATGAAAGCAAAGTGCACCACGTGATGCGGCAGTTGAGAGAAGAGCCAGTTCAGCTGCTCCAGGCTGCTTTGTCTCAGACCTGGTCCTATTCCACCTCTCACACGTTCACTGGGCTGGGTGTTACAAATCTCTTTATTAACATAAAGATTCTGTGCATTCTCTCAGCATATAATGAGATGGCATTTAATGTATTGTCACAGCTGAAGGTGTCTCACATGGACATTAAATTACTAAGGTGTGGGCTTTTCAACATTCTAACATAAGATTCCGTCCCACAATAATTGAAGGTTCTAAAATTCTATGTTGAATTCAATGAACCCAGATATTCTTTAGAACGTTCATTTTCCAACATTCCCGGTATAGAACTATAGTTATATATATACAGTCTATGGGTGTGACGGTACACCTTTAAGGGTTAAAAGACTACAGACTGATGGGACAGACTGATGGGAGGAAAAGATGAAGGATGAAGGAACCGAGCA
The DNA here is from genome assembly GCF_017589495.1 of Alosa alosa. Taxonomy (NCBI): domain Eukaryota; kingdom Metazoa; phylum Chordata; class Actinopteri; order Clupeiformes; family Clupeidae; genus Alosa; species Alosa alosa. The sequence continues at coordinate 18,138,640 of NC_063203.1, read as the reverse complement.
GGGAAAGGCATAATTGCAGGAGCAACATGCTGATCTGTGAATGTCTGGACACGATTATCAGACAGTTCAAGTCATATGGCTAACTAAAGGAGCAACCAGTGCAGAATTTCCTCCCAGCCAGCCGTCTGTTAGTGGGTTTTTTACACCTCAAGGGAGATGCAGCAATTATTGAGGGCTTTGCTGTGTTTGTCTCACCACTCTGAAGCCTGGAACTAAGAGTCCTATATCTAAAATATTGCAGAGGTTTAACGGCGATCATGGTTCAACTGGGTCTGAAGTCTGTATTGCATACTTTATAATGGCATTGGAGTGGTCCTTTTTCTCTCCTGTGCTCTGAACACAAGAATGCACAAAAGTAAGGTTGAGATGAGAAGGACTTGAACCAGGTGTATGATTGTGTGTGAAACTGGATTGGGCAGGTGCATCAAGTGAAGTGAATGGGAGTGGATGGATTTTAATGACCCGTGGCACTCATTGCTGGACAGACTGTATTGAACGGTCTTGAGGGACCAAAGGCTCTTCAATAGCCGTCACCTCTTCCTTTGGCCAGGTGCCGCAAACCTGACTGCTCTCGACATGATGGTTGGGTCAGCAGAGGAGGGTTCTTGTTGGCCTGTGTATGTGTGTTTGTGTGTGTGTGTGAGAATGTGTGTGTGTGTGTGTGTGTCAAGAGAGAGAGAGAGTGTGCGTGGCGTTGTGTGTGATTTCCTGTATCTCTGTTGGATTCTATTTTATTTTTCAGAGACTGATGCTGAGGGCTCATGATGTCAATAATGCAAATGCCGGGTGCACTGGCCTCTCAGGTGTGCTGTGTGTACCAAGCGACTGATTAGAACTTCTGTCTTTGCAGAACGGTGAAAAAAAAAAAAACAACAACCTGACAGTTTGAACAGATTTACCAGGCAGTCAGATATACCACTGCTTTATGGACAGTGACCATGAGACCATAAATGCAGGAGAAATATACATTAAAATACTACAGATTTCATTTGAACAAATCTGCATTGCATGCCAAATACAATTAGAGTCAGAATATATTTGTCATATTTTTGATAATCCATAAACTGACTGCATAAAGCAAGGATCTACACAAATTATAGGGTTTCAGATTCTTTATGCAGCTCTATGTGTTAGTCTGGATTAAGAGAGCACTTACCAGAACACAGTCTTTCCCTCAAGTTGAAGAGCATTTCTGTACGGTAGCTTAAAAGAGTAACCTAACATCAAATAATAAGCCCAAGAAATAAGGAAAGGATTCAAAGGGAGCAGGAGGTTAAGCATGGCACAGTTGAGAGCTATTGGAGCATCTGAGGGAAAGTGCGAAAAAAAACTTTTTCAACACCATCAAGGCCACATGTGGGATTGTCAAAAACCACTTCACATTAAATGCAATGTAGTGAAAGATAAGTGCTGCCTTACTGGAAGCTAAATGGTTTTCTTAAATGCAGTTTCATACAAGCAGTATGTCTGTGGCTCAAAACAGAACATGTGCACTAAATCAAACTGCCAGGACAATGAACTCCACAGTTTGTCACATTTTGACCTTTTAACTCCCTGTTGTAAGTGCCTTTTCTGAGTGCTAACTGTGAGAGTGTCCCTCAGTTAATAGGATATGAGTGGGATGGATCCCTCATCTAGTGTGGGTTGCATTGAATGGTGTCTCAAAGTAGTTTGTGGCATGTCTCTGATTGGCTCCAGTTTCTGCTTTTGTACAAGACAGCACCTTTGCCAGAAACACTGTGAAGTGAACCAGGTACCAGGTCAAGCACTACTTAAACTCATATGAGGCTTTACAAAGTGTTTAAATGGATTGCCCCTAGGCCCTGTACAAGTGTGTATTTTACCACTGTCACAACCAACACAGACAGATGGCCTTTGCCTGACCCCCACCATACAGACACAGATATACAGACAAAGATACTAATGACTATGTGGAATTACACTATGTGACACTATGTAGATTTCACACAGTCTAAAGCTTTGGTATGTCTGTGGATTGAGTAAAAAATCCACTCTACTAAAATTACACCAACAAGACATGTGGAATGAGAATATATCCACATGGGCATTCTCTTTTTTCTAATCTCTGTTGGGCCTCTGCCTCACATCAATAAGGTGTGATTTCCATTCCTCCAGTGTTTCCTAACGTTGTCCTTGTCTATTATTGACTTTGCATGCACACATAGAGGCACTGTGCTTGGCTGTTTGTGTGCTCTGGCTGCGAGGTTTTGAGGTATTTTATGATCCATCACTCCTACGAAACTGCCATCTCTCTTTTTAAAAGGGCTACAGTAAAGGAAATCCATAAAACGGATTCTTCCTCACTAAAATGTCCCTGGAGTGGGAATCAGTGGCCACCAGACTTCTGTCAGAGCAGTGAAACAAGTGCTTTAAAACAACACAGATTGTGCTCGGGCGAACTGCTGCGAAACCGACGGAAAGAGGATATCAATTTCGCGTTTCCCCAGATATCGGCGAGATGGAAACAGGCTCTTGTGGCTTGCTCATTTCAAATGTGTCAGATCTACAGAGCTCTTGGCCTCCGAAACATCTCTACTCGCCTGAAAATGAATGGCTCTGCCAATACACCGGTGACACTGAGGACTCGTCAGCACGCAGGAACTACACAAATGGAATAGGGAGCAGGGACGTTTTTGATGCTAGGGAAAGGAAATTAAGGCTGATTCTCATGGCTTGGGCTATGATAAGGGTGCATAGTAGTAGTCAATGGGCACCTCACGTATCACTTGATACAGCTGGCTTGAAACAGTGTATGAATGACTATTATGTTTTCAATTTTTCAAATTTCAAACACCAAAGTTTTGTTTCAGAGTTCGGCGATTGTGTGATGAAGATTCCCTTTTCATGTGATCTGAGAATAAATACACCGCATTTTCTGTAACATTCGCAGGCCTCTAGAATTACCATGAGCATTTTTCTTATGAGAGAGAGAGGGAGAGAGAGAAATTGCAGGGTGTTGAATTCCATCAAAGTGCCATAGCATTGTATTTTGCCTCGATTTTGCGAATGGCTTACCTTTTCGCACAATGAGTCGGGCCACAAAAAATTACATAACAACTGACTCATGAAAGAGATTAGATCACAATGTGCACCCCCAAAGAGAGAACAAGAAGGAAGGACTTGCCAAGCTATTGTTAACATCAAGGTCTCATCTCTCCTGATTGGGAAACTTATCAGCATAACAGAACTAAGGCGGTTAAAAACAAAGGACCTAATCAATGGCCGAGAGCAAGGATCAACATCTTGCACACTGCACCACATCACTGCAGATGTTCTTAGAATGTGTTAAGTATGTGTGTGTGTGTGTGTGTGTGTGTGTGTAGATATGTTAATTTGATATCCACCCAATGGGATTTGTCGTTAAATTTTATGGACCAATCTCGGATAATTTAGATAATCATTTAAAATAACACTGTCCCTGCCAGTGAGACTGGAGCTTCACTGCATGCATGAATAGATTACTTTAACAGCTGAAGGCCTACTTCTACACACTGTGGTGTTGGGTTTAGGCTCATTTGCAACACATGCTCCTGTGCGATAAAACACAATAAAATGATATATATCTCAACGCAGTCTAATTTTATAGGATGTGATTGAAAAGCAGGGAGAAAACAATGAGTTTGAAACAAGCTGTATTTATGAAAACTATAATGAAGCTCTCTCTTTATCGTAATTAATGTTCAGCTTTGCCGTTCAGCTAACGCCAAACTGGTAAGCTGTGAATACAGATCTACACACAATATGTTATTTTTTGTTACACTTGTGTGTCATTAACAAGTCATAAACGTTTATGACATAATGCTTCTGTTAATAAGTGACATTCAGTTTTGTTGTTAGAATGTTTATTTAAGGGTTGGGGTTACAGGGGTTATTGACATGTGTGTGTTCCCCAATTACAGCAATGGCAGGAGCTGGATGATCCGGGGAAGTCCTGAAACACACACACAACAGCAATTAACAAGTACAGTAAGGCTGTATTATGACAGGTCAAGATTACGGGGCTGGAGATCAAAGAAGTAGTCGGCGGGTTAGGCATAAGTAAGAGTGGATTTTTCCAAGACAGGCAGGTTCAGTTTTGCAGTCATGACAGTGTGGACTGAAAAGCAAGGCTTTATATACTGGGCATGATGAGTGGTGAATAGGTGCAGCTGGTAGGTAAACGAGGGTGAGGACAGCAGAGCAGGAACAGGTGGAGTTCATCAGACTTTAATGTTACCAGGCATGCTCATGACAGTTTTTGTCATAACAAATTAGGGTTAGGATTAGGATTAGGGTTCATGTGTCATGACAGTGTCATGTGTTCATGACAATGTCATGTTACTCTTATGTTGATACTGTAAACCTGTGTCTGCACTACAGTACAAAATTTAATCTACATTTTTATTCAGAACATTATTACAGGTATGGAGTGATTTAGTACTACAGCATGCCTCATATTGTTTACAAGTTCCTGTTCCATTGATGAGCCTATTAAAGGTCAGACCAATAATTCACCTGTCAGAGACTCTAACATTACAAACATGCACTTTTATTTTTGCATTGTCTTCAGGATCCTGTTTACTTTCATGGAGAGAGAGACTTAGTGAAACAGAGAGAGAGAGAGGGGGGGGGTAAAGGAGGAAAGGAGATGAACACGGTAAATTATGAGTTATACTGACGGTTACAGTAACGGTAACATTGAAACTCCAAAGGGCGGCTGAGCAGAGAGGCAGAGAGCGATGGAGGAAGGACTGCAGGCTTTTGGAGAATTTAAAGGGATATACAGTGTCTACACTGCAGCGGACACAATTATAAGAATGGTGTTGACATCTTTATTCATCTTTGGTTGTTGTGTTCCTGATGCTCCTGAACAGATGCCCAGTCGGATTCAGCGGTGAGGAATGAGTCAGTGAGATTGAGTGCATCACTGTTTGGTCATAGCAAGGACAGCAGGCCCTGAACAGCAGCACTCCAGTGAGTGTAGGTGGAATAGAGGGCCACAGAGACCTGTGAAACTGAACCAAGCGAGAAATTGACTGCCCAACAAATATTTCTGTACAAAAAGACAAAAGTTCTTCTTTTCTTTTCTATTTTTTTAAGTGTAGGTTCCACTATGGTGAGTCAGTGTGTTCCAGAATGTGGAGAAAACAAACTTTCTTGAGTGTTTTATGGTGTCCACGGAGTGAACTGTATTAAAATGCTAGCAGGTAGAGACTAAGAGAACATTGCTGACCCAAGTTCTGTTGTCTGAGTTCAGGCCTATCAGTCAGGAGAAGATAGAGAAATATTGTCATAAATAACGTGTGTTCTGCAGACAAGCGTTGAAAAGTTTCTTCTAGATCACCTCTATCCTTCATATCAGTGTGTTCTTTTTCTAAATCCTTTTTTTTATGCTAAATACACTATGCCAGTTACTTGGCAAAGTAAGTTGTTACATTGAAACTAAAGCCCTCCCTGAGGTACTAGACAGTACTGCTGAAGTTTCAAACCAATGTCTGATATATGTGTGAGACACTGTCTTGGATAGTGATTCCTTGATTTAGGGCATTACTATTGATGTGTGAAGTTTTTCTTTTTCCAAAATACTTGTTCTGATGGTGTGAATTTCAAAACCATCTTATTCCTATCAAAATAAAGTGTGCCTACTTGTCTCTGGTGTGTATATTAATTTGAACACAAAGCTTTGGATGCAGAACAGTTTAATATCCACATTAACACTGTATAATTGAAAACACCGGAAGCAAAACTATAGAAGAGTCCTGTTAGTAATTGATTAGAATCAGCATTAAATGTGGGGTTTGTTTCTACACATTTGTACTTTTCTCGGTTCTCTGTGCTGCAGTCTGAGTCTACGATACTGTTGTTATTTGTTGTTGTTGTTGTTGTTCCCTTCAGCTGTGCAGTCAATAAAGCTCTCCTGGCGTGTGCTGTTCCATCCGCACACAACCTCGCATCCCATTGTTTTGTTCTATCGATTTTGAATGTTTTGAATACTTCAGTGAAATAATGTAACATGGTTTGATGTAGTTGAACTTCAAAAAAATAATAATGTGCATGAGAATACTGCAAATTTCTGTAGGGGTGTTTGATGGGCTATACACATTTCTCTCCTGTGGTTTCAAAAGACGTTTTATTTTTGTTTGGTAATATTTACTTATGACCGCCATCATCTCCTCATATTGCACCCTTTCATAGCCTTGTCCTTGTCTTACGACACAGAAGGACAATCATATAACCATATGAAATCTCTCCTCCACATTTCATTATCACTTGAATGATTCAGCTTGTCTGGTCGTGTAGATGTGAATGAATATTCAAATAAAGCCTCTGTCATAGTCAAATGCAATTAGTGTTAGGCTTGCTATGAAATTGCATGTGTTTGAATTGAGCCTAGCAGGCCAAGCCTAGCAGGCCAAGCCTCCCTACAAGTGGTGCCATACTGCACCACCGCTCTCTCTCTCTCTCTCTCTCTTTCTATCTCTCTCTCCACAGTGGCTCTGGAAGCTTCTCTCGTCACCATCTGAACTGGAGCTTTCCTGTGATGCACAGGAAATGTGCATGGTTGGCTCTCCCCTTCTGTGCACAATGCGGATGCCAAGAATAGGGATTCCCTGCGGCTGCGGAGAGGAACCACATGATGTCTCTCCCAGCTTCTCCTTGGCTTTGTTCCTCCACACTACCGATATTGTGTAGTTCACCATGGTTTTTCTCATGTTTTTTCTCATTGTTTTTTTCAATAGTAAATGAGGGTGATTTCCATCATGCTTAATTTGAATGGCTCATGACTTCATGCATAAGATTCATACCATCGTGAACAGATATGACTGAGCATCACAGCACATCCCAGTGACTGAGCATCACAGCACATCCCCACATCGTCCACATCAATGGTCAGGATCCTGCTTGGACTGGGCCTGATGGCTGCCCTGTTGGACATGTGTGTATGATCATTTGGCATATTCTGTGCGTTGCTTGTCTGACCATACTGTCTGTTACAGTCTGTCAGATGTCCTGATAGCCGCCTCCGCCACTCTCCGTTTTTGGTTTGGACTTCCTGACTTTGTTCATTTCCGTCCATTTCTGTTCTCACCTGTTATTTATTAATACCCTGTTAATTTGGTCCAGTCCTCTGTCCCTCTGTCTCTCTGTATTTTTACATTTTTTTGTGTCTTTACCCTCTTGATTTGATCTGTCTGCCTGCCAGCTCTAAACCTGTGTGTGACCCTTGTCTGTTTTATGATCATCATTTTTGCTTTGGATGCTCTGCCATTCTTAGTCATGTCCCTACTATCCTAGTCTGTTTTGTAAACAAACATTATCACCTTCCTTGTAGTTCACATTATAACACATTATAATGTCACAAGTCATGTGTTTGGGTCCTTTGCCACTCAACCTCAACATGAATGACAAGAGTACCATATTATACTGTATAGCATGGACATAATCAGAAATAATACAATTTGTTTGGTCATATATTCTTGTGATAACTTGCCAAGACATGACCTTGACATCTAGCCTGACAGTAGAAAATAGGGAATAGACTGTCTTATCACTCCTGAGACCTTGAGATGACCTTAGTCCCTGACCCCTGTGCAGGGTACGTTTTCATTATTATTTTCCAGTGGAGTTTATCTGCTGTGGTTGCTTTCCACAAATCTTATTGAACCCCTTGTGTTATATTACAGCCATAATGGCACATTCAGTGTTTAGTGTAATGTGCTTCCTCAGCAGCTTTCTGGCTCAGTGTATGTAAATGTGTCTGGTTTGGGTTTACTAGACACACACACACACACTGATGATGAGTCCACAGCTGCCAGCGAGCTAATGCTAGCGTTAGTGAGTTACTAGACCTCCTGACTGGCAAAAACAAACATGAGAACTGCTACTACACCCATAAGCCTCTCAGCCACTTCCACCACCAAAGATGGTTCAACATTATGCCCTCTAATGTATTCGTCTAATGTATACACTGCGGTGTTGACACTGTACATCCTTTTTAGTTCTTTAGTATACACTGCGGTGTTGACACTGTACATCCTTTTTAGTTCTCCGCAGCCCATCCTCCCTCCATCGCTCTCTCCCTCCGCCTCTCTGTTCACTCCTCCACTCCCCATTTTACACCTCCTTAGCCATCTAAGGACAGCTCAGCTACCCCTTGGAGTTCCAATGTTATTAATCATCAGTAGAACTCGTCATTTACCGTGACAGTTCACCTCCCTTCTTTACTCCCTCTCTCTCTGCACTCATCTGTTCAGATGGAGGGATGCTCCAGAGGGCTCAGCGGGGGATCAGCTCAGCACTGCCCAGCAGGAGCGCCAGCCAAGGAAATTCCCCAATCGTCATTCCGCGCACACACACTCGCTAACGCTAACGTTAGCTTGCTGGCAGCTGTGGACTCAGCATCAGTGTGTGTGTGTGTGTGTGTTTTTTCTCCTCTGAGGAAAGTTTGTAATTTATTTCATAAGGTGTTAGAGTGGAGCGAGTGGAGGCGTCTCAGTCTTTCAGGTTGCTGCTCTGGGGAGTTTTAAAGAAGCGTCTGACAGAAGGTGCACCACAGGAGCAGGCTTCCCTGAGATGCCCTCTGCTTATTAAACACACTCAATAGTAAATCAAATCATGAGTCCTCAGCCGTCCTCTATGCACCCTGCATGTAACCTGAAAAAATTCAGCCACCCTTGTCCAAGAAAATAATTTAATTAATGGAATAAATTGGCATTAAAAAAATATCCAATGATGTTTAAAGAAATGTATGGTGCTACTAATAATGTGTGTGTGTGTGTGTGTGTGTGTGTGTGTGTGTGTGTGTGTGTGTTATAAAAGGGTCTGAACATTACACAGCAATTTTAACCAATAACCACTACAAGAGGTTAGTAAAGTCCATTTTGTTTTGGAGGACCTGCATTTCACTCAGCTGAAGGAGTATCCATGATGCTCCATCAAAGTGACCTTGCTGCACCCAAGCTGAATTAAACGCCTCTAATCCCTACCTGTGGATGGGATGAAATACCCCTGGTAGAGCCATTACACTGTTAGGTTTTCTTTTGTGACTGACGAGACAGGCATGTCGAGAGTTACACCTCAGAAACGTGTCTGTTGGAACGTTTGGCTGGGTTTGCCAAAACGGTCCCAGGGGAACGTTTCGCTAATGAGACCAGGTTGGTCGTTCCACTTGCTGTTTGCATTGCACCATTCACTTCAATAGATTCTTTTCCATTTTTCCTGTCGCCTGCCATAAATTGCGTAGACCTTTTAGGGTTAGGATTAGGTGCCTTTAAGTCAACGGTGGCAGCGCTGACTGGAAGACAACATTGGGGTTAGGATTCCAAAGAGAAGCCAGATTTCTTTTCAAACAAGTTTTGCTTGCTTGCTTTTCATTACAAAAATTAACAATACAAAGTGTATAATAATTATTTCTGGCAGATGTCTATGTTTAGCCAATGATGCTAAAAGTTGATTACTATGTCATCTATCTCATCTTATGTAAGTGCTGTTTGATCTCAGAACCTTATATTACTGCAGAGCTGCCAACCCTCACGCATTCGACTGGTGTAACTCTCACTGTTTTGAATAGAACTAGAAATGTAATGCCAGAGGAATTACAATAGTGGATGGAAAGCTGCTGCGTTAATGTTGGTGGGGAGATTCCTGGAAAAAAAAATTTGAATCACTTAATCTTTGAGTTCATACAAACCCTTGTACCAAAAAACCTTGTATGTCAGGCATTCTTAAGATATCACACTCAAGGTGGGTTTGACCTTGACATTTGACTTCATCATTGAGTCCATACAAATGTTCACACTAAATTTGAAGCATGTGGGTCAAGACGTTCTGAAGTTGTGACACAAGCACGAAAGCTGGCCTTTGGAAAATGTAGTTCAGAGAAAGCCGTATGCAATGCAAGACTACCTGCAAAACGGGGCTTTCAGTTGGTGTTGATGACTGCTCATTCTGCACCCAAATAACAATTAGTCATCGAATCTACGTCACACTGCAACATTTATTCTACATCACTTTTGCACCCTTCATTAATATTGAATCAACGTTGAAATTCTAACTACAGATCAACGGTATTTCAATGGTATTTCGACTAATGAATATTGAAGCAATGTTGAAATTACAACCAAACTAAAGATCAATGTGATTTCAATGGTATTTCAATTGATATTAAAGCTCAATAAACCACTATTAGCCTAATCTGGCAAAATATTGGGAAATTCATATCCTGCTTTAGGCCTAGGTATGTCTTGTTTAGGCTACACAAGCTTGCATAAATCACCATTGATAACTTGTTATCAGTTAAGCAAGTGCATTTTTCACTCTTCATCTAGAAATTCACGTGTACTGTGTTTTCCTGCCATCCATAGCATCCATACCAGTTGCAGTCCGCCTGATCCTCCAGTAGCAGAGTGAAGCGGCACCTAACAGAAATAGAAGGGGGGGGGAGACAGCTTTTAGATAAATATGTTCAACTGAACAACAAACTAACAGCTAAGCCTACAATAAAGTCATTTTACGCCACAACCTACCACTCATACAAACGTAGTTCAAAACGAAGGCTAAGTTTCAGCCAGTGATTGTTTGCCATAGAAGGCCATTTCCCTCGTCAGGCCAGCTATTGCTAGGAAAGGCGGCTGGCTGGCAATTTGAGTGTGAAGTGCTTAGCTACCACCTCCACTGCACACAACCGCGAACCTAGAAACATTCCCGAGGTCTAGCTAACGTATTAGCTTAAATTTCAATAAAGTATCTATCTATCTATCTATCTATCTATCTATCTATCTATCTACCTCTATAACTTACCTACTGAATCCTTGGTTATCGCTTAATCAAGTTATTAACTTACTCGACGTAATACCAATATTATCAAACTAGCTAGAGTTAAACTTAACGTCCTCTCTAGACGTAGTGCAACAAGTTTGAAGCTAACGCCAGCTTGCTCGCTTACGTGATTAGCCGAGTCATTTTAAACAGACTTCACACACTCCATTAGAATAAAAAACACAAATTAATTGTAACTTACATTGGGTGTAGTAGGAAAACGTCCGTTTCGTCATCGTTTGTTGGACGAACCAGATGTAAATTTTCTTCAAGAGGATGGTTGAAAGCGATGATGGCGTGAAGTGGCCTGTAGGAATCAATGACGCAGGGAGAACACTACTGCGCATGCGCACAAGTTAATTACAGGATCTGTAGTTTTAGGGAGCGTCAGATTGTATGCATTAGAAGCGGAGACAGTTGGATTCACAGATGACACCTGTGCCAGTGTTCTGATTAGCCCAGGAACTACTCTGGGAGCTTAACGAGCGCAGCTGACTTTAGGCCATTATGACATCACAGCCATTCAAGTCTATGGGGGAAAAATGAGCTTTTTAACATTTTTAATCCCCTATTTCTCAAAAAGTATAAACTGATAATATAAACTGATAGTATAAAAAATCTGAAATAATAACTCTCTTTTTAAAAAAATCTGAAATAATAACTCTCTTGCCCCCAGACCTTCAGAATGGTTATTTCAACATGTTTGTACGTTAAGCGGTTAGAGTCGCATTCATTCTTGAAAAGGTAAAAAGAAGGTTATAATAATAAGAGGAAGCCAGGAGATTTCAAGATAGTGGATTCCATCCTCTATAATAATTTGGAAACAAAATGGATCACATTTTGCTTCACATGTGTCACTATGAATCCAGCCAATCAGATCCTGGCATCTTTATAATGACCACATGCTGCAGCAAATGTCTATGGTGGCCCTGACTTCCAAACTGAATGGGTTTGCTAGAAGCCATGATTAGGTGTTGTATCAACTGGAGCTCAGAGATCACTCTTGTCTCAGCCCCTTTGTTTTGTCCGTCATTTCAAATGTAACAGTAAATGCAGTGCAATGACATCAGATATGTGACTCTAATTACACTTAAACTGACTACCGGTATTTATAATATTTTTCTATGACTGCTTTAGAGTGAAATACTTGCATTAGCACTGCTGATAAACGGACAGATCATAAACAGATCACACTGTCCCCAAATGACCAGAGCAAAGGCCAATTTATTGTTCTGGCGACCATGGCAGCACAATGTCAAAGATATGGATGTTGTGGAGCTCGCTGCATACATAAAAAAATTGAGTAACACTTTACTTGACAGTATTGACATAAGAGTGACATGACACTGTCATGAACACATGACACTGTCATGACACATGAACCCTAACCCTAACCCTAATCCTAACCCTAATTTGTTATGACAAAAACCGAATGACACTTAATGACAGAAGCATTATGTCATACACGTTTATGACTTGTTTATGACACGTTCATGACAGTGTCATGTCACTCATATGTCGATACTGTCAAGTAAAGTGTAACCAAAAATTTAAACCAAAGATTAAAGTGCTATGTGCTAAAATCTTTGTTTGAAACGGCACAGGTACTTGGTGACGGTACTGTATGTGAAAACTTGCCGGGTTTTAGAGTTAGAGCCACAGTTAGATTAGATGTCCTTGACAGAAAAAATACAGTTTAATGCTTATACACATTTCCATGTGATCTGATTACTAATGTATAAGATTATTAATTCATGATTTAGACCTTTTTTCTACTTCCCTTTATTCTTTTCCTATCCACGTGTTTCCACATTGTATTCAACCTTTCTCTTTCTAAAGTGTGTTCATATGTACTCCGTATCTCTGTGCTTGAGAAACAATGCAGCCCATTATAAATATTTGTTGCTGTTTGCACAGTTTCCAAAAATCTTTGTCTTCTTGACCCTTCATTACCCAGTGTGATTGTTTTCTGCGTGTACTGTATAACTGTGTGTGTGCATGTACTGTATGTGTGTTTTGGTGTCTGTTATTTTTGAGTGTGTGAGGGTGTATGAGTTTGTTTATAATACAGTACACAAAGGTCAGTAGATAGACCCATCACTGCAGTGCTCAAGCCGATAAAATAGAATCCACCCACTCGTTTTTTTCCCTCTTTAGGTTCATTTTTCCTCTTCAACAGGATGTTCTGTTCTCTATGTATTTGTTAAAGGCCACTGGGTTTTCTTTTGCTCATCATCAGTATGCATTATTTAAAGGTGAGGGTGAGGAAATTGCATGTCTAGCATCTTTAGGAGTGGTAAGGTAGATACTTCTCTTTCGTAAGGTAGATATGATCGGTTTAACCTTCAGTAGCTCTCCATCAGCCCCTTTCTTCACACGCACACACAGATCCGATTTATCCTCCAACAAGCTTTTCTTTGGGAAGCTTCCTTTACTGCCTTCTGGTGAGGCAGTTTGAGAAATATCCTATACCATACCTGCCTGCCTTGTGCAAGGCCTGCAGATAAAAATGTGTTTTTGACTTTACTCGTTCTTTCATTGCATTTCTCAGAATTTGTGTACAATGCTCACTGCTTAGATCTTTGTTAAGATTGTTAAGAATTTGGTCTCCATCATGTTATTGAAAAATGTGAACTATTTCTTTGATGACTTGTCAAACTTAAAATGTAGGCTAATACATGTTTTTTGTGTTTCAATACTAAGTGCCCTTGCACCAAACAAAAGCAGTTATGAAAGCAGTACTACTGTATTTTTGTCAGTACAGTCCGTTTCTCTCTCCTTGTCTTTCTCCCCTCACACACACACACACACACACACACACACACACACACACCACACCACACACACAAGTGTTATTCAACTGAAACATTTAAACCAAAAATAGAATCTTTGGGGCCATTTCAGAGTTTATTTCCATGACAACACAGAAAACGGATAACATACTGGTTATGGCAGATGTTTTATCTAAATATTATGGATCACATAATTTATGCAAATGGCATAAATATTGTGCCATGTTCTCACAGTGAATTAAATGTGTTACAGGAAGAAATGGCTGCCTGTATTGGCATTTAACAGATAGATGAATGGAACTTTGACTTAATTAAAAACAGGTTATAAATAATTGCAAAGACTTTCTATCTTAAATATCGGCATATTTCTACACAGTAAAGATTTAGGTTGAAGCTTTTGGTTGAAATTAGCATGCCTTAAAAAATACCCTGTATTGAAATTGTACGTGATTTTCTCTGTCAGAATTGCGTCATGCTCATTTAAAACAAACCATTATCTCTGAATAAAGAAGAATAGATGGAATAAGGGGTTGATTGAGACCAGGGGAGTAATGGCATATTAACATTGATTATGCCTTCTCTCTCAAAAGCAAAGGCAACTGCTCAAGCAGTTGCTTGAAAGGAGGTACAGCTTTGGGTCTCATTAAATCCTATTCAGCTATATGTCAATTCAAACTTCTTATCAACCAATATAAGTAATTATCAATAAATAATTCAGTCATGAGTCTGGCTCTGTATTTTCTAAACCTTTCTCAAATTATTCATAAATAATAATTAGAAAAAATTAAAGCATATTCTGTACTGATAAAAACCTGTGTTAAATTCGTAAAGAAAAGAAAATGTGGCAACACCTTTGAAAATGTGTTCTATGTACACCTTTGAACCGCACCGTTTAAAACAGGATATGTGTGGCGGAACAGAAAAGTATCAACCAGACACAAACCCTGATGCCTGTATTTCTTAAACAATGGGCGAGGGGCGGATGTTGTGCTTCTGTTTACCATCTACTGAGACACTGTATCGACTTGCCATATATTTGGTTAAAATAAGCATGGACTCGTTGTGAATAATTCATAGCTCTGCCACATGAGATGGCGCATAAGGTTGTGTGATGGATAAACATACAGTGATGAAAGAAAGAAAAAAAAAGTATGAAAGAAAGAAAAACAGAAATAAAGAAGAGAAAAGTTATGACACAACGCCATATGCTTCCACAGTTAACACCAGCATTAAAGCACAGTCTCTCTACTGCCTTGCGTTTTTGCAGTGGTGAAGGGTTGATCGAAGCTAATGAGTCGAAAGAGCCTGAAACCTTTCCTGCGCTTTCTCAGGGCCACGTAAGGATGATAGGGGTGAGGCGAGGCGAGGGTGGGCTAATGGAAGCTTAAACAAGGGTGCCACCACGACCACAAGTCTCTGAAGAGGAACAACTGCATCATTCGTATGCTGCAATGCTGATATTGGTGGATTATTATGGTGACCTGTTCAGCCTTGTATTTATGGCTACCTGCACACCTCTTTGGGTGTCAAAAATATAGGTGGCTGACTGGTGTAGGAAAAGATCGTCTGACAGAATGCAACTGTGTGTGTGTATGTGTGTGTGGTTATGTGTGAGTGTGAGTGTGTGTGTGTGTGTAAGTCTGTGTTAGTGTTTATCCTGTGTCTGTATGTTGTACTAACTTGTGTGTATATATGTCTGTCTTTGTAAGATTATGTGAATAAGTATAATACCTATGTCTGTATGTGTGTGCATGTGTTGATGTCATTTAAAATGCAGTGTAGCTTTCCATATACATTAGGTAGTCATTCTAGAGACGGGTATTGCATGAATATTGCGGGATCATCTCCACATAATGGGATGGAACAAAGCTTTTGCTGTACGGTCTACAAGTAGCACAAGGTCTCTGAGTCTGTCTGGACTTGGGGCCTGGACGCTCTCAGGCCGTCTCCTCCATGGTGGCGGCCATGCCATTGTTGGTCTCACTCCCTCGCTCCTCCACCTCGCCCTTCTCCTCCATTTCCGTCGCGGTCGTCGTCTCCTCTTCCTCGGTGGTGACGAGCGGGTCGCGGACCGAGGCAGGGTTCTGGGAGTGTGGCGGTCGGGGGTCGGGCGAGAGGAGCGAGAGCTGGGGGAACAGCTGGCTGTCCCTGAGGCGGGCGGCCAGCTCCTTAGCGCTGCACGAGGGCGTGCTGGTCTCGTAGATGTCGTGGAAGTTGTTGTAGTCCACCTCGTAGAAGCCCTTCTCGAGCGAGAGCACCGGCGTAAAGCGGTAGCCCCACAGCACCTCCGTGTCCAAGTAGGAGCTACGTGCCTGGCAAGTCATCCCTGAGGAGGAGGGGTCTCACACACACACACACACACACACACACACACACACACACACACACACACACACACACACACACACACACACGGGTAGAGACAGATGGTAAGGGGAGAGAAATGATTAATGCTGGGGGGTTTCTTTACCCGGCTACACGCCTACACCAACAGTTTTATGATATTGCAGCATCTACAAGAACCCCCTGTCCATCTCTAAGATTCTTAACAACGAGAATTCGTCAGCTCAGCATTTTGAAACATTCATGATCTGTCAGGCTGACTGATTCAAAACAAAGTCAATACTATAACTGGCTCAATTTTTTTAAAAAAAGATTAGAGATTAGATTTACAGCAACATGGAAAGGAAAGGAATGATGAGAGCAATTTGCTCCTCATAGAGATAGTGAAAATATCTATAATAGTCTCCTAGTAACAATTGTCCTCTCATTTAAAATGGAATCAATTAAACAGGGAGAACAGAAGCCATTGTGGACTGAGGCATTTGTAGGAGAGGAGCTAAACTAGCAGCCTCTCACAAGTGTGTGTACTGATTATAAGAGTATGAGCGTTTGTATTGATTATACCAGTATGGGTCTGTAGTAAAAATTATTTGTAAGAACATACTGTATACAAATGTGACTAACTTCATCAGTCTGTCTGCCTCATATTTGCACTAACTGACGATTGTGCCTGGTAAAGACACGCCTCGACCATTTGCAAATCAAGTCTTTTGTCATGTACGACGGCCCAGCTTTTGCCAATTAAGCATGCATATGTCCGGGGAGTTTCTGAACTTTTCCACTGGAGCAGACAAAGAACCTACTAACAGCATAAAAAGCAGTGGCTTACGGCAATCGTGAGGTGACTTGAACAAGGCAACTTATTTCACATTCTCCTCCGAGCCGGCTTGTAATAAACCTGGGAGCGTCTCTCTTTCTTAACACATCTCAGTTCAGTTTTGTTTCCACATCATTTGTAATTCTCACCACATGTCTATGTGTTGACTAAATCACATTGCAGGCCTGGAAAAGGAATATACTGGATGAAACGTTCCCTGGACAACATCTCAAGACCCTACATGAAATATTAAAAAAATCATGTGTTTTATACAATTAGGTGTACTCTTAACTGCCATTTTATGTATGTAAACACATGTATTGTTTTTTGGTTTGTTTGTTTGTTTGTGTTTAATCCAGCGAAGACCTTACATATTCATGGTAATGTCATGGCCGCATGGCAACGTTTACAAATTCTGAATGTCAATGTGCTCACGCTTCATTATGCTTTACACCCTGATATCATTGAGAGTCGGAGCACTCAAGGAATGAGAAAGCCTGACCTACTGTGGATATCACATCCAAGGTCACACGCAAACCCTCAACATTTACACAACAACAAATCGCGACAGTGTCCTGTTTTCAGTCCCAATTCTGAGAATTTTGAAAGCTGGCGAAATAAGCAGCATGGCTGAACATCGAGTTTGCTCTGCGTCTTTGAAACAAAAGCGACATCAGCACCCTCAGTGTTGTGCAGCGTAATGCCTCACTGAGCCCACTCTCACTCTAAAGCCACAAACCTCCCACAACCCAACTACGCACACACACACGCACGCGCATGCACACACACGTACGCATGCACACACACACACACATGCACACACACGCACTCACTCACGCACACACACACACACGCACGCACGCACACACAACCGAGTTTTGATTAAACAAAAGATAACTACATCACACACACACACTGCAGTTTGAGCAGACCCAGTGACGATAAAATATACTCTGCAGGGCTTCTGAATTGTGCAGTCAAGAACCTGCTCATGAAATTCCACAGCAGTAAAAATTTCAAAAGAGAGTGTTTTTTTTTCCGAGCTTGCAGGAAGACCACTGAGTTTGAAATTAAAATGCTGGAAACAGGTCTTCCCTCGCAGGCAGGCTCAGGTGCTTCTGATAGCAGCCGGCAGAAGTGAAGAACTGTGTGTAGGAGTGTGATGGGGCTATACGGGTCCCTACTTAACATTTTATTTTCCCTGTAAATTACAGCATGTCTATTCAGTGTGTGGGTGTGCGCATATGTATGTGTGTGTGTGTGTGTGTGTGTGTGTACTGTACGTGTGTGTCTCTGACTGAGTGTGCTCATAAGTATGTGTAGAGTGTGTGTGTGTGTGTGGGTGTGTGTCTGTGTGAGTGTGATTCTCATTGTGTGTCTCTATGTATGTGTGTGCACTGTACGTGTCTATGTGCAATACAGTAGTCTGTGTGTGTGTGTGTGTGTGTGTGTGTATGTAATTGCATGTATGGAGCCTACTTTACCCTGTAAGCTAGTTAAGCATCTGTACTGGGTGCCGGGTGCTTTTGTCCTTATAAACAGGAGGCAGCACTCGGGGGGCCGAGGTTCCTCTAGCTATTTGTGGAAAGTAGTGGTGACACCGATCCCCAGGAGCCTCTCTGCTGGGAGACATGCTCCCACCCAGACCACCACCACTTTCTCTCCAGGTGGAATGAGCCTCTCACGAGGGGGTGGATGAGAGGAGAAAGTGCCTGCCATTTTAATTTTAAATTTATATGCAAATCAGAGACGGAACAGGATGCTGACACAGAAAGGTGATTTGTCAACTTTTCAGATAAACTTAGCCAGAGAGCCGTTCCAAAGAGCGCTTTGTTCAAAGTACAAAACACAGCAGTCGCATTCAATGAGGTGTTAATCTGAGGGATGCTGGAATCTGTGACAGCTGACTCCTCTCAACCATGCTTGGAAACTTGATGAGACTTTAAAGGACTAGAATTAGCCAAAGCTGCATTTCTTCTGTGGGCTCTTATCAATACGGATTAGTTAATGGCATCAGTCCAGACATTTTATTGTTTATCCTAAGAAATCAAGACCAGATCCAAGATTATGCTGTATAAGAGACTGACTGTAATGTCTTTTCTCATAAAATCGTCCACAGGTCGAGTGTGAATGGGACTTTCAGTATTGACTAATGCCACATTTTATAAACAAGGCCCACCTTTAGTCTTTTTCCTGGATGTGCATTTGAATTCTGCATCTGACTCTCGGCTGCAATTAAATTAAATTAACAATCAGAATCTCTTTCATATAGTAGGCTTCTACTACTAATGACATTTCCCTTTGCACAATCAAATAACTGTAAACCTCTCGAGATCAAATTGTTAGTTAGCCTTTGCAGTGATTCAGTGCAGTGTGGAATTGTCATCTGCGTATTGCCTTGTATGGTATTACTCACACTGCAGGCTGGCTGTCAGACTTTCTACGGCCCCTCCATCAATCTGAATTTAATACCACTCTCTTCGTGGGCACATAAGCTGTTAGCACAGTGATTACATGGACTTGTAAAAGATGCTTTCCCTCAACATCCAGTAAGCATAATGGAGTGGCAAGCCTCTCTCATCCATTTTTAACCAACAGACAAAACTGTCAAATCAAAATGCACGAGAGCCAGGCGAGAAAAAAAAAGAAAAAAAATCAATGTCCGTAGGGTGTGTGACCTTATTACGGCTTGAGGTTATTAGCTTACCACCGAACATCGGTACTAAGTCATCACTGCTTCGCAGGAGCAGAATTTTCAAATTGACACCAGTTGTAGTTGCATCATTAATGGCTTAATCCTGGCAAATTGCTCACCAGCCTGGCGTATGAATCCCTTGACGTGACCAGTGGAGTCCTTGTTGGTAATTTACACAAGATGCATGGAATCAATGACATTAGCAGGAGTCGTGCATATTTCCCCCACCCATTGATTTCCAATAGTATGGCCAAACGCCACTTAACTAATTATGACTGGGTGCATCATTTGCATGTGTCTCCCTTTACTGCTAGATGAGACAAGAGTGAGTTTTAGATGGTGGCATGGTTTTAATGTTCTGTGACAGATGAATTGTTGAATACAGGTCTGGAAGGTAAATGCATTATGAGAAATACATTTTCTAGCCTCTGTGGTTCGCAAAAACGCTTCAGACAGTGATGATGGTTGATGACTTGTGAGAGGGGTATGCCACTGATGTGAAGCAAAGTCGTTGCATTGAGGATGAGCAATTAATTAGAAGAATCAATTTTAGACCAAGATTATAGTATAATCGGACTACTCATCCACTAACCGAAAGCTCAGTGGATGTGTCACGTGTTGTGATGAGGAGGAGCAATTCTACAATTTTGTGGAAAACTGGGTACTAATAACCCTCACCATGAGAGTGAGTATCATCGCATGCCAGTCACAAAAAAAAGTTTCTGAAAAAATGTATATGGAACAAAGCAGGAACAAGATTCCATTCAGCAGTACTTACCCATTTTCCTTTTCAGCTATTTCCACCTACAAAATAACCAAGCCCATGGTGTGGACCACTCTGACAAGCTACGGATGTTTTTTCGCCTCAACTCACTAGTCAATTTCAGTCTCTCTACAGTGGGAAGGGCTTTGTGACACCAGATAAGAGCATGGTGAAATTCAAGGGAAGACTTGCTTCAGTACACCGCCCCCCCTCCTCCTCCTCCTAAATCAACAAAATGTGGTGTCATGGCAGAAAGAGCTGGTCACTGGCCATGTCACAAACGTCCACCTCCACAACGGGGCGTAAGAGCACACGCCAGAAAGGTCTGGCTCATCATGACCTCACAGAGTCTAATCTGCCCTATTTCATGGATTTCGTCTGCAGTGTGGAGTTTTAACTGGACACAAAAGGGACATGGACTGGATGCCTGCAGCACTGTTTGTCCTAACAGAAAGGGACTCCGAAAACGCTGAGCACGTAAATGTTGTTGGGCAAATATGAAGTCAAAGTTGTCGCAAAGGATGACCTCACTCTCTGCGTTTGGCAGGACACTGAGGCTGTCATGCTGCTGTGTAATTGTCATTATGCCACTCAGAAAGGGCCAAGAAACATGAGTGCAAACCAAGGTTGCAGTGTCAGGATGCCATTCTGACTACCAAAAACACATGAAAGGCGTGAATCTGCCGGATCAGATGGTTGGGTATTATCAGTCCCAGCATTGCTCAAAGAAATGGTGGAGGAGGTTCTTCTTCTTCTCTTTGCTGGTAGTCAGATGCAAAGGTTGCTGGAGGAAAAAAAATTCCAGACTTGAGTACAAGAGAGGCTGGAGGAGCTGGTGCAGCAATGAGAGTGGCAGCCAGGAAAGCTCTTCAGCTAACAGAACCTGAGGGAGCCACACCTGAGCGTGACAGGGTGGATTAAAATCTCACCCTGCTATCAATGTTGCAGGAGTAACTGGGGGTGTGCTAGACACTTGAAGAATGTTATGAACCAATGTCCTGGCTCTCCACATTTTAAAACCTTTCCTCCCCTACCCCTGTCCCCAATCTCCACATTTTAAAACCTTCCTCCCCTTCCCCTGTCCCCCATCGCCCGCCCCCTTGTCTGCTTTTTGCCCGTGCGCCTGTCCGTGGCTTTGTTCGCTGGTTCCTCTGGTGTTGCTCTATTTCCAATGCCTTCGGCACTAGTATGGTGCCGTATTGCAGAGTTGCATTTGAGCTATGGTACCCACATGTGGAGAATAGCCGCGCTGAACAGCAAGGATCGCCTGTTTTCTAGACTGTGGGGGGAGGCTCATGTTAGATTGTGTGGCTGGGTGCAAACCAGACTGAATTAGAAATGTACCCCCAAGTTACATGAGCATGTAAGAAACTGTGTAGAATGCAGTGTGTGTGCTGGAAGTGGCACTGATGCTCGTGTCAATGCTACAGTACTGTCTGTGGCGGCAGGCAATGAAACAAGACTGTACACACAGAGAGATGTGGTAAGGACATCCATCAACATCTTCACTTACAACAGATGATAAGTGATTCTGACTTTTTACTAGTCTCACTTTTTACACCACAAATGATGTTGTAGCTTCACTTTTCTTACTGTGCCACAAATGTATTTCTTATATATTTAAGTTCTCAATCACTGGTAATAGACAATTGGACATTAGCGCAGGCAATAAAGACAAATGGTCAAGCGCTCATTTTGTTCAAGCTTCTATCTGCTCCACAGGCTGAAAAGATTGGTGTTCTTGCTTTTGGTGATAATGGGTGAATACAGAAGGAAACGATGAAAAGCTCTGCTGTTTGTTTGGTAATGTTTTTGTGGCAAACACACCACCCCGAAGACATCACAACAGCCTGAAGACACATGTCCCAGTGTTGTGTAATCCCAACTTCCAGGCCCACTAGAGTGCTGGCCGAGCTCCCAGCTCAATCAAAAACTTTTTTTGTGCTGCAGATTGAGACCCAGAACCAGAACCAGACTGGGCTCCATTCTGGAGTCACCTGCTACTGTGTCTCAGAGGCATCTTCCCAGACCAAAGAAATGACAATCATGACAACATAAGCAGCCATCAGGCAAAAAACAAACAAACAAAAAACAAAACAAAAAACAACAACAAAAAACAAACAAATGAATGCAAGAATGGTCTGGCACATGCAAAATAGTGCCAGATCAAATGGCTTGACTGTGATTAGCACGTTCAAAAACAGGATGAAAGCAATCATCCCCTGCTGAATAATATTATGGCGTCCGTTTATTTTTACATTTTTGGCCCAGCATTCATATTCTCTTCAAGTCTACCACGGCTGCAGAATACAGTAATAAGCCAGCCTGTATAATGCCTCATGTTTAGATTAGAGCTGCATAAAGCAGTCCTTGGACAAAAGCCTAACAAACTATTTGAATTGCACATATTTACTTGAATGATCCAGCATACCAAAGGAAGCGTATCAGGTAGAGAATGCATAAGCAATTACTAAAGAGATGTAAGGGCACTAAACGTGGGATTATTTCCTGCTCACATCAAGATGTAGGCAGGTTTCCTATTCAATATTCTGCAAGCAGCTAAATATTAATGCAGTGGAAATAGCTTCCTAGCTCATGAACACAATTCAGCTCACTATTCAAAGTCTTCGTAGCTCCCAAACACTACAAGAGGTTAAGTCTGTTTGAGTTGTGATTCACTCGGATCTTTCACCCATATCTTTAAATTAACCCATGAGTCGCGAGTCTCTAGTATAATTAACTCGGATCAGTTGAGTACTACTACAATTCAATCTAAAACGATAAACAGCGCCACACACAAACCTCTTACAACATTAGCTAGCCTATAGTCCTAGCCCTAGCCATCGTAGCTGCCAAAAATGTAACAATTTTGTAGGCAACCACAACTCCACAAATCAACTCAAGCGACTGAGTGAGCAGGCAGTCCGAGATAACTGGTTAACTTCCTGCAGAGCCGGAAACATTGCAGACTCGCAGACCATGGGACTTGGAGCTGCTGAGTAGCAATCCGGGTTAGTCGGATCAGCCGGCCGGTTAGGCTACGTTGAGTACAAGTCAGTCGAATCAGCCAGCTACGTTGTCATGATGGATCTGTAGACGAGCTAGTAGGCTAGCTCCTTCTCAAGGTGAAAAGCAATTCCACAACAAAAGCCATTCTTTCACTTCTGAAATAACATTCAATGTTCTGTATGTAGCCTAGACATAATTAGATTTGGTGTATAGATATTAAAGCATATTAAAAGGCAATTAGGTCGTGCAGACAGTCCGAACTGCACACTCATGGAGCTGCTTGAGTAGGCTATCTACCCCGGTCATGTTGGATCAGTCGGGCGGCCGGTTACGCATTATGTTGTTAGGTGAGAAAATCCACAACAAAAAGCCATGCTTGAAATAATTAGTCAGCCTACATTAAAATGAATCAGCCGTCGGATCAGCCGTTACGCTTGTCGTGGATCTGTAGACAAGCGAGTAACTCCTTGTCAAGGTGAAAAGCAAATCCACAACAAAAGCCATTCTAAAACCCTGGCCAGCCCTGTCAATCAGTGGGATTGCTTCACTCAGATTTAGTGCTGAAATAGACCCCCCCCCACCCTCCCACCCCGAGGCTCTGAGAACGGCTGAAACTCTCCTTGTTAGATACTTCTTGGATCACATACTGTAGCGAGGGGAGAGAGAAGTCTTCTCACCTGGTCTCATACCCAGGTCCAGACAAGACCTGCACCCTGACCACAACACCAAAGAGCACATACTCAACCGGACTGACAGCACTTAATCACACATACTGCCTGAAGTTGTGAACCTACATTCGGTGACCCTACACTTTTTCACTTTTGATTTGACATTATTTTGCAGTGTTTTTACAGAAATTCAATGCAGCGGCAGCTCCTTAGAGGAGGCAAGGGAGGCAATGCCTCCTCGAAATTTAGAGAGAAAAAATTTTATATGTAATGGCATTAAAATGCAATTCAGTATTTGATTCTCTATGTATTTATTCAAAGAATTTTTTTTAATTTTGTTATCGTTTTGCTGCCCTAGACATTAAAACATAACCAATCAGAATGAATTTTGTTTGTGTAGCCTGCTGCTAAAGCTAGTTCACACATAGCTCTGGTGCATGAGAGCTAAACGATGAAGGGGGAAATACTTCAATATCTACTTATTATATATTATTATATTATATATAATAAGTTAGGAAGTTGAGATTTGAACACCACCTACAAAGAAAGAAAACAATTTCTAAAAAAAAAAAATCTAAAAAAGAACGGAAGACCAACTCGAAAACTGAACTTAACCAATACGACAGCTGGATGCAGGATCGTGCAGTTTCAATGAGAATTCCTACTCACCAATAGTAGTAGGCTAGCAGGCCCAGTTGCACTGAGAAAACGTTATTTTTGTCAAGTAATAATCGTTGAAATTTTTCAAACGGATTTGATGACCTGAAGAATTTGTCATGAGCAAGCGAAAGACATGGCAAGGTAATTTGTAAATTGCTATAGCCTAAATAACAGGCCTACAGCAATACGGGCAAAAACAAAACCGGAATTAAAAACTGTTTACCCTGCATACTGGCTTGCTGTTGAAGGGGTTTGTGGGTTTTATAATCCTCTCCCTAACTTTACCTCTCGTCTGTGAAATTGATCTGCAACCACTACTTGGAAACTTAAATGGTGTGCCAGTGAGTGTAAGCTTACCTGTGGCCTCCACCATACCCTCCAGAATGACCACAATTTCAAACTCCTCTTTCTCGATTTGTGCCCTCGACATCTCCCAAAAGGGGCTCTTCTCGTTGATCTCATGGGAGATGATGAGTGGCGACACCAGAAAGAGACGGTCATCGCCCGTGTCAAAGCCGATGTTGATATCGGTCTGGTTGAGGGGTATGAACTCGCCCTCCTTGGTCTGCTGCGAGCGGATGAGCTTGGCGCGGATCGACGCCTCCACGATATGCGAGTTGCGGAGATCGCCCACACGAAACATCAGACACAGCTTGTTGTCGCGCACGGAGATGACGGCCTTGTGCGAGAACATGAGCGTCTCTGCGCGGTTCTTGGGCTGTGAGATCTTGACAAACATGCAGCCCACCATCATAGCATTGACGATGGAGCCCAGGATGGCCTGGACGCAGAGCAGGACAATGCCCTCAGGGCACTTCTCGGTGATGACGCGGAAGCCATAGCCGATAGTCGTCTCTGTCTCGATGGAGAAGAGGAACGCCGAGACAAAGCTGTTGAGGTTCTCAACGCAGGGGGTCCAGCCCTCCTCGTCAGAATGCCACAGGTCGCCGCGCACAAGCGCGATCAGCCACCACAGGAAGCCAAAGAACAGCCAATTGACCACGTAGACCAGTGTGAAGATGAAGAAACTCAGGCGCCAGCGCAGGTCCACCAGTGTGGTGAACAGATCGCTCAGGTAGCGGTAGGTCTCCTTCACGTTGCCGTGGTGCACGTTGCACTTGCCATCCTTCTGCACGTAGCGCTGCCGCACTCTCTTGGCCGGGTCGGTGATCAAGTGTGTGCGGTCGGTGGGGATCTGTGCCTCCCGCAGGTGCTTGGGAAGCTTCTTCACCTGCAGATAAAGCAGGAGGTGGGGAATTAAAAAAATGGAACACGACTTAAAGGAGACTGAAAGAGCTGCCAAATGTCTTACAGCAGCATGTTATTTTTTGCAAGATATACCTTGCAGTTACACATAGAGATCTCCAATCTGAAAGACATTGACTCTAATGTGCAATCATTCCATTGCATGTCAGCAGCATGTTATTTTTTGCGAGATATACCTTGCAGTTACACATAGAGATCTCCAATCTGAAAGACATTGACTCTAATGTGCAATCATTCCATTGCATGTCAGCAGCATGTTATTTTTTGCGAGATATACCTTGCAGTTACACATAGAGATCTCCAATCTGAAAGACATTGACTCTAATGTGCAATCATTACATTGCATGTCACCTGTGACAGTAGATTTCCTTAGCATGTTTTAATAACTTTTTGCAATCTGCCTCCCTTCCTGACTCTTTCCAATTGCACCCTTCATTGACCACCCGTATGCTATATCCCATTAGCTATGCAGTGGGCCTCCTGCAACACTGCTAGCGCAAGGGGAATTTAAAGTTTCCTTAGATCTGCCACAATAACTCAGAGAGGGCTTGATGGCTAGTAGAGCAGTGGGGCTAACACTGTCGCAGTGCCTTTCGTTTCCCCTGTACGTGTGTGTGTGTGTGTGTGTGTGTGTATGTGTATGTGTGCGTGCGTGTGGCAGAGGTGATGCAAGGACGTTGGGGGCTCCTATTCCACAGGCTGGCTTGAGTCCAGTCAAGAGATGTGACTCCACATCTGCTGGTAAGCTCCTCCTAACTCACCCCCACCCCCCCCATTCCCACCCATTCATGCCCGTGTGTGTGACACACAGGCAGGCTCAGACAGGATGGCTCTGGACCCGTCCCCGATCGCCATGCCCTCCACACAGCCCAAGGACACCCTGACATTTGGTGCCCGTGCTGAAGACAGCGTGCTAAACTGCTAATTGAAACACTGTATTGTGTTGCGAGGAGCGCCCCTGCCTGAGTGCAGGTAGCCTCTTAAAAAGTGTGAATCGTACACCTGTATCCTCCAATCCCCTTGGGCCGGGCATACACCTGAGACCTATTTGTTCACTGGGGCTACAGCTCAGTAAATAACAGAGATCCACATGAATCTATGGCTCCATAAAAGCTCAAACACAGTCTGCATTTTTCCTTCCAGTACTAATGCTGTTAGCCTTCTTGTACAGAAACCTCTGAAAGTGAGAAAGCAATCAATTGTCTACAATGATACATAAATCAAGTGGCAATGCACATAGACAGATTTCTGACAAAGGATAGTTATTAGAGGGTGTTTCCTAGAATACTGCATGATAAAACACTAAAGAACTATGTGGCTAACATCATTTCTTATTATACAACGTATTATTATACAACTCAAATATTTTTCTGAAGACCTATTGGAATATGAAGGTCAGAGGTCCAACACCAAAGAGGTGCATTCTGATGTCGTGCATTCTGGTCTGAGTGGCTTGGACTAAAAGTGTTTTAGGGTCTCAATAACACTGACATAATATGTTGCCTTGTGTTTTGTACATACACTATATTCCAATATGTTGATCAGTTTATTGATTGCAGAATTGATCGCTAGGTTCTGAAGTACTAATGAGTATTTTGACTGTGATGAATTGGTGTACTAAAAGACAGTGGTAAATGTGAAAAGTAAAATCAATTGATTGACCTGTGGTTCACTTATTGACATTAAGGCTTTGTTTGCAGTTTAATTACATACACCTCTCTCTAGATGAACATATGTCCAGAGATACTCGGTTATAGAAAACTCACAAAGAGTTCACGACCCTCACAACCCCTTTTAGTGTCTGAAAAGAACCAACATCATTTGATTGAAATAGAATGTCCTTTTGGGAGAAAGAGGCTGACTTGATAATTAAAACTCTTGACTTCATAATTACATTATCTGGATAGATGTGTGGTCCTCCCTTCTGCTAAATCTGCTAAACAGGTTGTGTTTCTCCCTTGATATATCTACCTGAGCAGTATTTACAGAAAGTGGGAGGTGTATTGATTGCACAATGCAGTCCCCACTGTGAACACAATTACTCTGGTTTCTTGTGTGGTTAGTAAGGAAGAGCTCTGTAATTGTGTTGGTGATGTTTGTATCGAAGGGGGGATTGCCTGATAAAAGGAAGCTGGGGTTCAGTTCTGACCTCGTTGGGTGTCACTCCTATCTCCATGTCGTGGTCCATGTGGACTCGAGAATCCCCTGCCATCCTCAGCTGCGGCAGTGTGCCTGTGTGGCATGAGAGAGAGAGAGAGAGAGAGAGACAGAAATAGAAATCAACGAATCATCAGTGAGAAGTTTGACACCACTTAGATTAGGATAGAATCGAGCACACGTTCCTCATTCCAAGGATTCAATACTGACAGTTCACGCTCAATCCATTATCTCCAATCACACAGTGATGAAATACAAACGTTTTCAAAATATCAGCTCGGTCGATAGTTCATTAACTGTTTATATCCATCTCAATTGGAAATGCATATTTATCATGTGAAATGGGCCTGAAAATTCAAATCGACCCAGGGAGATGCATAAATTGGCAAACAGGGAGTGGGAGGAGACAGTCAATGACAGACAATGATTAGCAAATTTGGTACAACACTAATATCATGCCCTGGCAAGATACAACATGCTCCATACACCTTTTACACTTCCACGTTGAGAACATCAGCATACTAATCTGTTGGTTTTTGAGCAGACTTGCCAATTGGGACGCGTCTGTCCAACTGCGCAGGAACTGTTTGTTAACACCGCGTACTTCTAAAAACAAGCAGCCTCAGCTGTGCCTGGCCACTGCATGCCTGTCCCAGAGGAGACGGCGGCACATCAGTGCCAACCTAGCATAAGCTCCACGTTTACCGACACGCTCGACAGCAGGGCGCTCTGACAGGAGAGGAGATGAGGAGGAACAGTGATGGCGTTTTATCTGTGAATTGTCGGCGGATATGTTCACCTTCTGAATGTTTATTTTTTTCCCTCTCTTCCTTCTTCTTCTCAAAATACACTGAAGATTGAAGCCTTTTTATATCATTTTATTTATTTTACTTTTTTCTGGAGCGTTTTGATGAAAAACAAAACAAAAAAAACATGTCACTCCACATTGTATCTCAGATGTTGCATTTCATACTGACTGGGGCATTTTCAGTCTACCTCTCCTTGGTAGCAAATGGACTGTTTGTTCCAGTCTAATTTGATTACTCTTAGGTTTAACTTTATGATGCTGTGACAGGATATATTATTCAGAAATTCAATTTTCAATTCGTTTTTCCCCTACTGTGCACCTGCGTTCTCAAAGAAACCTGACAAAATGTTATTCATGGACATGAATACAAAAGGCTCCAGCCATGCAAACGTTGTTTGTTTGGCCATTTCCTATCTGTCATTTTCGATGGTTGGCCACTAATATGGATGCTGGATATGTATGCTGATAGGCCCTTTGTTTACAACAATCATTAAGAGACCATAGACACTATACTAATGCTGCTTATCAAGAAATCTACTTTTGTTGTCATGCAGCAAGGCTCCAAATTGAGACATTGATCTGGCCGGAAATCAAATCAATGGTAACGGTATGGAAACACATCTAACCCCGCACAAATTAAACTGATTGCCGGACGTGGTGATGGCAACAACACGCACCCCCCCCACACACACACACACACATAAACACACCTTCCCCCTTTTAACATCTCATCCATTTGTAACACCCGCAGTCAGAATACACAGACGGCAAGCAGGGCCACAGGAAATGCAAAGAGGGCCCGCGATGCCGAGGAGACATATCGCGCACAGCGTCCACCCAGGAATAGTGTGTTGACATTGATGGGTCTCCTGCAAAGGGCAAGGCGACGACGTGACAAGCATCCGCTTCCGAAGGCACACACAGCAGAGCGCTGGGCCAATAAAATCTGGAAAAACCATAGGCCTTTGAATACATTAGGAGCCGCGCGCCACTCTCCGCTCTTGAAGCGAGCGCTCGGGGCGCGGAGGGTCTCATGTATAAATCATGCTGATGACGCGCGGGTGACCCCGCAACCCTTTAACGTCTCCGATAGCTGCACTTAGAGAGAGCCGACAGCTCTGTGCAAGTGGGGAAAGCTGGAGTGGGGGAGGGTGGGTTGGCGGACTCTTTGTGCGGCGTTAACTCCAGTGCCAACCGCTTATCTCGTCGTCCTGAGAGGGAAGCATGTGTTTTTATCGGGCAGCTTTTAGGCTGACAGGGTGTTTGTGGTTGAGTCGGGTTTCAGGACAAGTGGGGGTGGGGGTTGACTGGGGGCGGCAGGCGGCAGGGCTCGATCCTGGCCCATTGGGAGTGCTGTGGGCATGAACCAGCCAGGCGAGCACAAACAGGGCTTCACATATCCAAAAGCAAGCCTGGAGAGCAAAACCCAGGGTGACGAGAGAGAGAGAGGGCGAGAGAGAGGAAATGGCTGTTTGCCTGTAGCTACCGTTAAAAGGCGATCTCTCAGGTGACCCTGATTATGTGTTTGTAATGGGGTCTTTGATGGCATGTGTGTGTGTGTGTGTGTGTGTGTGTGTGTTTAGGGCTAGATGTGCTCGCACATATTTCGTCGACGTCAGCATTCTCTGTGTTTGTGAAAGGTGAGAACTTGCCGCGGGCCATGCCAAGTGTGTTCGTGTATCAATACTAATTAGCGTTTCAATAACACTGTCGGGGATGGCTTAAACTGCCTTGAGAGGGCCACAGTCCAACAGCTCTCGCAGATTACTACCTAAATCATTATGCTATGACAAAGAACTCCTTACATTAAGACAGCAGGGATCATTTGCCAGCTGACCTTTCACTTTTTAATCAGTCACAGGGAATAATAAAGCATCACAGTGAAGGCCAGGTCGGGACACATTGTTCCGCGGTCCCATACACCATACATGCATGCCTCTGATCTCCTTCTCCATCTTGAACTCTCTGTCTGGATCACTGGAAGCAATTCATAAATCCCGTGAACAGCCAACACAGCAGTTATTCGTAGTTTACCATTAAGATGTAATGTTTGCAGCTAGTCATTCATCCTTTAGCACAGACCTTGCAGGAGGAGTGTGGAGAAAAAGCAATTTTGAGGAGTCATCGAAATAAAATGCACAAGTCAGAGTTTGACGGAAGAGGGTACGTCGCAGGTAGAGGGAGGATATTACACACACACACACACACACACACACACACTCCCTTTGGCCATTAAGAGGCATCAGTATTTGGAATTTGCCACCAGTTTTTCCTCTCGTCATACTGGGAGGAGAGATGGATGTGTACGGGAGACAGCTCGGTCCCTCCCGTCGCTCTGTTGTGACACTTGGAGGTCGGCCGGGCCAAGCCGCTTACTGGATCCCTGGGGCCAATGGTAACCATCTTGGCTAGGAGCCCAGAGAACTCTTTTCTTGTTTGTGTGTGTGTCAGAGGTGTGTGTGTGTGTGTGTTGTGTGTATTCCTATGTACATGTGTGGATTGCATGTGTGTGCAAGCGTGCGCACGTGTGTGATCCCAAGACTCCCCATCACCTTCCATGGATCCCGTTCTCCCTGTTGGCTCCGCCTGGTGCCAGATGTCCCTGTCCAAACCGAGGACATTTAGCCTAATGAAATGACAATGTCCTCCCACTCCTCTCACTCCCACCCACACTCCCACCTCACAACCCCCCAGTCAACCTCCACCTAAAAAAATACAGCCTGCTCCGAGCCAAGAATAGCCTCCGCAAGTTGAGACTGCACTCCTCCACCCATCCCACCCCAGCCACCACTCCAATCTTCCTAGCTCGCACCCCGGCGCCAAGAGGCTGGGCTTTGAAAGCTATGCCCCTTCTGTGATGAGTGAGAATGGATGGGAGAGCCATGGTAAACCAGCTGCCAACCACCCCACAAGGCATCCTCCTCCAGTATGACCTGTGTGTGTGTGTGTGTGTGTGTGTTTCACGGTCTTCGTGAATGAGTGCATGTGAGTGTGTAATGTGCACAGTATCTGTGTATTTGTGTGAGTGGTGTTCAGGAATGAGTGGTTGATAGCTATTTGTGTATGTGCAAAATGATCTATGCAAGTGTGTATCTAAGAATGTGTGTGTGTTTGTGTGTGAGTCGTTGCTGGATATTTGTGTGCGTGTGTCTGTGGGCGTCGGTGTCTGTGAGACTGTGCTGAGAGTCTGTTTGTGTGTGTGTGTATGTCTGAGAATGTGCGTGTGTTTGTGTGTGAGTGTTTGCTGGGTATTTGTATGTATGTGCGTATATGTTTGTGCAGTGTGTATGTTTGTGTATGTGTATGCGTGTATGTGTGTGTGTGTCTGCATGAGTGGTTTTAAAGTAAAACCAAGTGCTGCAACACTCCTTCCCCGCTCTATCGGAGTGCTCGGCAGCTCGTTATCACTGACTCCCTGGCGTGGCTGAGGGGAGAGGGGTTGTGCTTGGAGACGTGTCAGACTCACAGGAGGGATGGACGGCAGGGGTGACACAGTCCCGACAGGGAACCGTAACACAGAAGGACAAATGGCTGCTTGTGACTTAATACGCAATCAAATATCCATAGCTATCTGAAATCCATTGTGCCTATCTGCAAGCTTGACCTATCCGTTAAAAGCGTAGGGGTATTGATTAGAAAGGTGTGGAATTTAAGCACAGCAATCCAGGCCCCAATGTCAGATGAAAAGGAAAATATGTTTTAAACACTTGCAATTTCAACAGAGTGGAACAGTGTAAGACAACAGCGGGGTGTGTTACTGTGTTGTGGTTTTCCACAGATTTCCCCTATTTGTTGATTATTACGGACACAAATTGTGTACGATGCATTCGAGCAATACACCATTGACCAATGACACCTTAAACATCCTCGTCATCATCCCTTTCCTGCTATTCTCAGAATTTCTGTGGATCTGGCACAATGCATGACATCTATTGATCCATCAAGCGGCTTGCTGTTGTGACCTTTCGGTGTGGCCAGGCTGAGGTTGTGCGTGACCCACTGCACCCTGCTCTCTGCACCCTCCACCACCATGTGTCACAATAAGGCACAGAAAAGGTCTGAAGGAATGGGCACCCAGCTCCTACATCTACTCGGCAGCCATTCCTACCCACCGCACTGCCCGGAGCCACGGCAAAAGGATAATGGCTCAGCCATGCCGATAATGACCAATTAGCCCGGCCAACAAGTTCCTCTGTCCCTACTCCTCAGAGCCGCCGTGTCAGCAGGCAGACGAGTGCCTGACACAACATGAGCCAGGGGGGCCGAGGGGGGAGGTGTTGGAGGGCTAGCGGATTCAGAAGGGTGGATGTATGTGTGCGTGTGTACTCGTGTGCGTATTTGTCTGTGTGTGAGCAACAGAGAAGGATGCATGCTGTGCGTGCGTGTGTGTGTGGGTGTGTGTATGGTGCTAGTTGTGGTATAGGAGAATCCTCTGGTGTTTTACGACACACACTTTTTTTACAGGACACAGCGGTGGTGGCGTCCGCTTTTTTTATCTTCCATGCATTACGTTTATGTATGACAGAGAGCAGTATGAAATATTCCTCCTCTCAGTCTCTCTCTCTCTCTCTCTCTCTCTCAGTCTCTCACTCTCTCTCTCTCCCACTGTCCCTTTCTCCCTCCCTTCTCCCCTCCCGGCTAACAGTGCTAGAAGATAAACCCAGCACTCCTCTGTTGCACTCGCCCCTAAATCACATGCATAAATGTGCAGGTTGTCACTTTTAAATTGCGCGAACACAGTCCACGACGATACTTTTTATGCACAAAAAGAGATTGGACTGTTTACAACGGGAGCTGAAATAATTGAGTTTCCTATTTGCTCTGCTGGTGGGTTTTATGTTGTCTTACTCCAGGCCACTAAACTGATGTTCCACAGAGGGCCTCAGCAAAGACCACCCCACGTTAAGGAAATGGACCATGCACACACAGCATTGTTTTAGCCCTTCTCTCTCTCTCTCTCTTTCTCCCTCCATCCCCTCTCTTTCCCTTTCTTTCTTTCTAAACCCCAGAGGCGAAATGAAATATCCACAAAGGAGAGCACTGCATCAAAGATCAGTCAGAGTTCGCAATGGAAGATCTCTCTCTCTCACTCACTAGGAACTGTTTTACACTTTCTTTGGCCTTTGAAACAAATGCTTTTGCTGCAATAGAAGCCAGGGCTGCATTTTAAGTATGTTTTATACACACCCTTGAGATGCTTTCACAGCTAAATAAATGCTTGCAATTAATAATTCAAACACTAATATAATTTGAACTGCTTTTTAAATCCAGTCCGCAAAAAAAAAAGAAACTAGCCTATACGCCTGCAAGGGGAACCGGATGAGGTAGATGAAGAAAATGACTGGCTCTGCAACCGATAGCAGCGACACCCCAATGTATTAAAAGGTCAGAGGTCATCACACCGAAGGGCAATTTCATCCTGTTCAAGACTGGTGAGTCTCTGCTGTGCTTTAGCCGTTCAGTCTCTCCGTTATGTTTACAGTACACGTCATGGGCTGAACTCACATCAAGGCCCTTAAAAAATCACATGCGAAAAAGCTAAGTGCGCTGGTGCCTTGGGAAATTTTTTAGATTGCACATAAATAAAATAAAAAGAAATAAACACACAATCGGTACATTGTCATTTTTTCCACATTCTCTTGTTGGTTTGTCACACATCTTTTCCACCAACTCGGCAGAACCCCAGCAAAGTCCTGTCAATCTGTACCTCAGGATGTCTCCTGGGTAACGCATGAAAATGCATAAAAAGCTGCATGAAACACCACGTGGCACTTATATACATCGCGCATACAGTACGTGCGTCACTGTTGCTGCTTGTGCACTGTTCCCATGGTGGGTCCTGCCTGAGCTGAAGCTGCATAGTCTGGTTCGCCGTTACGCAACTTTCAGTCAGAATGTCTGAATGTGAGGCGGCGTGCGTGGCTGTGCCACAGCAGCGAGTGACTGAGCGCAGGGCTTCAGAGCCTCTGCCCTTGGGCAGAGCAGCTTCATTTCCAACCGTGCCTAGTAGGTGGGTGAGTGTGAGGGTGGGGGGAACTCTGGTGAAGGGGGGTCGATGTAAACCGTTCAGTTGCACTTTTTCTCGCCCTCCTTTTCTGCTACTTAAGGAAGGATGCTATAAGCAAGACCGCACAACTAGTCCAATGTGCTTATCTCTCTCTCTCTCTCTCTCTCTCTTGCCCTCTCACACTTTTTTCTCTCTGTCTGTCTTTAGCGTACATAAAAGCATGAAAAACAAGACACTTACACTAAACATTTTCTTTCTCCCAATACACACACATATACGCATGCACATCCACCCACTGGGCTGTGTGTTTCTATGCTAATTAAATCCAAGCTGGCAATAACACGCTCGTAAAAAAAACTCCTGTAATGCACGGGGAGACCTAAAGCATCACTGACATTCGCTTTAAGCACACACACACAAACACACACACACACATGCACAAGACAAGCAGCTACAAGACACATAGGATATCTCCGTTTCAGCAGGTCACCCATGACTGCTGTGTCTGTACATAAACAAGATTGAGCGCCCGTCACCTCAATGACATTTGCTAATTAGACACAGATGCTCGCAATCTCGGATGGGACAGAGATCTCTCTACCGTATCCCAGCAGCAATCAGATGCTCGCGTATTCCAGCGCACTTCTCCTCCAGCACCGCACACTCTCTGCATTTTACAAGCCATGCACAATAAAAAATGCCTGATCTGAAGAGTGTAAGGACACGAGTGAAGGGGGGGGGGGAGGATGCTACAGTGTAATGAATGGTGATCAGAAAAGAGATGGCAGACAATAAGGATGCTGCAGCATGGGACATGAGAAGAGGGGTATAGCTCCCCTCGCAATGTAGCATCTCTCCACCTCTCTCTCGCTCTCTTTCTCTCGCTCACTCATTCGCACTCTCTCCCGTCTCCCGTTCCTTGCTCTCCACCGCATGCTCGTCCTTACCTTCAGTTGGCCACAGAAGTAGCTGGCAGGCACTCGTCGAGGCATCTCAAGAGCTACGGCGTGTGCACGTGTGTGTCCCTGTGTGTACTCCAGCACGGTCTCTCCGGCTTTGTTCAGGATCCGTCCTGCCTCCCCGCTCTACCTCCTCGCTTCTGCATGCGTGCGTGTGTGTGTGTGTGTGTGTGAGTGAGTGGGTGGGTGAGAGAGGGAGGGAGAGAGAGAGAGCAGGAGAGAGGGAGTGTGTGTGTGTGTGGTGTGTGTGTGTGTGTGTGTGTATGCAGAAGGCTAAGAGCTTCCTCCCCCAACCATCCCCTCTTACACTTCTCCCTCTCTTCCAGAGGTCTTGTCTCTGAGGATTTGTCCTTTGTGTGTGTGTGTGCTTGTGTATGTGTGTGTGTGTGTGCTTGTGTATGTGTGTGTGTGTGTGCTTGTGTATGTGTGTATGTGTGAAATAGAGAGGAAGAGAGAGAGAGAGAAACTGACAACGAGATGGAGTGTGATGTGAAAAGGAGCACAAGAGATGAAGAGTTAATTGAGAGATAATTTGTTCGTGACCTTGTGGTTATGTGTGTGGTTTTATGTCTCTCTCTCTCTCTCTCTCTCTTCTGTGTATGTGTGAGTGAGTGAGTGAGTGTGTGTGTGTGAAAGAGAAAGAGAGAGAGAAAGATAAAGACAGGGAGAGAGTGAGTGCCACATGGCCCTTCTGTGGGCAAAAGCACTGAGGAATGTGCAGGGGGAGAGAAAAGTACAGCTACAAGCCACGGAGAGGTATGCTGGATAATCAATTGCTCTAATACTGCAGCTGAGCAAAGGCCCTAGGGCTGAGAGAGAGAAGGAGAGACAGCAGAAAAGAGTGAGAGAGGGAAAGAGAAAGACAGTGGGAGCGAGAGAGGAGAGGGAGAGAGAGAAGAGATAATCGTAAAGACAGAGAGATGGAGAGAGAGAGAGGAAGCGATGTCAGGATGGTGAGCTGCAAGAAAGTAAACATGAAGAGGAGGAGCAATGCACAACACTATTGTTTTTTATTCCTAGTGTATGTGTGTGTGTGTGTGTGTGTGTGTGTGTGTGTGAGAGAGAGAGAGAGTGAGTGTGTGTGTGTGTGAGAGTGAGTGTGTGTGCGAGAGAGAGAGAGAGTGTGTGTGTGTGTGTGTTTCTCGTTCTCTCTCCACAGCAAGGTCAAGAGAGCTGAGCGCTCTCCTCCAGAGCTGCGAGGAGCATGCCAGGCTGGGTTAAGCAGGAAGGCTAGGTATGCAGACGGGCACTTTGCGCATCTCCCCGTCTTCACAGGCTTTTCACATGGAAATCAGCCGGAGATTTATGGCTCTGCAGCGCCTTTTGTTACCGAGCAGCATCGCACTCCGCTCATGCAGGGCGAGTTGAGATTTTCTGTCCAAGTGAGCATCACTGGATTGAGAGAGAGAGAGAGAGAGAGTGTCAGAGAGACCGAATCAGACAACGTGCCTAATAAGATGAGTGGAGGTGGTGTGTGTGTGTGTATGTGTGTGTGAGTATGTGTGTGTGTGAGTGTGTGTGTGTGTGTGTGTGTGTGTGTGTGTCTGTGTGTGTGTGTGTATGTGTGCGTGAATGTCATGTGAAGCACAGTCACAGTCCCTCCTAGTTTGTAATCAGGGTCCAAGGCACGAATATTGATCTCACCCAAGGCATCTTTATGGCTGTTTATCCACACTGCTTTGTTGGGATGGGGATGAAAATGTGGGAATGAATCTGTTTAAGGGCTCATTTTTACAGCAAACTCTACTTACAATGCTGTACTGGGGAGTGGAGTGTTGCAGTGTGTGAGTGGGCATGTCCAGAACACAGTGAGGGTATCATCTCATCTGCATCCATCAGGTCTATCACCTTCACAAAATCAATGGCCATGTTACTTACATTATGAATGGTTCACTGTATCAATAAACCAACCATTCAAATTAGATGAGGGACCACTGGGAATATGGAAAGAATGACACAAATGCACACGAACACTTGCACACGAACACTTACACACACGCACACACACTTCACAGATTAATTGTTCATCAGGGACCAACTTTGACCTGGAGTTTTGAATAATTAATTTGAGCACAGTGGGGAAAAAAATGCAGAAGTACTTTTATTTTACTTAGGCTTTAAGGTCTATAACATTACTTACTGTACATCTAGCTATGGCTGGGTAAGCAAAGTGCCTTTACTGAGACAAAGCTTTTCATTAATGCAATTTACCGGTGTCTTTTGAAGCAAGTTAATTCTGTGGGACTTTTTGGCCATAAATACGTCAATGATAGATTCCAATATATTGATTGATAGATGTACCATACATATGAATCTATTCAAATATACTCTAATTAGATTATTTCATAAAGCAGCAGGAATAGGAGAGTGAAACATTAATGTCTCTATTCAAATTAATGTAAAGTCATTAATGTAAATTCAAAGCATCCATATTCCATTATAATGTTCTGATGAATTGTCTGTTTGTGTCTCTGTTTTGTTGAGGGTCAGTGTGCTTATGATTTATGCCCAGTATGTTTTTCCTGATGTGTTGGTGTCTAGTCAGCCTTTACTTGTGCCAGTGTCCATAACAGACGGCAAAGAGCCAAAGATACAACCACTCTGTGAGATCGCAACACTATGAAATATGGCACAGAGGGTCAGTAGCTTACTAGTCTGTGACCCCCCGTCCTTCTCCCTCACCCCCCCTCACTCTCTTTGACTTTGTGCAGGGTTCATTAGTTCTGATTGATCCTCCTGTCCAGGCACATGACGCCTCAATGAACAGAAATGTTACACACACCCAGAAACAAGCAGGACAAGGCCTCAGAAACCAGTGTACCAAGGACCAACCAACCAGTATAATCTAGTCACGTAAGAGGCCTACGTGCCACATGAAAAAAAAGACCAAAAGGAAATGAAACAGAGAGAGAGAGAGAGAGAGTATGTGTGTGTGTGAGAGAGAGACTTAAGATATGGCTTTTGTCTCATAGAAAGTGTGTCACTTAATTCATTTTGTTCAGTTTGCTAATTATACTCTCCACTGGCTTCAAGAGGCTTCTAAAAAGGAAAGCGAGCCTTTCAGACATCCTCCTCCATTTAAGTCCATATTCAGCACAATAATGCAGTACTGGAGTAGCGCCAATAGTCTGGGAACTGGCATAAGACATAAACAGTCCAGGAAGGTAAATCTGGGTCAAAAAGATACTTCTCATCCTCCTAGCGATACACATTCAATAAAGATTCAAAACAGCATTCAGGAGAAATCACATCTGACTACAGCAGATGTTTGTCTTAATTAGTAGCCAGAACATGGGTACATATCTGTTCAACTGGAATAGGCCTGGTCAAAATTTAGAGAGACACACAACTGGTCACTGCATATTTAAATGAACACAATTTAAATACGCTTACTTCCATTTGTTTATCATTTTCATAATTTATTCAGGAACTTTTTAGGCATTATGGAACTTATAGGTTAGAACAATATGTTAATGTCTAATGCTGGTAAATTATAAATTAAGTTCCTTCTTCATGTAAATGCATTATTCAACACAGATAGTCCTAACCTACTGTAGTGAATCTGCACCATCCTCTATGAACCATAACATAAAGTATAAGTATATATACTTTTTGATCCCGTGAGGGAAATTTGGTCTCTGCATTTAACCCAATCGGTGAATTAGTGGAACACAAACAGCACACAGTGAACACACAGTGAGGTGAAGCACACACTAATCTCGGCGCAGTGAGCTGCCTGCTTCAACGGGCGGCGGGGGGAGCAGTGAGGGGTTAGGTGCCTTGCTCAAGGGCACTTCAGCCGCGGCCCACTGGTCGGGGCTCGAACCGGCAACCCTCCGGCTACAAGTCCAGAGTGCTAACCAGTGGGCCACGGCTGCCCCAAAGTTCACATGATGCACCAAGAGCAGCATGGTAGTCTTGAACACAGTATCTAATGAGCATTACAGTCATTTTAGAACAAACCAAAATCAAATTCTGCTTTACAGTAGGTAACGCATTAGTCAATAGATATCTCACTCATATATGAATGCATCTGAAATGTATAAACCAGAAGCTCCCTACCGAATTACCTTGCACTACTGTCTTCAATTCACCGACATTAGTCTCTTTCTGTGCTCAGATCAATCATGCTCCTCTACGTCAGAGCTGTATGGGCGTCACACCAGAGTCCTGCAACGGGTCAGGTATCCGCGGGTACCCGACCGGTACCCGCAGAAAAGTTGCTAAAACGGGTAAATTATGATGTCCCTAAAATTTACGGGCGGGTATGCGGGCGGGAAAAGAACTCCTTGCGGGCGGATACGATGAGAACCAAAACAGTATAGAAATAAAACATCATTGAAAAATATGTTAGATATTTATCTAAATTACCATTACCACATCGCAAATATGTGTTTTAGTCAACGATAAGACACTTGACCCATCACATCAGTAGGCTACTGCGACTTTTGAATTAATTGTTTGATGCATCTATATGTGAAAACATTAAACAATATAACCGTCTCGTAGTTGGAGCGCAAGAGAGTAGGCTACAATGGATGAAGTCAAGGTAAAGTTGGCTAGTGGCAGGCTCAGGTTGTTTTTTTCTTGTTCTCTTTGTTTCATTAACAGGTCCATTTTATGTAGAATAATGTTCTGATGCAGCAAGGTTTGGGCTATGTTTCGTTGTTGTAAGGTTTATCCCTGACGCAAAATGTAAAAAAAAAAAGGTCGCCCTTTACGTGCTTCAATTGTGCAAGGAAAAAAAATAAAGCACATTCATTTGAATGATTTTAGCTTGTGTGTGATTTATCGCTGGCACGGTCGGGTAACGGGCAAAATATTAACGGGTCCGGGTGGTGCGGATTTAATTTTAATATCACCACAGGTGACGGGTCGGTTCTGGTGCTGAACTTCTCAGGTGCGGGCGGGGGCGGGTCTAAAAAAATTGACCCGTGCAGGACTCTGCGTCACACAGTGCTGAAGAAAGCTGGGGACCATGGAGAAGCTTCTTCTTATTCCCTTTTATCCAGTGCAGCCATACAATACATTACAACACTGGAGGTGTGGCTTTTGACACAGGTAATGTTTAAGGTTCTTATATAGCACCCTGTCTGTTAGGAATGAACCCTGTATGGTCTGGGTTAATCAAAAAATTATATGTTTTTGAACTCTTAAATACTTTTAAATACTTAAAGCAACACCAAAGAACTTTCCCTCTGTCGCACGCACGCTATTTGTTTATCCAGCACCGGCTTTGCAAATAACAATGTCCACAGACAAGGTAGAATATGTTGCACGATTTATAAAAGTACGATGTATTGCGACATCAGATGCAAGTCAAATTTGTAGTTTCTTATGTCTCATTCCATCGAATTACAGATCCGCTACCCAATCTGGCAAACTTACATAGTGCGGTTATAGCCGATAGAGGGCCGCAAAGCGAATGCAGAAGTGCCGTTCACCCTGTTACAAGTTGATGAACCACTGAAACGATTTTAGAAACATTATTTTAAGGTCCAAAAACTCTTTGGTGTTGCTTTAATAATTTAAATACTCTTCAATAATTTCTGATCATTGGCTCATTACATATCAGACTAATAGGTCTGTATCTCTCACAGTGTTGGATCTTTTCCTTCTTTTTGAATCACAGATATAATGGCCTGTGATCATGTCTCAAGAGGATTATTCTTGGAGAGAGATGATCTAAACACTCTAGTTCAGTGGTTCTCAAACTGTGGTACGGGTACCACTGTGGTATGCGGACTCCTTCTAGTGGTACTCTAGCCTGGGTGCCATTCCGAACTTAGTCCTGCCCACAACATTTGAGGTCGGGAAGTTCGGTCTGGCATTGCTCCATTGTGGAGCAAGTATGCTCGCCCTAGATCGGGTGGACCAATCAAATTGGGCTCTACGATGATGGACAGGTGAGCAACAGCGCCTGGTCTATCATGTCATCTGAGCACGCTTAGATTAGGCTTATGTTTGAAACAAAAACGCTGTAGCTAGAAGGATACATGGCTTTTAAGACCCCTTTTGGAAAATGCATATTATTTATTGAGGTTTTATCACTGAAAACGATTATTTCTGAAAACTTTGGCCAAAGTTGAGATGTGGGAAAACTCGTGGTTTCACTTTCATCAAGGGAAAACAGCACTGTTGCATTGCGACATGTTCCCTCGTTCGTATGAAATCTCTGATTGACCACCTGTTCGAGGGATTTGCGACAGCCTTTCCCAGTTGTTTAACATGTTTGTAGCATATCAGTGTTCAACAGAATTATTTTTAAAAACGGAGGGGATATAGGTTTATATCGGATATATATCTATATATATATATATATAGGATATATCAGTTTTTTCCTAATAGCCTACCCTAGGCCTACTACGTATCTCTTAGATTTCGCTAATGAGTGTTGTAGGCTAGGAGTTATTGACGGCACTAACTTTTACAAAAGACCAGAAAACAATGTTAAGGCATTTGTGGAGAAGAAGGATGGTTCGTGTGTTTTCTTCCTACACCTCACGGTAAGCTATTTAGTTGCTCTGATTGGTTAGGTCTATCCAATTGAGTGCAGAGGCATTCCCCACCTGTATCGGTTGAAACTAAGGTTGCCAACCGTCCCGAATTGTGCGGGACATCGTGTTTTGGGTGATTTTGATTTGTCCCGTCAGGGACAGCTCCAGTCCCGATTTTCAGTCATAGCTCAGCAGCCTTGTTACTGTAACTAGGCTACTGTAAACGCACAAAGTGTCCAGTGCCGCTGCAAACACGCGCATCTCGCACTGTGCGCACGACACCAAGGGACAGAGGGGCACCACAATTTACCAAGAGAAGCTTTACTGCAAACTGCTTTTCACTCTTGATTACAATGTCAAAATGCAGCAACAGCATCTTACATAACAATGATACTTTTTGGGTCCTCTCAGTCCATTATAGTCTGGTTGACAGCCCATAGAGCCCCATTGTGGACCCGGAAATGTTGAGTACACCAAAGTTTTATGATGGAAATATATATTATGGGTTCCCAGCATGCAGAAACTTCCGGATGCTAATTTGCATATGTTGGGCAATTTGTGTAATTGAGCTAATTAGCATAAATTAGCATAATCACCTATATTGATCATATTATAAGAGCTGCTTGGTCTCTGACTTGCAAAGTCTCTGGCACTGCCACACAGCAGGTGGGGTGCACACCGCAAGAGCCCTACTCACCCCGGGGAACCACAACCACCAGCGGCCCAATGCGGGCGTGCTGGCAGTCACCTGGCCTGTCGCTGCTCATCCCCAGCTCCCTTCAGAGAACGCCCTCAGGTCGCACTTTCGCAGTGTGCACCACCGCGACGTTCCTCCAACACCTGGCGGGGCCTAGCCTCCACTGCCACAGACTCCCCGGCGCTGAGCACCGTAACTGGCACCGCACCTCCGACACTCCACTCCGTCGTCTCGCCAGTCGGGGCAGCAGACTCCAGCTCCATCACAGCCGGACCACGCTGCGCAATCAGGCTACAGCTACCGAAGTTGGTGTCCCTCCTCTGCTGCCTTGTCACAGAGATGTCCTCCACCGTTCCGGCCGCTCCACTCCGCCACTGTCACGCCAAGGCCTAGACCTTCTCTCTGGCTCGTACCATCGGATTTCACACAACAAACTTTTTTCCCCCCTTATTTTTCTAAAGAGCGCCGGCGAACAGCAGCCAGGGCCACCGCCAACTCCAGCCTAAAGCCGCCCCGCGGGGTCAGGGGCTCCAGGTCTTCTCTCGGTGAAGTCAGCGCCCAGGCCAGCGTCACCACCTCATCTTCCAAGGCCGCTTCCTCAGGCCGCTCTCCCGGTTGCGTGAAGTCCTTCTCCGCTGTGGCCACTGCATCGAGACCCTCTTCAGGCAAGCATTTCTCCCGTAGCCAGGCCCAGGTCCCTGGCGATGAGGTCTCCCACTCCCGGCTCCTCCAGCACTGAAGACACTGTCTCCTACAGAACGCAACTTGCTCCTCCATGGAAAACGTGCCCATCTACAGGTGCTGCTTTGGAAAGCAGCAGACCGTCCTGATCCACCGGCTGTGAATATCACCGCGTTTGGATGGAGTAAGAAGACAGGTATGAAGAAAGTAGAGGAACTTGCCCACCCTCGATTCAAGTCCTGTTGCTCCTCCTGATTTGTTAGGTGTTATCAGCTGTAACTGCAAAGCTGGGTTAAAACTCTGTATACATGTATCTGGAAAGTGCAGCTGCAAGCCTGGCCTGTACTAATTATTGGTTCTGCAAAGGCAGTGATGTTACATGTGACAATATATTTACACAGCAAAAAGAGCAGAAGGACAGGGATGAAAAGTCTGGAGAAGATGGCGACAGGACAACGGATGAGGACAGTGAGGAGTAGTAGAGGCTAGTTCTTCCCTTTGTTACTCAATTGTGAGTCACAGCAGAGGGCCAGTGATTAGCTATTTCCAAAATGATTGTGGAATTCAGAAATAACTTGAGGATCCAAATTATTCCTAAACACTGAACATTTTTATCCTCCAAAAATCTGTCTAAATAACCCCCAAAAACTCAGCAAAATCAGCTTAATGAGAGTAAGAACGTGACCAAACCATGTTTAAATAGTGATTTTGAATCTTGAAAATGTCAGATATGGACTCAGCATCTCCAGTAACCCCTAAAAACATACTAACATTGTCAATTTTGGCCAAGCAGCTCCTATAATATGATCAATATAGGTGATTATGCTAATTTATGCTAATTAGCTTAATTACACAAATTGCCCAACATATGCAAATTAGCATCCGGCAGTTTCTGCATGCTGGGGACCCATAATATATATTTCTATCATAAAACTTTGGTGTACTCAACATTTCCGGGTTCACCTTTCTGTCAACTGGACTGTTAGCCTATGCACCAGATCTAACTTGAACGTTATGCTACTCGTTTTAATTGGGAGCGAGCGGGAAAGAGGGTGGAAGTTTCCAGCTGGCTTGTCATTGTTGGTAATTGATTTCACCTTTTTAATATAAGAAACTTTTAAAAGGAAATCATGAGAACAACAAAAACAATGTGAGGAGATTGCGGAGT
Source organism: Alosa alosa (assembly GCF_017589495.1). NCBI lineage: Eukaryota > Metazoa > Chordata > Actinopteri > Clupeiformes > Clupeidae > Alosa > Alosa alosa. Next base: position 18,093,835 of record NC_063203.1, on the reverse strand, counting down.
TATCCGGTTCACACTAGGCTACTGACCATTTATAAAATGTGAGGGCACTTTGACATAGTCTGCAGGCACTGTGATTTGGTCTGTGATAGAATATGAAGAGTGGTCTTTGCCTTTGTGGAATTGAATTGGTGAGTCTTGAAGTCTTCAATAATCCGTTTCCCTTAAACTAAGCATTTACATGAATAGGCTATGCCAAATGAAATACTTTTCACTCAGATAGCTAGATGGCTATCGGTTCATTTCACTTTTAATTGCAAACAGAAAATATTAAGCTAGCATCATTACATGCTTCTATTTCCACAGGAATGACGGTTGTTTATACCAACTTAATATACTTATCATTGTTAATAAATGTGGCACAAACATTGTTAGAGTTTACGGACAACTAGCCATAGGCTATATTTGAATGGAGCTGGCAAAATATTATGAATACCGTGTAGACAATGCTCTTAAAGTGACAATGCACCATCAGCATCAAATCGGTAGTATTTCTTAAAAAGTGTATAAAATAAAGACAAAATTACTTTGTCATTATTACCATTTGAATTGTATATATATATATATATATATATTGGGGGTCCCGCATTGGAAGTGAAGTGAAGTGTCCCTCATTTGGGGTTGAGGAAGTTGGCAACCCTAGTTGAAACACGCCCCATAATTACGTCCCAATGGAGCAGTATCAGACTCATATTCTGACCAGAATTGAGTATGACTGCGTCAGGCTAGTGGTACTCCAGGAGTCTCCAAGATTTTTTTTTTTTATAAAAATCACATAGTAACTTAAAATTATATCAATATAATTCAAAATCCTTAACCACACAATCACTGAAGTTAAATTGAAACTATTTTTATTCTTTCATGGCAAAAGTAGCCTATTTTCCTTTTTATATCCGTCAGTAGGAGCCAGTAGGCCTACTAGGCTAGTTTAACTGTATGGAGTATTAGCAAATGGTTGACAAGCTAAGCTGTGATGGCAAGCAATATATAAAATGTGAAATTGGCTATTAACTATTTAAATTTCAATACCATGACTCGCCATAACGTAATGTATCGTCTTGTAAAGTATGCTGAGTCTTGTCCTTATAATTTTAACTCTGCTCACAGTCAAAAGTTGTTTTGTTTGTTGTACTGTACCACTTTCACCATGGAGAAAGCTCTTCAGATCCGTGTTGGTCATTAAGTTCACTCTGTTTAAAGCCTCTGTCCAGTTGTCTTGTAAAAGTTCCGCCTGGAGCATCTCCCGTTTGTCTTGTTGGACTTGGATGCATCTCTTTGAGTCCATCTGCAAAGGTCGCAAAGGTCTTTGTTCCGAATTCCAGGTGGATTTTCAGCTTGGCAAGAAATGGTGATTGAGTTTTTACATTCTTCTCTTTCAGCTGCTTTATCACATCTCTTACTTGCTTATATGTCTTCTGAATATCTGGGGCCGTATTCACAAAGAATTTTAAGGCTAAAAGTAGCTCCTAACTGGCGAATTTAGGAGCAACTCCTAAAAATAATGGGCGTGTCACTCCTAACTTTAGGACTCCTAATTTTTTTCACTAAAAGTAATTCACAAAGCATTTTAGACCTAAAAGTAGCACCTAAGTCTGGGACAGCTTAAAAGAAGTCGAGAGGACTCCTAACTCACTAAGACCTATTCACAAACCCTTTTTGTGGCATTTCACGTTGCAATGTTTTGAAATGCGTATGCGGCTACAGGAGCTTCCAATCGCAAGGGAACAATTTTGCATTGTAGGCAAAAAAGGGATGCAATAACGCCACCAACAACAAGCAAAACTACTCATTGTGAACATGTAAATTAAATGTAACGTTTCATTGTGAATCAAATTAAAATGTTCTCCTCTTTGCAAACGTGGGCATAGGCTATGGTGACAGGTTAATTTAATAATGTTGCAAAGATACTGCATCAATCTGCATGTTTCATTAGGCTACTAGGCTATTTGTTTTGCCTTACTCTTTATTTATTTAGGCTAGGCCTTTTTATTCAGCTCAGTTTATTCATCATCTTCCGTCCTTCGCACTACCTGTGTAGCGCACGCATTCTCAGACCTGTCACCTGTCACTCATCATCGCAAGGGAGGTGTTTGGAATCATTCCCGCGTTACAATCGTCAGCCAATCAAGGTGGTCACTTCAGTCAAGCTTGTGCATGAGTAATGACGTCATCCATAGCAACGAAGGCTCACTCTTAGTTTAGGAGTTGTAATTTTTCCTTACTAAAAGTAGGTCTGAAAGGCTTTGTGAATAACTTTTAAGAGAAAACTCCTAGCTAAAATCTTTTAGTGCGATTTAGGAGTACTCCTAGTGGTAAGATAAAAGTCTTTGTGAATACGGCCCCTGATGTGTAGTCTTGGTCAAAGAAGATCTTTTATGTGTCACTCCTCTCCGGTGTTTCCATGCCTCTTGAATGACCGTTTATTTCATTCTGTAGTCCAGGAATTTGATGATAACAGATCTGGGAGGGCTCGCTGGGTCTTTCTGTTTCATGGTCAGAGAACAGTGCTCTCACTATATTCAAGTTCTATCAGAAAGACTCAGGGAGTCCATCAAAGGATATATAAAAGACATAAACAACAATAAGATAGGCTTTGGCATAGGCCTCGTCCTCGGTCCAGGTCACTGAGTGTGCAGACCCTTGCAGATCCTGCCGGAATGAGACGGCAGGAAGCGGAGCCTACCCCCTGGACGTCTGGACAAGGCCAAACTGGTGGTGGTTAGGGAGGGAGAGTGGGAACACCGAAAATGGGCACCTGAAAGCACAGGTAGGTGCAAAGTCATGTCATTATAAAGACTGATGCAGACTGGTGATTGTTTGGAAGTAATGAATGAATGAGTGACTAATTAAGTCTTCCTGACAGAACTTAACGCTGACACTTCCATTTCAACTCAGTGTCAGTAAAATTCAGATGAGATTGGTTATGAACCTCACCATGTTGTTTTTTCATCCACCTTCACTCCATACATACAGAGGTTATTTTGGCTCGCTCTGGATTCTAGGTCTTCACATTTTGCTAATAAGCTAGCATCTCGTTGTAACAGAGCTTTCTCATTTTGCTGTCTTATCTTCTGCATTACTCAGTCTCTGTTCGTAATCTGTCATGCATTACTCAAGTTTTGTACCCTGGAAATCCAGAGTTCTTCGGGAGAGCACAATTTGAATTTGCTCAGCGAGTCATTCTGGCAATCAGTAATGATGCTCATTACCCATGCCGGTAACACTTTATATTAAGACACGCATATTCACCATTAATTAGCCTCTTACTAACATGTATATTAGTAGCATACTAGCATTTGTTAGTCATTATAAGTCACTAAGTAATACCTTATTCTGCAAGACCTTATCCTACCCTTACTAGACCCTTAATTAAGAATTTCCCCTATGTAAGCTCCTAATTACCCCTTATTAATAGTTTTTAAATAAGTTGCTGCATATGAATTATGACCTAAATATGCGTGGCTCAGTATGGGGCTTGTAAGGTGGTAGTACCACAAGAACAGTTATTCACTCCTATTAATACTTATCAAAGATGCTGTTTTCAAATGGAACTAGGCACTAAACCACAAGTGCTAATAGTGTACAAATAACTCATAATTAAGTCTTTGTAATGCATAATATATGTTCCCTATTCTAAAGTTGGATCTTTGTTCACAATTCACAATTAATTTGGCACTTATTAACCCCCATGTGTTCCCTACACTAAAGTTGCCTTCTATTCACACTTTTTAAGTGTATTACAGCGCACACAAGGAGCAGACAGCCAAGTTAGCACAGATACAAAAATCGATTTTAGACCCAACTTTAGAATAGGGAACATATTCTAACATACAAAAAAAGGTGGTCCTCCTAGGCCCTAAGGTTCTCGAGATATTCACAGAAAACTTTGTCCGGCCACCTACAGGCCAGTTTGTGTACAGTAAGTAAGGGATAATGGACGACACTCCATTAGATTATCCAAAAAGAAACGCATGTTCGAGGTTGTAATGCGGCCACGACGCGCAGCGGAGTTAAACCTCGTAGTGCGTTTATTTTGGGGATAATCTAATGGAGTGAAGTCCATTATCCCGCTTATTCTACTGTTAACAACATGTTAAATATTAAGTTAATTTTACATTTTTTTCGATGGAATCAAAATAAGGCATGGAGACATGGAGAACGGCATATCAAAAGATGTTGAGCTAAGCGCACTCCTTTGGTCATTTGGAGTTGCCGCGGGTGACTTTTTTCCTGGGCAGTTGATCCCGTGAGGGAAATTTGGTCTCTGCATTTATCCCAATCCGTGAATTAGTGAAACACACTCAGCACACAGTGAACACACATTGAGTTGAAGCACACACGAATCCTGGCGCAGTGAGCTGCCTGCAACAACAGCGGCGCTCGAGGAGCAGTGAGGGGTTAGGTGCCTTGCTTAAGGGCACTTCAGCTGTTCCTACTGGTCAGGGTTCGAACCAGAATGATCAGAATGATCCTACACTTCCAATTTTGTGCAGTTTTAACCATGTTAGGTCACAGATACCTGCGATTACAACACCTCATTTTTACTTTTTCGTTTTTAACTAGGTGGCACTATACATGAAATGAGTGGTTATGGAATAAGTTGACATACAAAAAAAAGGTGGTCCTCCTAAACCCTACGGTTCTCGAGATATTCACAGAATATTCGCTGCGCGGCGGTCATAATTAGTGACTTATAATGACTAACAAATGGCTATTATACTACTAATATACATGTTAGTAAGCAGCTAATTAATGGTGAATATGTGTGTCTTAATATAAAGTGTTACCCCATGCCCTTAGAGCCGAGCTGCACCAATCACGTCGGTGTATCTGATATAGGTGGGCCAGAGGCGAGCTAAACAGATGACGACAGCATTACCCATGCTGTTGGAGCCGAGCACCAATCACATCGGTGTATCTGATATAGGCGGGCCAGAGGCGAGCTAAGCAGATGGCGATGATATTTTCAAATGCATGCTTGGTGCTGCCCCTAGAGTTGGGCCATTTTCATTACTCACAGCCAGGCCCTAAATCTTTCTAAATTTCTAAAACAGCACTCACCGACGCACTTATTCTTACTGTACTCTAATGTTTTTTTGAAACTGTCCTAAAATTGTGAGAATTGTTCTCAAACTTACTGTTTACCATGTTGTTAGTCGCTTTGGTTAAAAAGCGTCAGCCAAATGTAATGTAATGTAATGTAATGTAAATTTGGGTCTGGATTTCCAGGCTACAAGTTTTTATGGTTCTTTCAGCTATTTGGCTGAGTGCAGATTCTACCCTGTGCTTAAGAGTTTTTCTTTCTTTCAGTGTGTTCCTTTCTTAATGTGTGCAACTCGGCTAGCACTGTCTCTTTGTTGAGTCCTGCGTCATTTTGACTTTGTTGGTTGTCACTTTTTAATAGTTTTGTTCTTCTTTTCCATGTTTTTTTGAGCGGAGGTTATTGCGGTTGTTTGATGTGAATAGTTTATGCCAAAATAAAAGGCATAATTAAAGTTTGGCTATTTTTTTTTAATATAGATTCTATGAATGATGCACTGACTGGAGAGCACTTTAAATTCTGTTGTACCTGTGACAATGACAATAAAGATCTATTCTATTCTAAGTCTTAAGTAACTATACGGATTGTAAATATTTCCTATGTAAATATGACCAAATGCATGTCTGGGATTCTTCTTCTTCACAGAGAATGGATGAGTTCAATGCTGACTCTCTCCTGCTTAAAATGAGCAGCATAATAGCAGATAGGTCAAGGAGGCCCAGGTCTTATAACTCAGGAGCTGCAGCAGAGGCACGGAACAAGGCAGAGGAACATGCTGCTGACACTGTGTGGAGAGCTCACGATACAGAGGAACATGCTGCTGACACTGTGTGGAAAGCACAAGAACAGCAATGTGCTGGTACAATACAAAACACACTGCACCACCTATTTACTGCCCGTCTTACAGCACTGTTCCCATGCCTTGGCTCGTCAGACATTTTTGTAAAAGAATCATTTTGACAGTCTGGTCGACATTCAGGTTTTCTGTTATGCAGATACAAATAACATAATTTGACAGGCAAAGGGCAAAGTCTAAAGTTTATTAAAGCTAATTTAAAAACTACACATATCGAGTCACTATTTTAACCTTGGAAGTACAAACATTAAGGACAAACATTGGGGCGGCATGGCTTAATGCTTTCACCACATGATAGTTTTTGTTTATGCACAATACATTTTGCATCAGTTGGTTATTTGCTTATGTCTGCAGTCGGTTTTCTATGCGTGTTGGAGCCAGATACTGTAGTTGTGGTCAGTCAATATAAACAGTATCAATGGACTTCTGTTGGCTTTATGCCAATGTTGTTGGCCTCTATGGTTGTGTGGAAGTCGTTATGCCTGTGGAGAAGTACTGCACCTTCCTTCCATAGAAACGGGTCACCAGCAAGAACTATTTAAATACAGATGAAAAGCAAGAAAATCAATTTGAATCCTCATGTTTTAGTACTGTGATCATGTTGCAGATATTTCTTTAATGAGTTTAACAACATCCTGAACGTTAAAGTGAATGATCTTAAGCGGGACAAGGGGCCATTCAAGTGTGTAGTGCTTCTGGCAGACAATATCGTTCCCTTGTCCCCTTAAAAAAAAAAAAGATGTGCAAGGTGTCACAAAAGACAAGAGACATTAAAGTGCTGGACTGTTTCGGAAAGGATTCTGATGAGATCCTCAAAACGAATCTCTCTTTTTATTTCTCTCTCTCTTTATTTCTTTCTCTCTCTCTCTCTCTCTCTCACACACACACACACACACAACACAGCTTGTTTACAGGGTGCTCTGTCACATGAAACCAGGTAGGATCAAATGAGTGAAGAACAATGAAAAAACATCATGTACTCTCAGCCCTTCAGTACTAAGCCTTCTCTCTAAAACCAGCCAGTGCACTATACAGTCTTATTATACGGCTCTTCACAATGCAAGTAGAACGCTCCATTGACTTGAATGGGATTTCCCAAAGTTCAACCGGTCATTATTTTCGTCTAAGGACCTCTAAATAATGATCACTGTCAATGGCAATGGATCTTCATTCAAAAGTGAAGCTGTGTTCTAAAGAACGTTTGATTCAAGTTCAGCGTGTGTAGTGAACTATTTGTTTCTCAGCAAAAGCCGAAAAAACGAAATGGTAACAAATAAATGTAAAGATACATATCATGGAGTTTATTTTTTCGTTTTGGCAAGTAGCCGTATAACAAGCGGGATAATGTATAGAACGCCGGCCGCCGGCCATCCGCTGGTGCGTTGGGGTCTGGTTCGCCCTGTCGGGACTTATTTTCCCAATAATGACCAGCGCTCTATACATTATCCCTTACATAAAAACACAGTAATAGTCCAGATGAATTAATTTATGACCCAGGTTGAGAGAGGAGTTAGAAAAATGAAGAGGTCAGTTTTAAATATCTAAACAATCATATCTTTTTACTGCATTGATATTTGATCCATTACAGTAGTTTTCTGTTGCTTGTCTATATGGATGTGCAGCTGTCAGACACTAGAAAACATAACAAATAATAATAAAATGAACTCACAGGCCATTAATTGCCATACAAAAACAGTAAATCCAAATATTTTTCCATTTAAAAAAACAAACAAACAGAAATATTTAAAACATGTTAGACATAAAAATGTTAGACCGAGTCTGAGGGTGAGACGTAGGCAGATGCTACTAGTTGATATTCTGCATTTTTCATGGAACAGCAGCACTTGTTTCTGCCCTTTAAGCGCACCCTGGTGCACTGGGAACCAAGGGACTCTGCAGCCTGTACCCAGAAATAAGACCAGGCCTGGAGGGGCACACTGAGAGCCTCGGGGCATGTTCAGGCCAGCCGCTACATTTCACTGGAACTTAATTTCTCATTAACATTCCAGCACCACACCTGACGAGTGCATCTGGCACAGGTGAATTAGAATGACAAAGGAGGGCACTTTCTGTCTCCTTCTGTCCCTTGTTGCAGGTAGGCACAGATGCTTTCAAAAGTCTCAGAGAAAGCGTATGCAAACTGTCTGAAACCTTTCATTTTGGACCACCCCCACCCCCTCTCACTCTCTCTCTCTCTCACATTCACACACACACACACACACACACACACACTTTACACATTAGTGTTATTACGAGTATGCTGGTGACTCACACCACTGCTGTCATGTCTTGTGTTTTATGTACTCATCATATCTATCATTCCTTTTATTTTTTACTTTTTATTATTTGCAAACATGTTTGTAATGTCTTTATGTCTGTGTTACAGGTACGCTGGCAAGTCACGCCGCTCCATTATCTGTTAATTTGCTTGTGTAAAGTGTACTGAGACCATGTTCCATGGTGATACTGCACTATAAACAATAGATTGATTGACATGCATACACTGTAATGTAAGATAATTTCCATATTCTCATATGACTGCTGATTGATTGATTGTAATTGTATTTATATCTGTGCCAAGTTACGGGCATGCTGTTGAGTCAAGCCGCTCCATCTTGCGGTTTTTGTTTGCCCCCCCATCCCCCATTATCTGTTAATTTGCTTGTGTAAAGTGCATTGAAACCATGTTCCATGGTGATACTGCACTATAAACAACTAGATGTACCGCAGAACGGTACAAAATATGACCGCCGCCCAGTCCAGCACATTTTTTCCACAAAAATAAACCACGCTGAAAGGCATATATGATTATAACTGTCTCACTAAATTGCATTATGTACACTCAATTCTCACTGGTATCTGCTAGACAACAAGTACCAAAACATGATTAGTTCATAGATTTCACATGTAAAATTCATTTTATACAACCCCACCCCCATCTTGCCTGTTCATAATTCTGAGAAATTCTTGAATTGTGTGCATGTCTGCGTGTACATGTGTGTGTGTGTGTGCCTGTGTACTGTATGTGCCTGTGTGTGTGCATGTGCATGCATGCGTACATATGTCTACTGTTTGAGTATGTGTCATACATATGATTACTGTGAATGTATGTGTATGCGTGTGTATCTGTTTATACACATGTGTGCATATGGAATGGGTTAACATGACCCCTGGAGGAAAACATACGAAACAATTGGTCATCCTAGGCCCTACGGTTCTCAAGATATTCACAGAAAACTCTGTTGGTGTACGGTCACTAAATGTACACATAAATTATTTTACGGAGTGTCTATTCATACCCCTGGTACAAATAGCCTTGGCCACACACTGGGCTATTCACACCCTGTTACATAACAACAAAAACATGTTGCTCGCATGCCCAAAAAACATGGCCGACAGTCGTTTTTTCGTCATTAGAAAGTGAAGAATTCTGAACAGTTTCAGCACTAATATCTGTTCAAATTAAATATGAGATGGAAAAGTTGGCAGAGTAAATGTGCATGTGTACCAACGTCTCTAGAGAAAAGGCGCTCAATTTGAACAAGAAATCGGTTCTCAAACGGAAGTTTTGATTGCAACAATTAGCTAGTTCTTGCACCAGGGTGTAAATAACATGCAGTACTATAAACACCAGGCTACGAATAGCATCCACTTCTAACTGTACATTGATGCAAACAGCATACCTTATTCAGAGTGTCTATTACACAGCTGAGCTATTCACACTCTGTTATGTAACAACAAAAAAACATGTTGCTTGTTTAAAAAAAAAAAAATATTATTACATTGTGTGATTACAGTTTTTTTCAGTCGCTAACAAGCTATACCTCCCAACAAAATAATGGATTGTTTTTGCAGTATTTACGAATGTTAACACACAACATCCCACAATAGCAAAGACAATATTCCAAACCTTAGATACAGTATAAAAACCTCTGCTTCTGCAATGATATCAGTTCAAAAACAATATATCTCAGCTGATAATAAACAAACAATTGAATAATTGACACACAACTGATTTATGTTGGGTCAATTGGGCCAACCACAGCTGATTCCAGTCTGGCTTAGACTCAGTGGCAGGGGTTATTTTTTCTTTTACATTGACACTTACAGTTTTTTTCAGTCGCTAACAAGCGTTTGTCTAACCAGTTGTCACATTTTCAAAACTCTAAACACAATTAGCACAGCATCTGTCTTTTGTGGCCATACCATTCACACATTTTTTGTCGTTTTCACACAATATGCAGTCAGTAAACACATTTCCACAATGCTTTCATTTTCTTAACAGACAAGCTATACCTCCCAACAAAACAATGGATTGTTTTTGTAGTATTTACGAATGTTAACACACAACATCCCACAATAGCAAACAAAATATTCCAAACCTTAGATACAGTATAAAAACCTCTGCTTCTGCTCTGCTTCTGCTACCAAATGGTTTTATCCCAGGTACATCGCCTTGGATAATATCAGATGTGATGATGAAAACATGTGGCCTAACTCTGAAGATAGCAGAGATTAGATACAGTAATTGTGTGCTTTTTTTTAGTTCCCCCCTTTTTATCTGGGCTTTTTGCTGTTGTTTTTTGTTCAGAATGCTATTGTGTGTTTCATGGATATTTTGTTCACTGTAAGCAATACTGTAAAACGTTTCCTGTTCTATCATACTGTAAACAGTATTTCTACTGTACCTCCTGTAGTAAACAGTAAAGGGAAAAAAACTGATTTGCTTTTTACTGGAATGCTTTTGAATGTGAACATTGCATGTGGACATACAGTTCCCAACCAAGAAATTTAGCGTAAAAACGGTGGATAGCATGTTTTGCATGCAAATACCTGTAAGCCATAAAAGTCTATGCAGTTTTTGTAATGTCAACAATAGCCAGTATTTTGAAACCTGGTGTACTTTGATTGACTGCATGTACTGTACCTTGTGAAGTGAAAACAAGTGTTATTCTTTGACAGAATAATTTCATTTTGAGTCAGATTTCCAGTGTTTTGGTAAAGTTAGTGTGTGCAGAGAAAGATGTGTTCTGTTTTGAAATGAAGAGTTAGTATATATTTAACAAAATGTGTTTTTGAGAAGAAAATTATCCATTTGGCCAATTGTGTTTTGTAGGTGTGAGTCTGTGTTAAGAGTTTAGAAAAATTATCTGAAGTATGGGTAAGCGCTTGTTAGCGATTGAAAAAAACTGTATACAGTAAAAGGAGGACTTTGAGGTAGAAACAGAAAAAGAAAAAGACAAACACTGTAATGTCTGGACGAGGAAGAGGAAGAGGAAGAGCAAAGGGCCCAGGGAGAAGAGCAAGCCCAGTGAGAGGTGCAGTTAGAGGTGCAGGAGCAGTGAGAGATGCAGTGAGAGATGCAGGGTCAGGGAGAAGAGCAGGCCCAAAGAGAGGGCAAGGTAGAGGTGTAAGAATGCGTGGTGGTGGTGGCATTCCAAAGGCTGCAAGAACAGTTATCAGTAATGAAATTCGTGCCACTATCATTGACCATGTAATCAATGCGATGTTGATGAAAACATGTGGCCTAACCCTGAAGATCGCAGAGATTAGATACAGTAATTTTGTGCTTTTTTTTTAGTTCCCCCCCTTTTATCTGGCTTTTTTGCTGTTGTTTTTTTTTTTTTTCAGAATGCTCTTGTGTGTTTCATGGATATTTTGTTCACTGTAAGCAATACTGTAAAACCTTTTCTGTTCTATCATACTGTAAACAGTATTTCTACTGTACCTCCTGTCGTAAACAGTATAAAGGGAAAAACACCTGATTTGCTTTTTACTGGAATGCTTTTGAATGTGAACATAACATGTAGACATACAGTTCCCAACAAAGAAATTTAGTGTAAAAATGGCATGCAAATACCTGTAAAACTGAAACATAAAAGTCTATGCAGTTTTTGTAATGTCAACAATAGCCAGTATTTTGAAACCTGGTGTACTTTGATTGACTGCATGTACCTTTTGAAGTGAAAACAAGTGTTATTTTTTGACAGAATAATTTCATTTTGAGTCAGATTTCCAGTGTTTTGGTAAAGTTAGTGTGTGCAGAGAAAGATGTGTTAGTAATATATTTAACAAAATGTGTTTTTGAGAAGAAAATTATCCATTTGGCCAATTGTGTTTTGTAGGTGCGAGTCTGTGTTAAGAGTTTAGAAAAAGTATCTGAAGTATGGGTAAGCGCTTGTTAGCGATTGAAAACAACTGTAATATGCCAGATTAAATGCACAGGGGTGCAAATAGCATACACTGATATTTGTACCAGACGGGGTACTAATAGGACACATTGCTATGTGCACCGGGGTACGAATAGCATACATTGATATTTGTACCAGACGGGGTACGAATAGCATACACTGCTAATTGTACCAGGGGTGCAAATAGCCTTACCCATTATTTTATTGAAAGGCCCCCCATGAACGAAAGTTCACGAAACTTGGCATGCATTCGGAGGGTGTAATAATTTTAATTTCATTTTATATTTATTATACAGGAAAGTATTAAAAGTAACAAAGTAACAGTTTAAAACGGGCCTGACTCAGTAAAAAACTGATTTTCAGCAGGTTCCTGTTCTGCAGCACATATAACAAGTAACAGGGACAGGGCACATCACACATCATATTTACATACAACACAAAGCAAACATAAGACTTAGCACAGACAGTGATGGATAGAGGTCAGTGTTAGCAAGTGTATGTATTGAGGAGTAGCAGTTCATAGTTTTTTTTAAACAGTGTGCTGGATTGTAATTCTCTGATGTGTTGAGGAATGCCATTCCAAACTCTGGTAGCCGTATGTATGAAGGACCTCTGGCCAAAGCCATTGTTGTATGAGGGCACTGGGTGGAGGGCCGTGGAGACTGACCTGGTGACACGCACTTGAGGCATTTTATGTGTCGATAGGAGAGAGATGAGTGTTCGTGAAGTGCTGTGTTGGAGTTGAAAGTAAAAAGAAATAGCATGACTGTAAATAAAATTTAGAAAAGACAGAGCATGTGATTGAGTGAGTGCAGTGCAGTGGTGTGGTGTGTCCATTTGGGAAGATTACTGTGGATTTTCAAAGCTCGGTAATATAACCGTGCGTTGGGTTCAGTAACTTCCTTTGTGGTGAGGGACCATATTGGTAGACAGTATGAGATGGTTGAGAACAGAGGTGGGACCAAGTCACTGTTTGGCAAGTCACAAGTAAGTCCCAAGTCTTAGCACTCAAGTCCATGTCAAGTCCCAAGTAAATACAGAGAAGGGCAAGTCGAGTCCAAGTCCAAGTCTCATCAAAGCCAAGTCGAGTCCAAGTTCAAGTCCCAATCTTTTTCAAGTCCTGAACAAGTCATCAGGTACTCTTCACTTAATAATGGCATTATTAGACTATCGATCATAATTTTAACACTTCCATCTAATCCACAGAATTTGTTTTTATAAATACAGATTAAAATATGTTCAATGTTTCTGTCTTGAAATCTTTTACGATATATATGCATGCGATACAATATACACATGTGCATACCTGAGTAATCTGTACAAAACGGATAGCTACATGACAAATAAAAATATTGTTTTTCCAAATTTCGAGCCCACTGTAAGGATGAGTAATAATTTGACTGATGGCATTTCACCGCGCTTAGGCCACAGATTTGCCTGCAAACAATTTATTAGGCTGTCTGCCAGTGGCTTACTCATAAGGGAAGCCAAGGTCAACACTTTTATATTATTTAAAAGATAATAATGACACAGTAATTTTGTTTTAAAGTATTCATTTCTTAAGAAATACTACACATGTGATGCTGTTTATCTCATTTGTAAATGGTGCACTGTCACTTTAAGCCCATTGTGTGCCACTGTCCATACATTCTCATAATGATCTTTTTTACCAGCTCCATTCCTATGGCTAGTCCACAAACTCAAACATTGTTTGTGCCACATGAATAGCACAATATTAACAATGATAAGCATTATATTAAGTTGGCACAAACAGCTTTCATTCCTTTGGAAATAGATGCTTGTATGACATGATGCTTGCTTGACATTTTCTGTTTGCAATTAAATGTGAATTATGAGCCTGGTAGCCAGTAGCCACCTAGCTAGCTGAGTGGAATGCGTTTCAATCGGCATATCAATGTGCTTCATGTAAACAAATTATTGAATAGGCCTACTTCAAGACTCACCATTTCCATTAAACAAAGGCAAAGACAACTCTTCATATTCTTGTCCACTTTCCAAATCACAGTGAGTGCAGCCTATGTCATAGTGACCTGGATCTCATAGTTTATAACAGTAGTGAGAACCGGATAAATCCATAATTTCCCCTAATCTCGTGATTTGTTGCCTTCATGATTTCCTTTTACGTTTCTTATATTTAAAAGAAAATATCAATCATCATCAACAATGACAAGCCAGCTGGAACCTGCCACTCGTTTTCTCTCCCTCTTGTGCGTGCTTAGATGGGGTTCTCAATTAAATGGAGTAGGCTAGCATAAGTTCAAGTTGGATCTTAATGGAGAGGACTCGAAAAGTATCATCTTTATGTAACATGCTGTTGGTGCATTTTGACATTGTAAACGTTCTCTAACAAGAGTGCAAATCAGTTTGCAGTAAAGCTACTAGTTATTATGACCGCCGCGCAGCGAAGCGGCGGTCATATAGGTTTAGATTTTTTTTTTTTTTTTTTTTTTTTTTTTTTTTTTTTCGCATGTCCAAATTTCCGTCAATGATTCCGGGACACTGAAAGACCGGGGTAGACAAAACTTGGTGGGCATGTAACCCCATATGGATAGCATGGAACCATCGTTTTTCGTTTTGATCTGTAGCCCCCACGTTGGACTGCACCCCGAAAGGAGGGTAGGGCAGACACAGTTTTCTGTAAATATTTCGAGAACCGTAAGGTTTAGGAGGACCATTATTTTTTTGTATGTTGATCTCAAGGGGCCATGTCAACGCATTCCATAACCACTCATTTCATGTATAGCGCCACCTAGTTAAACACAAAAAGTAAAAATGAGGTGGTGTAATTGAAGGTATCTGTGACCTAACATAGTCAAAACTGCACAAAATTGGAAGTGTAGGATCATTATGACACCCTCTGTATGCACGCCAAGTTTTGTGGAATTCCGTTCATGGGGGGCCACACAATAAATTAATTTATGTTACTATACACCAACTGGCCTGTAGGTGGCCGGAGACAGTTTTCTGTGAATATCTCGAGAACCGTAGGGGCCTAGGAGGTCCACCTTTTTTTTTGTATGTTGGTCTTAAGGGGCATGTCAACCCATCCCATTACCACTTATTTCATGTATAGCGCCACCTAGTTAAAAATTAAAAGCATAAAATTAGGTGTTTTCATCTCAATATCTCTGGCTGACAAGGTCAAAACTGCACAAAATTAAAAGTGTAGGATCATTATGACACCCTCTGAATGCATGCCAAGTTTTGTGTACTTTCGTTCATGGGGGCCTTACAATAAAATAATTTATGTGTACATTTAGTGACGCACACCAACAAGGATTCCGGGACACTGAAAGACCGGGTACACAAAACTTGGTGAGCATGTACCCCCATATGGATAGCATGGAACCGTCATTTTTCGTTTTCATCTGCAGCCCCCGCTGGACTGGACCCCCGAAAGGAGGGTAGGGCAGACACAGTTCTCTGTGAATCTTTTATGGTATGTTGGTCTCAAGGGCCCACATAAACCTGGCTCATAATCACTCATTTGTGATTTCCCCGGTAAAAAAATGAAAATCAGTAGGATTAAAAGAAAGCCAAAATAAATATTCATCATCATCATCATGGCTGCATTTTCAGTATTGGCGAAGTAGTCGTTTGTCCACTAGATGGCGATCTTTGCAGTGAGACGTAATTTTGTTGGAAGTTAAAGGGGTTGGAAAAACAATGGACGCTTCATACAAGGACTGTAATTTACAGCAGCTTAACATCTAATAAGGATAGGACGATGTTCACATGAAGTGTAATTCCCATTTCTTCTTGAAGCTCTAAATAAATCTGAGGATGTTTATCGGACATGCTTGGTTTTACTGCAGATGCGTTAATCTTGTAATATCAATAAGGACCTAGGTAATGTTACCGTTAGCGTTGGTTGAGTGATGGAGGCATTTGATTTATTGCATTTGTAGAAAACTATAAATGCGGTTATACCAAGCAAATGTATAGCAGCACTGTTTGTATCTTCGACTGTCATTTATTGCATCGTGCTACAAAATCATTCTGTGCAATGGAAGATTTACCAACGCTACACGGGTCTGATGCAGTTTTGCCTATACATGCGCGTGAGACTGAGACGCCTGTTTATTTTGTTTTAAGTGCGTGCAGGGTGTGAGAGGGGAATCGATGTGCTTTGATTACAGCTTGGTAGTTGTAGTCTGTGAAATTAAAAAGCACGTGTGTGTGAAGTATCCAAACAATGACACCTTCATTTCATTATGGCTGTTTTAGCAAAACACCTTAAGCTACTGTGTAGTAGGTCCCATTTAGAAGTGGCTACTTCATTTGCGCTTTCATTGACTCATGGAGCTGCGTGAATGTTATTACAACTTTTCGCCACGATATGACAGTTTAAGTCCGCTTGATACTGTAAGGCGTAAGCCATTGGTTTCCAAAGGAGATTTTATTTGTGTCGCCAGCATAGCCTATTGACAATTTATGTTGTCAATAGGCCTACCTTATAATCCTACCTGTAGCTTAGGGAAGCTAACAACTTTCTATTAGGATCTAGTTTGTTAGTTACCGTTTTGTCATAACTCCCTGATGCATTTTTGCATTTAGAATAGCCAGAGCGTGTATATCTCAATCGGAAAATTAAACAATATCGGTGCCTATGGACTAGGCTGGGTGAACCCAGCCTGATCTGCCCGCTATTTATTTTTGATTTCTTAAAAGATTGAGCTTGGTCTGATGAAAGCCAGACTAGCCATGGACCTCAGTTAAACAATGCAAGGGAACATGAATCAGCCTATATTTGCACTAACAATAACGGACAAAAGCTCTTCAACGTTGGTCCGTTAAAATGTGTATGAACAGTCTAGCTTAACGCATTTCATCAAGGCCCATTTGGACATGTCAGTTATTTGCACCACTGGTTAGATGTAAAACAGCACTTCGTTTCAGACTAGGCTACTGTTACTTAATTTGTGCATTAACAATAACGTTTCAGACTACTGTTACTTAATTTGTGCATTGACAATAAAGTATTACATGAACTAAAGATGACTAAAATCTTATGTAGAAGAAGAAACATTCACAAAAATCCATCCATCCAAAAATGACCTTTGTTTTGATAGCTGTTGAAAACGGCATGGAACTGACAGAGATGTTTTTGTTTATAAATACATAAAAATAAATAAATAAATAACATTATGCTGATACCTTTTGCTTTTCCCAAATACAATGTAGCCTACAGGTGTAAGTGACCTTTCATCAATCCAGTTGCAATGGATGAACTGTGATGAACTGCCCTACTTGTGATTGTTTAGAGATTTTAAAGGTTTTATAACAATTCTACATCTTCTTTGGCTATTCTACAATCTATTCACCTTTTCAGCACCAGTAGGGTACTTTCTGTGCAGCCGCGACACACACTCAGGCATGCCAAACAAGCATACACAAAAGTTTCAAGAGTGGGGATGGAGTAAAATATGGAGACAAATTGAAGTGTGATTTATTTTCGCGGAACGGATGTACAGGACTGAGCGGCGGTCATATTTTGTACCGCTATGCGGTACATCTAGTTAGCTAAATGTTGGTCGTTTCTCTGTCTCTTGGTGCCCTACACACAGTGCGTAACGCATGTGGGGGTAGCGGCAGCACTGAACTGTGCTCTGGACTGGCCGCTTGTCTCCGCTATTTTTTTTTTTTTTTAGTCGCGGAGGGAAAGCATCTCTGGGGTGACTGGTCCACGATCAGGAAATTTAGTTTTTGACTCGAGACATGTCAAGTCGTCACAAGTCAAAGAGGCAAAGTCCGAGTCAAGTCTCGAGTGAATAGTATTCAAGTCCAAGTCGAGTCGCAAGTCATGCCGAATTTTATCAAGTCAAGTCTGAAGTCATTAAAATCATGACTCGAGTCTGACTCGAGTCCAAGTCATGTGACTCGAGTCCACATGTCTGGTTGAGAATATGATTGCTTGCAGATAGGTTTTGGAGACAGTAGAGGACAGGTATAATCTGATCTTGTTGTATACATATAGTTTCTGATTTAACTTTTTAGCTAGCTTGGAAGCGTGTTCACGGTATGTAAGGTGTGAGTCAAGTAGTACTCCCAAATACTTATATGATTTGGTGATGACGAGTTTGATTTGAAAAGATTACAGGACTAGTGATGGATAGATGCTTTCTGTGTGAGTGGAAATACATGCATTCAGTTTTTTTAACATTGATGGTTAAGTGATTGTCATTCAACCACTTATGTACAAATTGAAGGTCAGATGACAGTTTGGAGTTTACCATATCAGAGTTGGGGTCAGATAGAAAGAGCACAGTGTCATCAGCATACATTAGGCATTTAGAGTATTTACACACAGCTGGGCAGTTAGCACACTACCAACACTGTACTTTCCCTTAGGGGATGAATAAAGTATATCTATCTATCTATCTATCTATCTATCTATCAATGCACATTATCAATTTTGCGCCAGTGGGCTACACAACTATTATAAAATACATATAAGGACTGCTGCTGCCTATGAGCTGCAGACTGGAGCTGGCTGCAGGACGACTCAACCGCCATGAACAGTTTTTAATGTTCAATTAGACAATAACTACTCAAGACTCTGCACAAGTATAATTTTCGGGACAATTAGGGCAGGATTTGGGATTCGGGACAAGTACTTGGATTTTGGGACTGTCCTGAATTGTATGTTTTTGCTAGTTTGCCACTCTTGCACTGCCGCTATAAGCATTGTTAGCTGTAGAGTACTTGTCAAAAAGAAAGACAAACACCCAAAAAGAAAGATACTGTACCTAGGTCTAGACAGAGGGCTTGAAATCCGGGCACTAGAAAAACAATGGCATTAGGTAACGCTATTGCTGTGGCTAACTACCTTAGCTATTGTCAGTATGGTCAGAACATTTATGGGATGACAGTCATAAGAGAAAATGATGGTGCTCGGTATAACCGCGTTTCACAAATACACCATCAACCAAGTTAGCCTCCACCACTCAACTAATGCTAACATTATTTTACTGTCGGGCGTAATGTTAAGCTGGAAAGACAAAACTGGAAATTTAGAAGAAGGATCAGTGTTTGGCTTTCACTTACTTAAAGGTTCTCTATGTCTTGTTAACGCTGTTTCTAAGCTAGAACATCTTTTGTCACATACAGCAAACATCTCATGAATCGTTAGCTGCCTGTCCCCTGACTATGCTCTAAAAATCACTGTCCACCGCCTGGACCATGAAACATAAACTGTTCCAGTCAATCACAGACGAGATGCACCTTGATGACAGTTCCAGTGACACGGGAGGGAGGGGTGAACTCATAAACAGAAGTGACGTCTCCCCACCGTGCTTAGAGAACCTTTAATTTAAAAATAATTATCGCTGTTATAAATGCTGATATCGATAGATTGGCAAATGGCTAAGCTGTCACTGTGAACAGATTTGCCACTTTGTTTTGAAAAGTTATGTCCCTGATATAGTTGTCATTTTTAGGATTTGTTTTGAACACAAATAACTAAACAAGAAAAACATAATAATCTATTTTCATGGTACCATTATCTTTCTCAGTATATTCTCTCTGTTCTTAGAATATGATCTTTATATATCTTTTTTTTACAATAGTTCCACGCAAGAAAGATAAGTTACAAGTCTGGATGATGTCCAGAGAAAACAAGTAAGTAGCTCTCTGTTTGGCTGACCTCCTGTTTGGAATTATATTATACTTCACAGTGGCACAGGAGGAAATTATATTGTATATTCCATTCCATGCACACCTCACTTTAAAACTATTCCAACAGATGGTCAAAGCCAAGAGTTTTATAATTTATGGGCCCCAGTGACCAGGTTAAGGAGGTTTCAGGGGACACAGCGAGTAACTAGCTTTGACCTTGAGCGTCCATCAGACCACGAAAAAAAAAATGTCATGGGTTCATGGCTATCAGTCTCGTGACTGGATTGAATCTGGGCCTCCCTTAACCGGGATATTGCACCATGAGATGCTATCAGGGCCCTGTTGTCAGTAGCCATCATAAACAGCATGTGTCAATGCTAAACAGTTGGCGTGTGCTTCAATCAGCATCGTGAAAGGAGGCAACACAGACAATGACATGTAGCATTGTTGAGGGGTAAACAAACAGATTTTTGGGTGTCAACATCACCCAAATATCTCTGCCCCCCTCTCCTGCAGGAGCCATACAAAAGAGAGGCACAGTGTCACCCAAGAGAGACACACCCTTTATAGCCAAATGAATTGTGCCGGTGTCTCTAAACAGCTGCAATAGAGACAGAGAGCAAGAGTTAGGGAAGTAAGTAAAGTTAAAGATACTCTATACAAAGCAAGAGAGGAAAAGGAGGACACAAATTTTGAAACTGGATGTTCAACAAGGACTGACAGGTAAACCCTTTCTATTCTTTGTGTTAAACTTTCAACCTGTGAAAAGGAGTTATGGTGGTAACTTTGCTGTGTACTGTACCTTGGGGGGACAAGTCCCCTGTTCATGCTTTTACGAATGTTGTTTTATCTGGTATACAACTAGATGTACCGCAGAGTGGTACAAAATATGACCGCTGCCCAGTCCAGCACATTTTTTCCACAAAAATAAGTCACGCTTGTCAAATTGTGTTCATTTCCTACTTTGTTCCTTTTGTGTGTGTTTGTAATTGAGTGTGTGCAGAGTGTGTGGTTGTTTTTGTGTATATGTGTTTTGTGTGTGTGCTTGTGTTTGTGTATGTAGGTGTGTTTGTATGGGTGCGTGTGTGTGTGTGTGTGTATGTGTGTTTGTGTTTGTGTGCGTGTGTGTGCATGTGTAGTGTGTGTGTGTGTTTACGTGTCTTTGTATGTGTGTGTGTTTTTATGTCAAGTCAGTTTTTTGCCTTGCACTACTCCACTTGCACTACTCCACTTGTACACTTGCACACTTTGCACACTTTGCAACTTGTTGTTGTTGTCCTGTTGTCCTGAAAACACAACACTTCTGCTGCTCTTACATAACTTGCACCACTATGCCACTTGCTTACTTAGTCAAACAGAACTACCTCAGCCATTTATTGGCCTGACTTTGCACTATTATATTGACTGTCTATGCACAATTGCACAATTTCAACCCAATTTTGCTGCTCTTATTTCTTCATTGTATGTGCCTTCTTATTTAATGTTTATTGTTTACTTGAATGTTATGTTTGTCTGTGGACTTAATTGGTAAAATATGCCTTGTCTTCACCGTGGGATAGTGAGAAACATAATTTCGATCTCTTTGTATGTCTTGGCATGTGAAGAAATTGACAATAAAGCAGACTTTGACTTTGACTTGACTTTGACTTTATTTGTATAGCGCATTTAACATGCACAGAGTGCAACCCAAAGCGCTCACATATAATACATTGTCATTGACACATAGACTAACAAAGACAATAACGGACGGAGCGGCGTAGTCGCCAGCGAACCCGTGACACCAAGACATAGAACTATATTTAAGAAATAACAAAGCGCCAAAAAAAAAGATGCGGACGCGGGCGTAAGTCGCCAGCGTACCCACGTGACACCAAGACATACAAGACAGACAACAAACAAATTAATAAATAAAAAATAAAAATAAAATTAGTCCAATTTCCAACCGGCTGAAAATGTGTGTGTGTCTTTATGTATGTGTACATAAATAAAGCAAATCAGGGAACTACTCTTTGTGATAAGTGCCATGGGATCTTTAACAACCATGGTGAGTCAGGACCTCAATTTAACATTCATGCAAAGGAAAACATATGCAGTACAGTGTCCCTTTCAATGCAATAGGACATTGGGATTGATATTTGTGCCACCTACTGGCCATGGCAATATGATGGCAAGATGATGCTGATGTTAAATCGCGAAAGGATTTTTGATATGTTGTAATATGTTATGATTTTAATATCTTACACATAAACAGGAAATGTGCCACATGTATTGGAAATACTGCCCATCCCTGGCAAAGATGAAAATGACTTGATTTTACTTTCTATTCCTTTTGCATTCTCCAAGGTATTAACATTAACATTTTTTATAACTCCATGTAGGACGTTTCTGTACATAAATGTAAGCACTGTGCCAGTAGTAATGCAATATTTAGAAAATGTACTCTTGTACTCTCTGATACTCAAGTACTTTTAAAAACAAGTACTTCAGTACTTTTACCTAAGTAGACATCTGACTGTTGTACTTTTACTTGTACTTGAGTAAAATTTAGCAAAGGGTATCTGTACTTTTACTCAAGTAATGAAGCTGTGTACTCTGTCCGCCTCTGGATATGCCACACATGTCAGATGAAAGAGGACACTCAGAGCTATCATTTGATACCAAGTACATCCTTCTGGGTTATAAAAAAGTGACAGCAAAATAATAACTTCATATAGCTGGACTTACCCCACATTTTTGTCTGTTCTTGTGGCAAAGCATGTTTATAATCCAACGCTATTATGTGTTTCTCTATGGCAAAGCATGTTCATAATCCGGTTTTTAGATCCTAGCAAATTCCTGCATGGTATCCAATTCAAGGCTCATATCCCAATTTGTTCAACGAAGAAACACCTTTTTCGCCTTTACTTTGTTCATGGCAATCCAGTAAAAAGTTAAGAAATATTATGAGTGCATACACCATAGGCACGCAGGCTAACACGCAACCTCAGGTCAAGTCAGGTCAGATCAGTTAATGTCACAGATATGGAGCGCAGAAAGGTCATTTTTCATCACTAAATAAAAAATGGCATTTATTTCCGTAAATCACACACCACATATTTCTGTAAATTGCTCAGCCCCAGAGTATCCCTCCAACATGGCAATTATATTGCCCGATTCAGGACAGTCTGCCCTACACACACATGAAATGCATGTAGAGAGCTATGAGCTTGCTGTGGTGAGATACATGTTGAAATATAAGAATCAATGCTAGTACTAATACATGAAATGATGGCAGATCTGGATAGCCTAGTCTCTGCTGAAAAAAACTATATATAATATTGTGGCAAAGCATGTTTATAATCCAACGCTATTGTGTGTTTCTTTATGGCAAAGAATGTTCATAATCCGGTTTTGAGATTCTAGCAAATTCCTGCATGGCATCCAATTCAAGGCTCACATTGAATCCCAATTTGTTCGACAAAGAAACACCTTTTTTGCCTTTACTTTATTCATGGCAATCCAGTAAAAAGTTGTAAGAGAACCATGAGTGCACACCATAGGCAACATGTAAACACGGGTCAGGTCAGGTCAGATCAGATCAGTTAATGTCACAGATATGGGCGCAGAAAGGTCATTTTTAATCACTAAATAAAAAATGGCATTTATTTCTGGAAATCACACACCACATATGTCTGAAAATTGCTTAGCCCCAGAGAATCCTTCCACCATGGCAATTATATTGCCCGATTCAGGACAGTCTGCCCTACACACACATGAAATGCATGTAGAGCTATGAGCTTGCTGTGGTCAGATACATGTTGAAATATAAGAATTTTATGGCAAAGAATGTTCATAATCCGGTTTTGAGATTCTAGCAAATTCCTGCATGGCATCCAATTCAAGGCTCACATTGAATCCCAATTTGTTCGACAAAGAAACACCTTTTTTGCCTTTACTTTATTCATGGCAATGCAGTAAAAAGTTGTAGAGAACCATGAGTGCAGAACGCTAACATGTAAACTCGGGTCAAGTCAGGTCAGATCCGATCAGTTCCTGTTACAGATATGGAGCGCAGAAAGGTCATTTTTAATCACTAAATAAAAAAATGGCATTTATTTCTGGAAGGCGCACACGACATATGTCTGTAAATTGCTTAGCCCCAGAGAATCCTTCCACCATGGCAATGATATTGCCAGATTCAGGACAGTCTGCCCTACACACACATGAAATGCATGTAGAGCTATGAGCTTGCTGTGGTCAGATACATGTCGAAATATACGAATTTTTATAATATGCTTTTTATATTTTAATTCTTTAAAAATCAAATATATAATATGTGTGTGTGGTACTTACAATGACCAGAATAAATCCTTATGAATAAAGGTAGCGAAAATGCCCAAAAAACAGCTTAGGGTTCTAAGGGGTAAGTGATTGATCTGAAAGTTTACAAACATTTTGGATATCATTATTGTGATGATATTCACATGTGTAATTTCCATGCCTAACATAGCACCACCATCTGGCCTATCAAAAAGTGTATCAGAAATGTTCTTTGCTTAAAATGAATGATCTGAAATTTCTCAGGTTAATATATATGTGACCAGGCATGGGAAAACAAGGCTCAAGTCGCAGAGACGCAAGTCGTGAAAAACGACTTTCAGGAAGTAAACCAGCGTTTGAATTGGGCGTGACTATTAGTGCTCTTTTGTTCTGTCGGCCAATCAGCTGTATGCTAGAAGTAACCTCATGGCTACTTACTGAACCAGCATGCTGTTTGTTTAAAATTGGAATGGAGATGGACAAAGCACAGCGAATTGCAGATGAGCTGAATCTGATGAAGGCGACTGCATTACATTGAGAACATCCCTAATCTAGAGCTGACCTAGCCGAAGATAATTACAACGAGGAAGAATCTCTCGGTCTGGCTGCAGAGGAGATCGTAAGATATCAGATGCTATCTCCACAGTTACATTTGACGGGGATAAAGTTTGTGTGTTAGAAACTTTATCCATTGCTATTAGCTAGCGTAGCTGACAGATCAGTGACTGTGACAGGGGGAGGGTTGATCTTAATGTCATGCAAATGAGGACCATTGTGATCCCCTCCCATGGATTCAGGGAGAAAGTAGGCAAACTTTCTTGCATGATTTCTCAGCTTGTAGCTTTGAGATGTGTATACTTTAAAATGTTTTCGGATTTCCATGTGTAAGACATTGTTAGAAAGCTTAAGACCTACACTTTCAGAATCTGTGAATAACTCAAAATGCCTCAAAACGCACTTGTGACCCTCAATTCCATGCCTGGTCACATATAATGATTATGATGACACCCAATGGGCCTGCCTTGCATTGCGCCCCCACCTGGCCAAGCAAGTAAATGTGGCAGGAAATAAAATACAAAAACAAATAGCACACGCATCAAATATGTAAATTTCACAGACGCACCACGTCGGTGCTTTGGTGGATTCCGACATGTCACAGGTTGCGGCCCGCAGGTGCTCGGGCCCGCCATTGGCGCTTGCGGCTATATTTATGTTTGCAACTTTAATGCCATTTAACAGTCTGGTTAAATGCACACTGTATGTGCACACTTTAATGCTATTTGTTACTTGATGTCACAAGTGTCAACAGTATTTCTATTTTCACTTGGATGTATGTGCGGGACTATGCAGAAAAGGGTTTCAGGTTTACAAAACAGAGCAAACAGATTCAGACCAGTCCAACAGTGGAAGGTGTGTAAGGAAAAGGGACAGTTACCTAACAAGCTCATGGGCTATCTCAATGCTACATGATCATGTAGTTGAGGGACACTGAGCCTCACCCTACCAATCGATGTTATAAATATATTACATCAGAAGTATTCTTCTGTGGACATCCTGTGGATAGGATGGGACTGAATCAATGAGTAAAACTTTAAACAATGACTAAGTACATTTCACTGAGGTGCCAAATAAAGCTTAAGCTATGTTTGACATTGATAACCTCCAACTATTTTTACACTGAGGTGGAAAGCCAGGAAGTAAAATAGTTACAGAAAAAGTGATGACCTACTTGTGATAAATCTGCTGATCATACATTCTGGAGGTTGTAATAGGGTCTTGAATGGAAGGCTTTAATGTTTTAATGGACCCAAAGAAGCAAACAGTTCAGGTAATGACCCTGGCTGGCAGAATGATGGCCTTTTGGCCTTGGAGTTCCATGGTTCACTGTGTGTTATTAGTGGGTAGACAAAGGGAGCTTTGGTTTAGTTGGAAAGTTTGGAGATGCCAGCAGGTATAAGTTTTTCAACTGATTAATAAACAGGTTGTGTGATTGAACTAGGCTAATCATTGGTTGGATTCACTACTTTAGTTTATCATATTTTAGTTTTTGTCATTGGAAGAGTTTGAATTCAGTTTCTTTGCTGCGATGAACTGAACCCATGTCTACTGGAATAAAACATAAGAATCTTTTGAAACCTGTGGGGCATCTGCATGAAATGACTTATTGGAAGGCACCAATCCACCATCTAGATAGATAGATAGATAGATAGATAGATAGATACTTTATTGATCCCCAGGGGAAATTCAAGACATCCTGTGGATATTTTCCCTGGGAATCAATAAAGTATCTATCTATCTATCTAAAGTATCTATCTATCTACCACACAGAGCATTAGGGTTCATTTACCATGAATGTGCACGCATAAAGAATAACTACCACTCTTTGACTATCTATATATACTTACTGATTCTTATATCACTGTTAATGTCTATGTACTTAGAGAGATTCACACTGAGGGGTTAAGGGTCCTTATTAAGTGTGATTTTCCTAATTAGTTTCTTTAAGTGATGCATTCATTCAACATTTGACTTGTGTTGTCAGAATAAAATCTGTTGGGAAATTGTGGGAATTCCTGCCATTGGCATGCACGTACGGAAATGACAAGTTTTACGCATCTTTTTGTAGCTGCTGTTCAGTATTGAAAAGGTCTTACCGGTAATTACCTTAGAGAGCACAATTAAAAAAAAAGTGTACGCTTTGGCTTGATATTATTTCTTTCTTGTTTTTTTTTTTTTAAGGACTGCCTAATTCCAATTAAATTGACCTCCGCACTTTAGTGAACTTGGGAATGATCCCATACTGAGATGTAAAACATCGGAATGATCTGAATTTAGGGTCCTGCTACCATGACAACAGAATTTGCAAGGTTTATTTATCTCTAAATATTTATGCCCGGCTAGAGTGTCTAGTGTCTGAACTATGAGTCTGTGTTTGAGTTTTCATTTTCTCACTTACTCTCTGTTGTATCCCCAGGTGAAATCCCACATTTGGAAAATGGTCCGTTCTTTACAGAGGTGGCTCAGTGACTACCTGGCAGAGCGCCGGCTTTGCAAAAGCCGTTTGGTGACCAAAGATGGGCACTGCAACATTGAGTATGGAAACATTAAATATCAGAACCATTTAGCCTATGTTCTCGATCTCTGGACAACAATTGTGGAAATTCGTTGGCGTTTCATTATCATTTTATATGTGGCTTCCTTCTCAATGAGCTGGTTCATTTTTGGTTTGATATGGTACTGGATTGCCCGAGACAATGGAGATCTGACATGGCAGAACCCACCAAATGGCCACATACCATGTGTGGACAACGTCTATGGTATGACCTCGGCGTTCCTCTACTCGCTAGAGACCCAGACCACCATAGGGTATGGAGGACGTGCCATCACTCCACTGTGTCCAGGCGCAATTGCCCTCCTCATCATACAGTCCATCATAGGTGGACTTATCAGCTGCTTTTGGTGTGGTGTTGTCATGACCAAGATCGCTCTTCCCAAGAAGAGGGCCAAAACCATCAACTTCAGTGAGGCAGCTGTCATTTGTCCTAAGAATGGTACACTGTGTCTTCAAATCCGTGTGGCTAACCTTCGCAAGACCCTCATGATTGGTAGCCAGATCTACGGCAAGTTGCTGCGGACAACCATAACCCCTGAAGGGGAGGCCATTATTTTAGACCAGGTCAATATCGATTTCATGGTTGAGTCTGGAAAAGACAATCTGTTTTTTGTCTGTCCCTTAACTCTTTATCATGTCATTGACAAGTCCAGCCCATTCTTTGCAATGGCGGTGGATACATTACATCAGCAGGACTTTGAGTTGGTTGTCTTCTTGGATGCCACAGCAGAGTCCACTAGCTCCTCTTGTCAGGTCAGAACTTCATATATCCCACAGGAGATCATGTGGGGCTACAAGTTCCAATCCATTATCTCCCGGAGGAAGGATGGGAGATACCATGTAGACTTCTCCAACTTTTCCAAGGTTGTGCCTGTGCCAACTCCACACTGTGGCTACTGCTTTCACAATGAAAAGGGCCACCATCACCATAACAGGAATTGGACTGAAACCACGGGATTTGAGGTCATTGACATCAATGAACTAGATCAAGGCACCAAAATGTGAACTTAATATACATATAAGTAGTGAACTTAATATACAAAACTGGACACATTTGACTTCTACAAAACTGGACACATTTGACTTCTACAAAACTAGAAATCCATTTGAGGCCAATAAGGCCTTTCTTTATGTCATTTGCAGTGTTTCTGAAATTTGTTTCACAATGTCAGATTTTCCTTAATGTACAGATTTTACAATCAATGGTCTCCTACATGATAAATCAATATGTGCTTTTCAAGAAAATGAAAAAGGGTGCTTCTTTCATTCAAAACTGTGGTGTGAACTGATGTATTTATATTTTCAACTCTTTGTAAAAATTGTACATAAATATATTGTTTCATTCAACATTCATTGGTTGATCAGTGATCAGTAAAAGTATTGTAGGCAAGATGCCTTTGGCTTGCATTCTGTGAAGCCGATATAAAACATGCACTTAACAGTTCATCTACACATCAAGTAAAGCATATTTTTACCGTCAGACATGTATTGGAATCATTAAAGATGCCTCATCATACCTGGATAACATTAGGTCTGCACGGTTTGGGAAAAAATCTAACTGTGATTTTTTTGACAATATTGAGATATGCTTTGCGATGTAATTTCTGAAAGCCAAGCTTCTGCTCTCTCTCTCTTGGTGAGCATGCCTAGTGCATGAGAAGCACAGCACTCCAGTAAGGGGAGCTTCACTATGAAATTACTTGCAGCCTTTGCGATGAGCTAATAGCATTAATTAAATTGCGATTTCGATTAAAAATCTATAAATTGTGCAGCCCTAGATAATAGCATTAGTGTTAGAGACAAAGTCAGGCGAACAAGGTATAGCCTTGGTTCAACCCCTTTATCCTGGTTCTACTGCCCACTGCCTGGACATATTTTGTTGGTGACAGCCAACACAATAATTCACAATTGTCCTGTAGTTTGTTGGGACAGGGCAGGGAAACAGCTTGCAGGAGGCATTTATAAAGCTATGTCCTCAAGTGCATGAAATGTGTTCTGAGCTATTTGACCTGACAAGTCACATTTCATGTTAACTCAAGTGAAGCATAACACCACTGGAATTGTGGACTATGTGGAACACTACTGTACCTACACAGATGCAACAACATGACAACTGAAGGCAGAGACTAAATATACTAACACAATCATATATTTTTGCCATCTCCAGATTAACATAAATGCTCAGGTTCAGTGAATCACAGTGGCAACCTAGAATAACCTAGTTTGCACAGTCACAGCAGAAATATGATATTGACTAGGCTGCTACTATTATTCAATTTGACATCTGTGATAACAGAATGCAAATGAGTCAGAACCCTAAGCTGTTTTTAGGGCATTTTCACTACCTTTATTCATAAGGATTTATTCTGGTCATTGTAAGTGCCACACACACATATTATATATTGTTTTTTTCAGCAGAGACTAGGCTATCCAGATCTGCCATTATTTCATACTAGGCTTTCATTTCAGAGACTAGGCTATCCAGATCTGCCATCATTTCATGTATTAGTACTAGCATTGATTTTATTTAGATTTTTAAAGAATTAAAATATAAAAAGTGTATTATAAAAATTCTTATATTTCAACATGTATCTCACCACAGCAAGCTAGCTCTACATGCATTTCACGTGTGTGTAGGGCAGACTGTCCTGAATCGGGCAATATAATTGCCATGTTGCTGGGATACTCTGGGGCTGAGCAATTTACAGAAATATGTGTTGTGTGATTTACGGAAATAAATGCCATTTTTTATTTAGTGATAAAAAAAAATACCTTTCTGCGCTGCATATCTGTGACACGAACTGATCTGACCTGACTTGACCCAAATTTGCGTGTTAGCATGTGTGGTGTGCACTCATAATGATTCTCAACTTTTTACTGCATTGCCATGAACAAAGTAAAGGCAAAAAAGGTGTTTCTTTGTTGTTGAACAAATTGGAATGCAATGTGAGCCTTGAATTGAATGCCATGCAGGAATTTGCTAGGATCTCAAAACCGGTTTATGAACATGCTTTGCCATAGAGAAACACACGATAGCGTTGGATTATAAACATGCTTTGCCACAAAAACAGACAAAAACGTGGGGTAAATCCAGCTATATGAAGTTATTATTTTGCTGTCACTTCGTCTGTTTTATAACCCAGAAGGATGTAGTTGGTATCAAATGATAGCTCTGTGTCTCCTCTTCCCTCTGACATACGTGGCATATCTATCCGATCACGGGTCCTCGAGTAATTCAAACGAGAGTAATGGGTGTGCAGCGTTGGTTTGTGTACATGACGTTAATATTTTGTAGTCACTTCGTCTGTTTTTATAAGCCAGAAGGATCGATATCCATGGTACCAATGGATAGCCTTGTGTCTCCTCTTTCATCTGATATGCTTGCCATATCTATGCGATCACGGGTTCGCGAGTAATTCAAACGAGAGTAATGGGTGCGCATGTGAACGCAGAGAAGTATAGACTGTAAATATGATGCAATTTGATTTAATTTCATGATTTTTTAATATTTTCATACTCGGTCCTACAGCCAAGTGCGTAGTCTCTTTGGAAAGCCCCACTTCTTCTCTGTCATGCAATAAAGGTTTAATCTCGCTGCGATGAACAGTCGCGGAGCAATGTAACAGAGAAGAAATGGTGTGTTTTTTGATGCACTTTGCGTCAATCGGTTTCTAAGGGTTAAAACATTTGTGTATGGCTATTTATTTTGTGAAGCTGTACAGCATGCACAATATTTGCACTGTTAACATGGTCATTTTGTTATGTAAGGTCTCATGGCATGAAAATGTCACTTTATGAGTTTTTTTTTACATTTCTAAAAGAGCATGTCATGGGACCTTTAATTGGGGTGACCAGACGTCCCGGTTTAACCGGGACATTACCGATTTTGAGATGTGTGTCCCGAGTCCCGACAAAAGCCTGTCGGGAAGCAAAATTGTCCCAGTTTACACCAACCACTATTAAAGTGTCCCGGTTGTCAGAGATTACATAGCCGACATGGTCTTATTTTGACCGCCGCACAGCGGTCATATAGGTTTAGTCAGATTTTTTTTTTCCGTCAAGGATTCCCGGGACACTGTAAGACCGGGGTACACGAAACTTGGTGGGCATGTAACCCCGCATGGAACCTCCTTTTTTCGTTTTGATCTGTAGCCCCCCCCCCCTGCTAGACTGGACCCCCCAAAGGAGGGTAGGGCAGACACAGTTTTCTGTGAATATCTCGAAAACCGTAGGGTTTAGGAGGACCATTTTTTTTGTATGTTGATCTCAAAGGGCCATGTCAACCCATTCCATAACCACTCATTTCATGTATAACACCACCTAGTTAAAAACACAAAAAGTAAAAAATGAGGTGTTGTAATCGCGAGGTATCTGTGACCTACAGTAACATAGTCAAAACTGCACGAAATTGGAAGTGTAGGATCATTATGACACCCTCTGAATGCACGCCAAGTTTCGTGGAATTCGTTCATGGGGGCCACACAATAAATTAATTTATGTTACTATACACCAACTGGCCTGTAGGTGGCGGAGACAGTTTTCTGTGAATATCTCGAGAACCGTAGGGCCTAGGAGCTCCACCTTTTTTTGTATGTTGGTCTTAAGGGGCATGTCAACCTACCCCATTACCACTTATTTCATGTATAAGCCACCTAGTTAAAATTAAAAAGCAAAACATTAGGTGTTTTCATCACAATATCTCTGGCTGACACGGTCAAAACTGCACGAAATTGAAAGTGTAGCATCATGACACCCTCGAATGCATGCCAAGTTTCGTGGACTTTTTATTCATGGGGGCCTTACAATAAAATAATTTATGTGTACATTTTGTGACCCGTTACACCAACAAGGATTCGGGACACTGAAAGACCAGGGTACCACGAAACTTGGTGGGCATGTAACCCCACATGGATAGCATGGAACCATCGTTTTTCGTTTTGATCTGTAGCCCCCTGCTGGACTGGACCCGAAAAGGAGGGTAGGGCAGACACATTTTTCTGTGAATATCTTGAGAACCGTAGGGCCTAGGATGACCAATTTTGCGTATGTTTGCCTCCAGGGGTCATGTAAACCCATTCCAAATGCACACATGTGCATAAACAGATACACACGCACACACATACATTCACAGTAATCCTCATTCATGACACATACTCACACAGTAGACATATATCTTGCATGCATGCACATGCACACACACAGGCACATAAACAGGCAAACACACAAGCACATGCGTTCTTGCCATACACACACCCACCCACCCACACACACACACACACACATAAACATAAACATGTACACGTACACATGCACACAATTCAAGAATTTCTCAGAATTATGAACAGGCAAGATGGGGGTGGGGTTGTATAAAATGTATTTTACATGTGAAATCTATGAACTAATCATGTTTTGGAACTTGTTGTCTAGCAGATACCAGTGAGAATTGAGTGTGCATAATGCAATTCAGTGAGACAGTTAGAATCATACAGTATATGCCTTTCAGCGTGACTTATTTTTGTGGAAAACATGTGCTGGACTGGGCGGCGGTCATATTTTGTACCGCTCTGCGGTACATCTAGTTATAGCCTGCCCTGATCATTAACTAAACCCATGTAGAAAGACTGTAGCCTAAAGCGTCCGGCGTATGATTTTGATAATGTGTTCATGCGTGTGTCAGTCAATCGTAGCAGTCTGCATAATCTTTGCAAACAATGTCACAATGTATCCGTAAACATTGTTGCTATGCCTCTTCATACCTTGTTTTAACGTTTAGGCTACGCTACGACAATGTTGAAGAGAAAGTCATCATTCTCAAAATGGCTGTGAGTTAAATGTTTTCATGCATGTCTGGATAACGGGTGAGCAATGTTTAGGAGACAAACAAATGACTTTGCACTCGTGTTTAGGCATAGCACAGGCCCCTTTTCTCTGACTGAAAGTGCACAGAACTTGCGTTTACAAAACAACATTTAATAAATGTTCTCAGGGGTGACACCCCCCAACCCCCTATAACTTTTGGCCTTTGAAATGTCTGTGTC
Source organism: Alosa alosa (assembly GCF_017589495.1). Taxonomy (NCBI): domain Eukaryota; kingdom Metazoa; phylum Chordata; class Actinopteri; order Clupeiformes; family Clupeidae; genus Alosa; species Alosa alosa. Next base: position 18,060,663 of record NC_063203.1, on the reverse strand, counting down.
TGTCTGAGCTGCCACATGTTCACATTAAACGCGGTCACGCACAAAGTGTTTGTTGATGTTGATGCTGCTAAGAACTATTTACACATCTATGGCCACCACAGCACAACCTAGTGGCAACAGCTACAATAGAATGGAAGCAGTTTCACATAATGTGTAGTGCTTATTACTTCTGTTACAGAAAATATTCAAGCAGAAAGTCAGTTCTAACCAAGCTAAAATGCCTCAATGCCTTTCTAATGGGCATATTAATTTGGTGCTGATCCTGATGAGGATGATTCATGGAGTCAATGTCATACTCAATTTTATATCTATATAATACATATGATATGCTTCTATATAACAGCTGATTTGTGACATAATAATCACTATATGTTTGCCGACTGTATGGTATGACATCTCATTCCACTGGCTGACATGTTTTAAAGAGTGTTTTTTTCCAGAGCTTCTTCCAAGCAAGACAATACAAATGGCTTTGAAATACAGTACCAAACTAGGCTTAGGCATGCCTTACACACCCATTTGCAGGAGTGGAGGTGTGACAAGGCAGAGGTCAGAAGAAAGCCGTGCTCTGCTACAGAGCATTCAGTAACATGAGATCTGGCTGACCAAGTGAGTGAACAATAATGATTCTGTGTAGTTAACACCCCTCCTAATTCATTGGTGTTAAATTGCTTTATTTTATGACAAATGACCTGTATACATAACCACAGTGGTATAATGTTTCACCATCGTAGTGGATTGATTTTTGGGTCTCTTTGTTTTTTGGGCAAAACAAAGAAAAACTCAAATAAATCAAATGTTTAATTACACTGTATAATTTGGCAGTGCTTTTCTTCCAGAGCAGTGTGATTATTTAGTTTACTCTCAGCCATTACTGAATGAGGTCTTTTGCAAAGCATTGAAAGCTGTTGCTATACTATTCTATTCTATAGGACTGCTGTTTGTTATACTGTTCTACAGGGGAGGCAAAATCTGCTTTCCCTGTTCTCGAGGCCTGGTTCTGACCACTGTGCCATACAATAAAATAAAGCTTCCAAGCCCCCATCTCATCAAATGGATATATGAAATATTTAAAGAGACTTTAAATATTTAATATGCAGTACATTTTGAGTTCATTTGAGTTTTGAGATTAAGGCAAGTTTGAAGGTGAGAAGCTAATAGTTATTAGCTACAAACTACTAGGAATCTGGCATTTTTCATGTAACAGCAGCACTTGTTTCTGCCCTTTAAGCGCACCCTGGTGCACTGGGAACCAAGGGACTCTGCAGCCTGTACCCAGAAATAAGACCAGGCCTGGAGGGGCACAATGAGAGCCTCGGGGCATGTTCAGGCCAGCCGCTGCATTTCACTGGAACTTAATTTCTCATTAACATTCCGGAACCACACCATGATGTGTGTTATTATGCATCTGATCTGACACAGGTGAATTAGAATGACAAGGGGTGTGTGTGTTTGTGTGTGTGTTTTTTCTGTCTGACCCTTGCTGCAGCCAGATGTAAAACAAATATCCCATATTGTCAATATGTAAATAATTGTAAACTGCAAACATTTAATTGTCATGCATCTTCTCAGTGGTAAAACACCTGACAGAGTATAATATGATTAGCACATTGACTGTGCTGTCTGATTAAGCATGAAACGGGTGGATCATCTCTAACATGAATTGACATCATGAATTTGATGTGCATGTGCACTTATGCAGTGTCTGACAAATACTTTTTAAACATTTGTGTCACATTTGAGTCTTACCAAAAAAATACTAACATCAATACAGAAGGATTGCAGGATAGAGAACACAGAAAGAGATACACATTTGTGTCACATTTGAGTCTTACCAAAAAAATACTAACATCAATACAGAAGGGATGCAACATCTAGGTTGTCATTTACATGAATAGAACAGGAATGAATAAAAGACCATCAACTACTGCAGTCAGAACAACCTTTTGTTCCATATGAACTGTTATGAAGGATCGCACCCCCTGGTGGGGACCCAAAACCAATAAGAATTGTTTTTAATTTGTGGTACACTGGCTTTTGAAGACATTGTAATGTGCATATTGCATTTCGACTCAGGACATTTAGTTACACCCTTGGGACGCCTTCATTCATCTAGATGGTATGCTCTAGTAGCCCATTTCCAGGAATGAGGTCTTCGAAGTTGTTGAGCTGTCTTTAAGCCAAAATCAGCACAATGACCCCTAAAGTGCTAGATTTTCCAGCCTATGTCTCACATCTGAGTATTGGTTCTAGATAAATTAACCTGCTTTCACTGTCTGTTTGAACTGTGCTCATATATTGGTTGGAAGTATGCTTTGGAAATGGCTAACTGCAAAAAGCACTTATAAATCACTAGAGGGGTGGATAAACAGTTATTGGTACCTGTGCCAAGTCAAAAAGGGTTGCTGGAGTGCTTTCTTTAATTTTTGTCAGTCAAAAGAAAGACCAGTGTAATAAGGAAAGGATCAGGGTTACAATGGTCCTACAGGACAGGACAGGACTACACCAGACTATGGGACTTTCCTTACACTGCCCAATGCCCATCTCCAGCCAGTTAGTCAGCCATTCCACATGAAGAGTTTATTTTAAATTTTAAATTCCCACCCTTTCTCCATTTGTGGCTGTTTTTGTTTTCAAAATGTGTAATACTTGTCCAAAATAGCACAGCATCAGATATATTAATTTCATAACAATGAGAAACCAATGGTGGCACAGTTAGTGGATTTTTGTTTGTTTCACTTCAAGGTGCCTTTCTGAGAAAGAGGTATGAGGTAAACACAGTGTCAGCTATATATATGGTAAATATCCTAATGTCTGAGGTGGTGTTGTGAATTCTAAAGGCATGATCAATCTTTTAAACCACTATGGATATGAGTGATTTAATTATAAAAGCTGCATAGACATTTGCTGCAAAAATTATTAATTACTAATTATAGAATGCATGTATGTAAATCATTATTTAGAAAAAAAGTTAAGTTGTAAAAAGTTTTTCAAGTAACCTTTAGTATTGTTATCTCTTCAGAGAGAATAGCAATTGTTCACTGGCTTCATTTCCCTGGTCTGTAACCAACATAAACAGTATGTATCAATGGTAAACAGCCCTAGACCAGGGAGCATGCTCATCGTTTAAAATCATAACGGAAACGTTTTCAACTCCGCTACAGGTCTATGTTGTGGTGACAACCCTGCAGTCAGGATTTCACAAAATAGACATGCAAGGTGTCACAGACACACCTTTTACACAGAGAGATTGAGTGAGAGTGTGTGTGTGTGTGAGAGAGAGAGAGAGTCTGTGAGAGGGTAGCTTCAGAGATACAGACTAAAGGAAAGAGAGAGAAAAAGTCCAGGGCTTTCTGAAAGGACTTTGACAGGTAAGATCCTCGAGTTTTATGCATTCTCAGATGTTCAGTGATATTCAATATTAACCTTGTTTCCAACAGCTACTGTGCTGAATTCAGGAGGACTGCATTAGACTTCCAGTACTTTGAGGAAAAATATAAAAAATATTTAAGTATTATAAACATAAAAATATATAAGTAAATAAATAAGTATTTTATGTGTCTCCTTCAAGAAAATGTGCTTTCCATTTTGGTCTATTTCTTTTATACTGTCAGTGATCATACCAAGGTTATAGAATCGGCTTTTTGGATGAACATATTCAGAGTTGTAAATTGTCAGAAGTAAATCTATGTGAATATGCATGGAAAAACATTAGGTATGTGCTCCACAGTCCTAAAGGTGCCAAGTGTTTTTGCATTCTTTGTCGGAATGCGCAGGAAGTAGGTATTTACAGTACATTGATCACATATGGAGAACATGATTTAAGGAATAGCATATTTTATATATCATTACATGTATAACACATACATGCACATGGAACAGATATTGTAACATAAAGTATATTTGTTAGAATATTAGATACGACCCTCTATGGAGCACTTAGACAATCAAGTGTGATTTACTGTTATGATTTGTTTGGTAACTAATCATAACAGTGCGTTAACACCCATGCGTTGAGTGTATGAGATGCGCGGTTCGCGGTTACATAGGCATTAATTAGTAGGCTAGGCTAAATAGCAGCATGTTGAAATGATGTGCCAAATTGCGTTTTTTGTTACAATTATACAATTGTAGACTACAGGCCGATGTGCGTTTTATTTGGAGATTTTTGCGAGACAGAGACTGAGTTTGCTGCTGATATTCTGGGGATAGGCTACAACAGTGGTCCCCAAACTACGGCCCACCAACTCATTTTGGGTGGCCCCCCAAAACATGTCCGTGGTATATAGCATCTGCCTCGCATGGGAGTATGACATCGTCAAACTATAACCTCCGTAATTTCCCCCATTCATTCTCTATAGCGAGTCTTACAGTACACATGTAATACTCTTTTTGTCCACTGGTGGTTGTTTTGGCGCTGTTTCGCGCTTGCCATCGAAAACGGAATGAAATGTAGGCCTACTTGCAAACAATGTAAGAGGCCTATGCTGACTGTATCCGTGCTCAAAGTATTCTAAAAGTTTATCAATTAATTGCTAATAACTAACTAACTTCTATTCAAGTCATATTTCTGGGACTTTCTGGGATAATTATTTCTATTTTTTATCCACTCGTTCAAATGTTCATATCACAATTCACAAAGTTCTCATAGGTGAGTGAAAGTGGTCATTTCAGATGTTTTTGCCAGCACTTCATAAAACTCTCATAGTTTGAGAACTTTAAATTATTTGTAGGATATTGCTTGGTCACAATTTGAGCTGTGTATGCAAAGACACAGAGTTCAGAGTTCACACATTTTGAATATTTAATTTGAGCTACATTTTACACTGATATGGCATGATGGCAATATAAACACAGCTAGCAATGGTATTAAATTACAGTAGCCTATTATTAAATGTAATGGAATATTCAACTAAGGTAGACTGTTCACAGCACTAAGCTATTTATTGTTACTGATATACTTCGAGTCTCTGGCCCTCTATTAGAGCGAGGCATTTTGAGCTGGCCCTCGGAAGAAAAAGTTTGGGGACCACTGGGCTACAACATAGCCAATGTAGGACTTTAGCCTTTTAATATATTTGCTGCATTGGATCAGTCTTTCTAGAACAGGCAAGAGCTTTCTAGCCTCACGTCAGCAGCACCTCATCACCCATATACATTAAAACAACCAACCGATGGCGGGCGGGTGCGGTTTTGAAAATTGGTCAAAAAACGTTGGTGCGGATGGATGGCGGATGGATGATAAGTTTTGCTATGCGGTTACGGTTGAAATAATAGCCCATCCGCGCATCTCTAGTTGAGTGCCAAAAACGTAATATTACGTGATGAATGGAAATGAAATATATGACGATCGAAAACTCATGAAAACGCACAATCTGGACATTTTATCTGGACATTGTATCATAACTCGGTTGCCGCTTTGGGTCGAATCAGTGACGCATGCACGTCAGCTCAAAACCAGGCCATTTTCGTGGGTCTATCACTAGGTGGCAGTCTCGCCAGGTCACTTCCCGGAAACTTTACAGGCAACACTTCATATTTCATGAAAGACGTTATATCTCCATTTCTAGAAAAACAATTTTTTTTGATGAAAACTAGCCACTGTTTAGCTTGGGATTTCTCAGGAACAGAGGCGTGTAGAAATACACGGTTTGCACCCACTGAGAGCTTAAAGTCTCACTTTTCAAACGAGCCATTGTATGTGTTCATAGCTATAACACAGAATATGCTGTGGCTGTACAGAAATCATCAACAATGGTCTAGATTGCTAGCACTCTAGGACAAAGCTTCCGAAAACAGCTTGGCATTCAATGAGTTAAATAAGTCATCTTGCTGTATTTGATCAATATTTTACATTTCTTTCTTATTTATACTACTTTTTGTTCCACCAGATTCATTTCCACACTTGGAAAATGGTCCGCTCTTTACAAAAGTATCTGAGTGACTACCTGGCAGAGCGCCGGATTCGCCGTACTCGCCTAGTTACAAAGGATGGGCACTGCAACATTGAATACGGAAACATTAAATATCAAAACCATTTTGCTTACATTCTTGATTTCTGGACAACACTTGTGGAAATCCGTTGGCGTTTCGTTATCTTCTTCTATGTGGCCTCCTTCACAATGAGCTGGTTCATTTTTGGTTTGATATGGTACTGGATTGCCCGAGACAACGGAGATCTGACATGGCAGAACCCACCAAATGGCCACACACTATGTGTGGACAACGTCTATGGTATGACCTCGGCGTTCCTCTTCTCGCTAGAGACCCAGAGCAGCATAGGGTATGGAGTACGTGTCATCACTCCACTGTGTCCAGGCGCAATTGCCCTCCTCACCATACAGTCCATTATAGGTGGACTTATCAACTGCTTTTGGTGGGGTGTTGTCATGACCAAGATCGCTCTTCCCAAGAAGAGGGCCAAAACCATCAACTTCAGTGAGGCAGCTGTCATTTGTCCTAAGAATGGTACACTGTGTCTTCAAATCCGTGTGGCTAACCTTCGCAAGACCCTCATGATTGGTAGCCAGATCTACGGCAAGTTGCTGCGGACAACCATAACCCCTGAAGGGGAGGCCATTATTTTAGACCAGGTCAATATCGATTTCATGGTTGAGTCTGGAAAAGACAACCTGTTTTTTGTCTGTCCCTTGACTCTTTATCATGTCATTGACAAGTCCAGCCCATTCTTTGAAATGGCGGTGGATACACTACATCACCAGGAATTTGAGCTGGTTGTCTTCTTAGATGGCACAGCAGAGTCCACCAGCTCCTCCTGCCAGGTCAGGACATCCTACATGCCACAGGAGATCATGTGGGGCTACAAGTTTCAATCCATCATCTCCCGGAGCAAAGAAGGGAAGTACCGCGTGAACTTCTCCAACTTTTCAAAGGTGGTGCCCGTGCCAACTGCACACTGTGCCTACTGCTTTCACAATGTGAAGGGCCACCATCACCATGTGATGACTGGAACTGACAACCAGGGATTTGAAGTCATAGACATCAATGATCCACCCAGTGGCACCAAGATGTAGACTATTTAATAGGGCTGTCAATCGATTGAAAAACATATATAATTTTTGCTGTGAAAGTATTTTAAATATTTAAATTCAAATCAATCATTGAATAATCAGCATTAGTGACATTAAAGTTCAAAAACTCTTTTATTATTATTTTAAAAATGGCCATAATAATCTATGACCTAATATGCTGAGGAAATAAATTCAAAAGTGCTTCTGGAAGAAGGTTTTTTATCACATACATTGCAGAGGACTTTATTTTAATCAACACTTTATTTTTACCAATACCATCAAGCCGTTTTTGAAAAGTAAATGTTCCAATCAATGATCTACATCACTATGTTCCCCAGGTCCTATGTTCCCTGCTCGGGGTTAATGTTAGGGTTAGGATTAGGGTCTTATGTTCCCCAGTCCCATACAAAGCTGGGAACATAGGACCCGGGGAACATAGGTACGCTACCCAGTCTACCCACCACCAAACCTAGTCAGTAAGTTAGGCTACCTTTTGCTAGTTACTCGCTAGTCACTCGCTAGCTCCTGTGCAAGATGGATCTGACCTATGCTTGTAGGTAGTGATGGAGGGATGAACATCTTTGACCGCATATTACAGGATTCAGGAGGAGAAATTATGAGTGGAGGCAGAGGGGAGACTAAGACCTCATGTGAAAATATCACAGCTCATGGGTGTTATGGTACAGAGCCCATGGGACATGTGCAAATTATTTTTCATGTTTCTGGTGCGTAAGTACTTTTCTGGTGTATACCAGATAGTATCTCCTGCTCACCCAAAACTTTCGCATGTGCACCAGAAACTTTTTTTTCACATGTCCTTTTATGAGCTCCGTATTATGATAAGGAGAAACTTTGGTTGTTCCATGTATTGACATTGACATCTGATAGCGGATGTTCGCTGATGTGTTGTGATAACGTTTTGCTTGCTTGCCACTAGACCTGATTTGGTTTGGAACTACTGTATTTCTACTGTAGTTGAATCCATCGCTCTGGCTTCTTAGATCTGAGATTTGATATCACCTAATTTGGCTAGGAACACTCCACAGCTTTCAGATAAAAATATCTGTTTTGGATTGAGGAATATAGAGCTATCTAGATTCATTAACAATGACCTGTGGTCTGTTTTGTATTGAGGAATATTGAGCTATCTAGATTCATTAACAATGACCTGTGGTCTATTTATGTCATGTGAAAACTTTAAGAAATGTTAAGACAATGAAAAAACAAGATATCATTCATCCATGAGCCTGGACAACCCCCCCCACACACACACACAGAATACAGAGAGCAAGAGCTGATGATAGTTTAGCACAGATTTCTATACACTTATGTAGCCTAAGAACTGTATTCTTTGATAGGGTAACATGTTTAGCATGTTGCCCTTGTTCTGAACTCCTTTTCTTCTGAAGTTATTTCTTATAAATAAATCCACATTAGCACCATTTTAAGTAATGTTTATTACATACTGTACATAAATATTGATCAAATAAATGTTATTTTGTCATGTGTAACTAAATGTTTGTTTGAACACTGTCACATTCTTCCAGCAGTTCTTTTTGTTTAAAAAATGTAGCAAATAATCATCTCTACAGCCAGAAAACTGTACTGAAATAAATTATTAGCATATGGAGTTTCTGGTTTCTGGTGTTTGACGCAGCCCTTATTTCACTGTCAATGCTATACATTCAAAGGACTAAACATGGGTGTGCCACAGTGTCTTCTTAAAATGAGCATGTCTGAAATAAAAATGTTTATAAAAAAAACATTTGAGTCAATCTCTGACCCAGTGACATGATTTGCGTTCTCCCATCGTATTACTAATCGAGAGGGAGGTGGAAAACAATACACTGACCTAAGATATGAGATGACTCAAATTATAACTCACTGTAACCACTAACTGTCCCCCTTTCCTCCCTCAGTATCAACATTCAGGCTTAATTTCAGTAAAGATAATAAAAAACTAGTTCTCTTAGCCCTAAAGAATCAGTCACATCTCTTTGTGAACTTATTTGTGACCTGCTCTGACTGAAACAAGTTTTCCAACAAAACAGCCATGAGAGTCAGTGATACTTCTCTCCTCCACATACAAGCATTAAATTTTTTGTATAATTGTATTTTAACACAATAGACCACCAGAAGCACTGTGTTTTCTGTCCCTCTCTGGCTAGTCAGGCTTCACTCCTTGCAGTCTTTGCCACTTTTTCCAGCGAATGAGTACTTCAAGTGAGTGTGCATCATAGGGGCGGGGAAATGCCATTGTGAGGTCTGTAAACAAACTATAAACCAATTAGGAACCTAAGATGGGCTCAGTCTCCTTCCTTAAGAACTGTGCAGTCAAGAATCAATCTCACATCTGGGCAGAATATATGGACCCTTTCAAGAGAGTTCCATTATCAGCATCATAGTTGGCCCCACAATGGAATTTTAACATTCCATATCATAGCTGCCAACTCTCACGCATTGGCCGTGAGACACACGCATTTGATTAGTTTCACACACTCACACGCCACACCCACGATTTCTCACGCTGAAGTGTCAACCCGGTCGGTCAGATGCCTGAAAAATGAGTTTAGCCTATAGATCTACCTGTTGAGCCACGGTTATGCTTTCAGAGACGGTAAGAGGGTTCAAGAGCACCCCCTGTCTGTGGAATTTTCTAAATTTTCTCTCATTTGCGATGCTACTTCAAAAGCCATCCCAGGCGCATTCCCCCGGCTTCAGGTAGGCCTATGCTTTGAGTATTTTTCACGCTGAAGTGTCAACGTGGTAGGTAAAATACCTGGCAGATGAGGTTCAACTAAACTAAACCTATACATGATATCACACACATCATGTGAACGAGCGGAATCTAAGCTTTCCAATGATATTAGCGCCAAGTTGCTGTGATAAATGGTTCGTGAGAAAATTATCATTGAACCGACGTGCAATTTAGGCTAATCATATTTGCATTTTGCACACAGTGCACACCCATTACTCTCGGTTGTAATATCTCACTAACCCTTCACACAACATGTGGCAAACCTAATATCACAATAAACAGCAAACCGTACCGAATACGAGGATATAAAGCATGCCTCTGTTTTTGAAATTGCAACACATTTCTACATAGCCTCATTGGGGCTTAAATTATAATGTATTCTAATGTAAACTATTTGTCAGTAGGCCTACATACATTTTGTAAATTGCTCAGTAGATTATCCCACTATCATGGTTCTTATATTGTCAGGTTCCAGCCAATCCCACTTACACAGATAAATGAATATATTTATATTGCCATGCTTTCTAGTGACATTAATGCAAAAATATAAAGAAAATCAAATAAGGAGACACAAATATTGATATAAAGCCTGACATAAGCCATATGCAAACATTCACATCATGCAGATATGGGTACATCCTGAAAAAGGAATAGCCTGTAGGCTATGGCCATTACAATGACCAATATATTATCTTAAATGAACTAGCTGAAAAACACAGGTGACCACTTCTGCATAATTTCATGGAGTGCTGAACATTTCTGAACTGTGAAATGGACCATATGTTTTTGTGGTTGTGAACTTATTGCAATATCACCATAACTATTCCACCTGTGTATGCATGGTTATAATTCTGAAGTGCAAAATAGCTTAGGCTACAGCACAAATATTTCCATAAAAATAAGCAAGTCTGACCTCTGAATTTATTTTAAAAGTGCACCAGATTGATGCATTTAAAAGTTAAAATATACAAACATTTGTTAAATTCTTACAAAAACACCCATCCACTTTTAAAATTGTTAGTTTGGACCCCCCACTATTGCCGTGCGAAATACCAGTGCTGTTTGTGCGCCAAATAAATAATAACCTATAGGTTTATGTAAAACTCCCCATTAACAGCATCGTCACTAACCACAGCTAGACTGCACAATGGTAGGCCTTCAAAAGCATGACATTTTCGCTTTAGTTTGATATATAATTGACTTTATCGCTTTCATGCGTTCATTGAACGCTGCGGTGCTGTAATGGAAACCTTATTATGTAGCCAAGTAGCCTATATATTGAGTTATTTTTAAATTATGCCTGATTTACTTTTTTATTAATTTCAGTAGGCTGGCTTTATTTTGTTATATAGAAGTATGTAAATAACCTGTTAAAATGTACCAGAATTCAGGAAATTGCATCTAGTCCAAAAAAACAATTTCTGGGGGAGGACCCCCATGCCCCCCACTGAAATGTCCCACCCACTTTCAGAATGCCTCCAACGCCCATGGTCCTAGCATTAGGCTAGATCCCTTTGATACCAATATTAATTTAACTCTGGGACCCTGGTCCCTACATCTGAGAACCAATGTACTTTTTTTTTACTGTACGGTATAATGCTGAACGAGCCAAACAAAATTTCCGCAGCAAAATTTTGGTTGGCCGCACCAAATCTCACTCCAAGGTTTTTTGAAAAGTTGGCAGCCCTGCATATGTTATCTTAAAGGATCAGTATGTAGGAAATAATGGAAAATAAACTGTAAACATTTAAAAAATGATCACCATATGTTGTCAGAGAGTAAGGAAACACGATGAATTGAAGTAATGGCTTATTTGACAACATTACTCTAACCTCTAAAACCCCGTAAAACCAATGGAAAAAAATGAGTTACGGGGCGGAATCTCTTGGAATTTTCGTTTATGTTTTGAACGATTCATTCTAGAATAGTGTATTAATAATGGGCTAGCGCGTCCTCCTATTTGGGTTGCCAAATTAGCAAAGGCCAACTGTCAACAGCTGTCAGTTGTAGTCATGAATGCCTACAAGAGGCAGGCAAATTTCCTAAATTAAAACAAGAAACAAATTAAGTGGACATCGGAGGAGCTTCCTGAGATGGTGACGTCTTCGTCAAACGAAGAATATCAAGTCTGGCGCAGAGCTGGCCATATTTCTCCACAACAGGTAGCCTAGGCTAAACTTCATCTGCATCGCTAACTTCAGCTAAATATGTTACGTTGGTTAGAGAGGTATTTTTTGTTTTCACTGTTTCCGTAATGTGTAGCTGGGTTGGAGAAACGTTAAAGCAGCTGCAGGTCAACTAACGTTAGCTAAGTCTTCATTACATCTGGCAACCCAGAAGAGGCTCGCGTCTGGTAGTCTTGAGAACGTTCACCAGTGTTTTGATTTTGGCCTACAGAACGTTCGGTAACAATCCTACAAATCGCACCTTTAATGCAGAGGAAGTAGATTGGGGCCCAAATAGAACGTTCAACGTTCTTGTTTTTATTGTTGAAAGGGTCTATAGTTTAAAATATACAGTGCAGGGGAGACCATATAGGAATTACCACTACATCTGTCAGTACTAGATGGAGTGCCTACATTTTTATATTTTTGGACTTTTTATGACTTTAATGTGACAGGAAGCGTGTGGGAGACAGAGTCGGGGTGGGATACGGAAAGGGCCACAGGGGGGGTATCGAACCCGGGTCACCGGTGTACGGTGCAGGTGCCCCAGCCAGTTGCACCACAGCAACTCCTGGGGCCAGGAGTGCTTACATTATAAATACTAATCAAAGTGTTATAGGAGGAGAAAGTGGCAGAAGGAGGAGGTAGAGGAGGGTGGAGAGGATGGAGGTAGAGGAGGGTGGAGAGGATGGAGGTACTGTAGAAGAGAGAAAAGCATGGTAAGTGCACATCAGGTGTGTCAGAAGTGCTAGGAGAAGAGGTACCCTTGAAGAGTTGTGTAGCTGTGCAGCATGATGGTCAGTTTTCTTCCTTGTGGCTCCAGTTCCTCTGTCCTCGTCCGGCATCCAATGCACCTGAATATTAATATTTATTGCATTTATATGCACCTGAACCTAATATTTATTGCATGCATTGCAATCAATGCATTTTTCATATTACTGCTGCTGTACAGCCTTCACTGTATGTTTGTGCTGTTTCCCACATATGGGTGCGCCTAGATTGAGACAAACTTCCGCTGTCAAAAAGCACCTGAAGATGAATGCTTCAGTTGTACTAAAATGTGTACTCAGGCACCGAAAATCCTGCAGTGCTCCCTAGAGCTGCCCATAGTTTTAAGAGGCTTAAAAAAAACTCACAGACATTGTATTTCTTATGTTTTGGCACAACTGAAGCATTCATCTTTCAGCTCTTTGACAGCGATGACAACAAGCAAGAAACCGGTTCACCCACTCAGGCGCACCTGCAGGTGTACGACCATACGCACTGTGTGTACCATCAGGCTACTCAACAACGAGAGGTATTCCACTGTGTGTGTGTATTCACACCAAATTGGCCTACCATAAATTCCCAACTCTGCACAGTATCCCATTAACTGCATGACAGTTCTGTAAAATAAACACGTTATCAAATTCAACTTAATGCAGAACTATATGCACGCACACTTTTTTTGTTTGAGCAGTGTAAACAACGAGATGGTTGTGCAGAATTCATTCCCGCATTCCATAGCATTCATTCCTGCAGGCGCCCCTGCATCCACCTTAAGACAAAACTGCCATATTGACGTTACAAACTCTGTATATTATATTCATTCATTACACACAGACTGATCTTTTTCAAATGTTTATTTCTTTTCATTTTGATAATTATAACTGACAACTAATGAAAATCCCAAATTCAGTATTTTAGAAAATTAGAATATTACTTGCGACCAACACAAAAAAAGTATTTTTTAGAAATGTTGGCCAACTAAGTATGAACATGAAAAGTATGAGCATGTACAGCACTCAATACTTGGGGCTCCTTTTGTCTAAATTACTGCAGCAATGGGGCGTGGCATGGAGTCGATCTGTCTGTGGTACTGCTCAGGTGTTATGAGAGCCCAGGTTGCTCTGATAGTGGCCTTCAGCTCTTCTGCATTGTTGGGTCTGGCGTATCACATCTTTCTCTTCACAATACCCCATAGAAAATCTGGCACTGTGTGCAGGTGCCAAGTCCTGTTGGAAAATAAAATCTGCATCTTCATAAAGTTGGTCAGCAGCAGGAAGCATGAGGTGCTCTAAAACTTCCTGGTAGACGGCTGGGTTGACCTTAGACCTCAGAAAACACAGTGGACCAACACCAGCAGATGACATGGCACCCCAAACCATCACTGACGGTGGAAACTTTACATTGGACTTGAAGCAACGTGGATTTTGTGCCTCTGCTCTCTTCCTCCAGACTCTGGGACTTTGATTTCCAAAGGAAATGCAAAATTTACTTTCATCAGTCATCAGAGAACATAACTTTGGACCACTCAGCAGCAGTCCAGTCCTATTTGTCTTTAGCCCAGGCAAGACGCTTCTGACGCCGTCTCTTGTTCAAGAGTGGCTTGACACAAGGAATGCGACAGCTGAAACCTATGTCTTGCATACGTCTGTGCGTGGTGGTTCTTGAATCTTATCACCATTACTTTTCTCCATTTATACAAATGAGTTTCAGATCCATCATGAGCATTTTAGATTACTTAAATACACAGACGATATGGCCTTAGTTGCCCTATTACAGAGAGGGGACACTGAGAGAGAGCATTTATATTTCAACCAGGGGGTAATCCTACAAGATTGGTGTCAAACTAGTTTCTTGGAAATAAATGCCAGTAAGACAAAAGAGCTTGTTATTCAAAATGAGATAGAGAGGATCCTGCCAATAATAATCAAGGGACAGATAGTAGAAACAGTTCATGATTTTAATTATCTCGGTATATTGATGGCATGGCAAACTTACTTTTAAAGGGACACCAGGCAACATTTTCGTTAATCAATCATCTTCGTAAGACAGTATATAGTTAAATGACTCATTACAGGGCGAATGAAGACTCTCTCGCCTGCCCCTACTGCCTGTAGGAAGAATATCCCGCTTGCAAGTTCGGTGTATCCTACCCGCCGACCTTCAGTCTCACAAAGTCTCAGACATCACAAGAAGCAGGATCAGTTTACATTCTGCATCCCCAGCACAGAGGCAGGCTAACGAAACGCTAGCGATTGTTGCAAACGTGTGTATAATGGCAGAGCCGGCGAAGAAGCAGCGAAAACCCTCGACAGAAGATGCAAAGAAAAGGAAAAGAGCTTCAGACTGAGCGAGGGCTCGCACACGTATCAATACGTACATACGCTAGGGGGAGCTTCGTAGAGAAAAATCATCAGGCTTGCCTGGTGTCCCTTTAAGGAAAAACACTGATTTTATCTTTAAGAGGATCTTTAACAGCTTTAACTGCTACGAAAGCTCAACAACTTTGGAGTGAACAAAAACATCCTGGAAACTGTATATAAAAGCTTAGTGGAAAGTGTCCTATCTTTTAACATGATCATGTGGCATGGTAACCTAAACATCCAAAGGAGGAACAAACTGCGAATAGTGAGCATGCCCTCAAAAATGATAGGGAAGCAAAAAAAGGCAGTATTTATGAGGAACACATTACAGACAAAGCTGAATAAATTATTAGTGACCCCTCCCACCCACTACACAGCAAATTTCAACTCCTACCGTCAGGGAGGCGTTTTAGTAGCCTAGAAATCTAGACGCACCCTAGCGGGCTAGTCTAGCAACTCTCCTTTGGCTTGTGAGCTCGAAAAATTAAACTTCTATCAGGCCAATCAAATCGTGTATAGAGTCGTTAGGCAGGCTTAACATAATGATTGATGGCAGAGTTGCAACGGTTTGGCTTGAATTCCCTGCTACTTGAAAACAAATAAGATGGATGTTGCTGTTGGCGAACAGTGTGACACGAGTTAAGCTTTTATTAAGTTGGCAAAAGTTTGAACTAGCCAACTAGCTCCGCTGGTGGGAAATGCATGGGACTCATAGCGCTGTCCTATTGCGTGCAGAGGGAATTTGAAAGACAACCGATTATCCCGCCATTCGGACTGAGCACTGCGAACAGTGAGTGCCCAGACCCTACATTTTAATGTGGGTCTGGCTCGTCAGGCTAGCGTTTTAGAGTACCAACAGCAAACAGAAACATCTTTAAGAAATCCTTCGTCCCCAATGTTGTGAAGGTGCTAAATAACACTAGAAACCTTACATAAGAATGGAATGTAGGGCGAGACAGACTTCCGGGTTGCAGGTTCTATGCACAGCAAGCATTTTTAGTAGGCTATACTTATCTATTTATTTATTTATTTATTTTAGGAACCTCTGTAATGTCATTTTCCATTAAATGTATTGTCTGTATTGTCTGTCTTGCCGTCATGCTATGTACTGGTTTTTTTTTGTTTTTTTGTCCTGTCTCCCTTGTACTCTCCAAAAGAAATTTTTCACATCTGTGGATAATAAAGTTTTTCGTATTCATATTCGTAAGCACTGACTCCTGTACTAACTGTAGTCCACTCTTTGTGAATCTCCCCCACATTTTTGAATGGGTTTTGTTTCATAATCCTCTCCAGGGTGCGGTTATCCCTATTGCTTGTACACTTTTTTCTACCACATCTTTTCTTTCCCTTCGCCTCTCTATTAATGTGCTTGGACACAGAGCTCTGTGAACAGCCAGCCTCTTTAGCAATAACATTTTGTGTCTTGCCCTCCTTGTAGTGATGTTACGGTTGATACCGAGGCTCCGAAGCGTGTGTCGAGAACGTCAAGCCATTCCCAGCAAAGCCCGTATCGAGGCTTGAGCTGTATTGGTAATTTGACGTCAGGCGTGACGTTCGAGGCCTCTTGCTTTTGTGTGTGTAAGTGTGTGTGTGTGTGTGTGTGTGTGTTAGGGGGCTAATAGTGTGTGTGTTTATGTGTGTGTGTGTGTGTGTGTGTGTGTTTATGTCTGTGCATTTGTGTGGGTGGGTGTTTATGTGTGTGTGTGTTTATGTGTGTGCTTGTGTGTGTGTGTGTGTGTGTGTGTGTGTGTGTGTGTGTGTGTGCGGGTGTGCGTGGATGCATGTGTGCAAATCACAAATGTGTGGGTATGGGCTAGCTTGATGCGGGCTCATGAGACTAACATACCATAAACATTGTGTATTTTGGGTGCGATGGTTCAGGTAGTTATTTAGAACAAAACTGCATTTTTTGGGTTCTGCTTTTTTTAAAATCACTTGTTGTCCTGATTTTTCCTGTGGATCTTAGTGGGCACTGAGGATGCAATAATTTCATTGATAGTTTTTTCATATTTACTATTTCAATTGTTCCATATAAAAATTCAGTACTTAGTATGTGTTTTATGTAGTTTGTGGAGGACTGGTTCAGACACGTCACATCCATAACGTGAAAATGTCACATCCATAACGTAATATTTCCTACATAATGCATTACAAAAAATATGCATAGTTTCATAAACACACTTTTTGTGTTCATTCAATTCTCCTTCATGCTACATATGTCATGGTTTTGGCAGTTTCCTTCAACATTCACAGAGTTTTTAGAAAACCTGTAATCTCTCATTAAAATGTGTCTATTTCATGTCACATCCATAACGCTGATAAAATGCCATGTATTCTTAGGATGTAAATGATTATATGAAATTTGAGGATATGTCAGCATGGACAGAGGTTGCATTAAAAGTTATGCAAATGAATTCACTGATAATTTTGTCCAAGGCATTTCGTTTACCAATATGAGTCCAACTGTCACATCCATAACGCTGAAACTGCAGTGTCAGGACTAGAAAATAAACTCCCCTATGCCTTGCCACTTGGTTTCGAGGGACAAAGGGTAGAGGAAGGGGATTACGGCGTTACGGCGCTCCCGTGATGTCACATTGTCGCGCTACATCGGGAATGGCGAGTATGTAGACGCCTGTATGGATGTCGAGTATGTAGACTGACCTTTATGTAACTTGTGAATGGATGACAATAGAGCATGTTCTTATGTGTAACATGGCCAATAGAATCCACTCGTTACAATACACGAAGATGGTGCATCATATTACATTTCCCCCATCAATCTCTAGATCAGAGATAAGGGACAGGTGCAACCCCTAGCAAAGCCCTTTATCCCTAAACAATGCAGAGTTGTGACAACAAACTAACCTGTAATTTATGACTGCCCTCAAACTGTTTGTTGTGTCAGCGCTATTCAGCTTGGCTAGAATAAAGTACTAGAACCCAATGTGCTGATTGTGAGACTATAAATATTGCCACTGTTTTGTCATTTGAAGACCTTTGGTTTTAGTCATGACAGTCAAGGTCTAGTCTAGTGTAGCCTATGTCAAGTTACAGGTTTGGGAAGCCTCCCACATTGGCCACAAGAGGGCATTACACACAAAGCCATGCACGAGGAGGTTTTTGTTTTGCATGACTGTATGAATGTTCATTAAAAATGAATGAATGTTAAAAATTGCTAACTGGACAGAGTGTTTAAAATGAAAGGTATTTATCATTCATAGACAAAATGCAAATTTAATTGTTTGACAATAAGGCTTTTCACATCTTGACTCATTTTCTTTATCGATTTGATATTGAATAAAACTATTTGCATATTTCATCATTCAAATGGCCCATTTTCATAAAAAAAAAAATATGAAGTAAACAATTAATTAACTTGAAGGCTGCCAATAAGACATGAACAATAATATACCATGTAACATGGGTTTGGATTGTGTGACCCTGACTGGATTCTAGTCAGCCTGTGTATAAACAAATAATAATCAAAAGATAAATACTGAGTCTTTGTCCATCACAGAAGCAACCTAAATAGCTTGGGTGGACACTCAGTCCACCATGTACGTAAGCGAGGAAGGTAACTGATTGTTTGCCACTGGTGTCTGATTCAGTTTACGGGACAAAGTGATTTAGCTGTCTTTAACATCTCTCTCCCCCACCCTCACATACACACACACACACACACCACACACACACACAGTATTCACAAAGTTACATAACACCATAATTCCCAAAGCAGGAGGAAAAGGAAGGAAAAGGAACAAGAAAGTGAAAAAAAACTGCAGAAAAGTAAATAATCTACCTAAAGCAACACTGCGGTGGATTTCTTTTAGAGAGATTCATCCAATAAAATCTTTGTATAACACCTGCGTTTCCAATATATGATGCATGATCCCTTCCATACCAACCCTAAACATTTCAGTAAGAGTGTAAAACTTTGCCCATGCAGTTAAAAATATCACACAAAAAGGCAGTTTTGAAGTAAAAACATTTATTTTGTCACATTTTCCTATACAACCCTTTTACAAAACATAATACTTCATACATTGCAGGAATGACAATAATAACAAAATGATTAATTGCAAAATTATATATAGATTCATATATTCAATATCCAAAATACATTGCATATATAAAGTAGCCCATTTCCCCAAATCTGATTGTAATGCTTCTTAGAGGTGAGGAAGAGAGCTTTTAGATTACTGCTTGGAATGTTTATGCTACAGGTTTCATCTGAATCAAGCTTGAACTTTCAAACTTGAACTCCATATAATGACTGAGTTTTAAACTTGAACTCAGTATAATGATCAACTGTTCAGTATAATGTTCAACTTTGCATATAACTTCCAGCTAATGCAGAGGTTCAAGAAAAGCTGCCAAAGTCATATTTGGTTTTGCTTGAACAATTTTAAGGTGATCTTTTTTTGCTAACAGCAGAACAAACACAACAACCTTGGTGTATCTCAGAACCGATCCATAGCATTCAACTTTTAAACAGGTGGCTGTGGGTTTATGTGGCAAAAAAGTCATTTAAAAAAATCACCTTTTTGTTAAAAAATAACTCATTGCCATGGCAAGACAGCGAGGCCATAAGAAAATGTATTCAGAGTACAAAACGAAACATTCATAAAGTTATTGCCCAAATGTACAGATACAAAACACTTTACTGTTGTACAAACTACCTTCATTAACGGCTTTAAAAAAGTCTGCATTTGACCGAGGTCAACTCGTATTAATCTTATTGGTCTTTCAATACTGTCACATATGAAAATAAATCTGCATAATTTATACAGTAAGATGCTTTTAATGCCTAGTTGACCGTTGATTAAAAAATAATAGCAAATAGGTCTGACAAACGCACAGCGTTCGCGAATCTGAGGATTTCTCCGGTTTCAAACTTTTGTGTCCTTAAACTGTTTTTGTTCACTTATTTAAAATTTATCTCTTCTTTTTTTTTCCTAAGAGGTACTTAGCACAATGTCAACATTCAGCTGTGCAGTTATCTTCATTTCTTGCATTAATGCATTGTGTTGGAGCATGAAGGAATGTATATTCAGTTTTACATTAACGACTGCAGGCAGTTTCTGTGAAGTCACTTTTTTTTCTGAGATCAGTTAAGAGGAAGACCTAGGATATTCACAAGCTAGAAACTCAACGCACACAGATATCTGCCCAAAGGAGTAAAGACAAAACCACTGCGAGATGAAACTCCATTAAAGCAAAAATAAAAGAGGAGTGTCAAATTTGGAACCACTGAGCTTTCACATCGATTCTGGTACACTCTCATAAAGCTTCCTTAATTTATATGTGCTTTGGATGGGGGCAAGAGAGACGATCTCTAGTAAATGCCAATAGGCCACAGAACCATCTGAGTACGTTATGTTAGGCACTTCAGACTGCGGTTACCAACTTTCTTCGTTCCAGTTAGGAGGACAAGAGAAGTGTGATCACTACGTTCCAGTTGCCAGATTTTAGTCAGCATTGAGACATTCCCTTCTGTAAGGCAGTCAGTTCCCTGCAGATCGACGGGATTCTTTTGACAAACACGAAAGACGCAGACAGGCGCAAAGAGGAGTCAGACAACACAGGTCCAGATGGGGGGTCATTTTAAGACAGGCACCTCTGGGTAACTTTGGGAAGAGATTGAGACCCACGGTCCCTGGGTCCATGGCGTCACCCTCGATGGTGATCATAGTGTTCTTCTCGGGTCCTTCTAAGGTCTCTAGCGTCCGTGTGTTTCTTTGGAGAGGGGGCTCTCAGGTTAGCCTGTGGTACAGCTTTTGTGGGGAAAGGAGAGCCCAAAACATATATAAACACACACACACACACACACACACACACACACACACACACACACACACACACACACAGACACATCCATACATACATACACACACACACACACAGACATACACATACACACGCCAATATAAAACAAAAACAACAGAAGAATGAAACAGTCCTTTGTCTTGTGAATAAGTAGTACTCCATTCTAAGTGGATTGACAAATCCAGTTTCTTTTTTTCTTTATTTAGTTAATTAATATCCTTCCATTGTTTTGGCAAGTTCAGATTGAAAAGCTTAAAGAGAACAAGGAGAAAAATCCCCTTTTCCCCCCTTCATTTTGGTTTCCTTTTTGCAAGTGCAGGCAGAACACTCCTGTTTAGGCTTGAGTGGGTGAAAGAGAGCAGGCCTTAGTAGTAGCTCCCCAGGTGTGAGGGCACATGGGAGTTAGGGTGGCGCGGGACGCTGGGGCTGGGGTAGATGCCCCCGGCTGGGGAGCTCCAGTAGGAGGCAGTGGGTCCGAAGAAGTTGGAGGTGGTGACAGGCATAGACGGCGGGTGGGGAGACACAAAGTTGACCTTCTGCTGGTGGCTGTGGTAGGACGGCACGTAGGCCAGATCAGACGGGTACTTGTACATGGTGGACTCGGTGGGGTGTGGCTGCAGTGCCTGGGCGATGCCGTGGAAGTCGAACTTGTAGGCGTAGCGCTTGCCGTGCACCTTGGTCATGATGTTCTTGTCGTAGTAGTAGCGCAGTGCGCGGCTCAGCTTGTCGTAGTTCATGTTGGGCTTGCTCTTGCGCTCGCCCCAGCGTCGCGCCACCTCGTCCGGGTCCGTCATCTTGAACTCGCCGTTGGTGCCCTCCCAGGTGATGCAGCCGGCGTTGGCGCTGTCCGACAGCAGCTCGAGCAGGAACTGCCACAGCTGGATTTGTCCAGAGCCTGCGGGGTGGGGTTGTATAAAAAAAGGCATCTTAATCAGAGCCATTCACCCCACACATAAACAACGAGGCAATTAAAATCTCATTTAAACATATGGATGATTAATCCCCTTGGGACAGAATAAAATCACTGCGGTGAGACCTGACTCTGAGCCAAGCTTCCATTTGCACGTACATTAGATGCTTTTATTAGGAACTGCTGCATTTTGCTCTGCGCCATTTTTATGCTAAGTGCTATATGGCACAGGTTCAAAACCCAGGAGCCTGCTGGCCCCTTTGACAGCACACGGAGGTTGTTTATTACCTGGGTTGGCTAATCGACTACTTGTTGGTCCCAGGATCTGGTATGGATCTGGAAAAAAAAACAGAGGAATTCAGCAACAATGACTGGATTAGTGGCTAAAAGAGCTTGGTTTAATTCAACTTTTCACCTGAGTTGAGATCTTATCTTTGATCTAACAAATGCTGTGTTAAAAAAAAATGGCATAGTACACAGCACATGATTCTTAGCATTTCCAACAAACACCCAAAAGGTATGACACAGTAATTGAGATAATGTCTTTTTAATGTCCTTCTCAAATCAAATAGCAAATACCGGTCCATTTGTATCATTTGCAAGTACGACTTGGATATTTTTATACTATTAATTTAATTTGTAATATCCAATTGCGAAACATGACGGATGGTATATGTATTTGTGTGGGTCAGAGTCTTTTGTAATATCCAATTGCGAAACATGACGGATGGTATATGTATGTGTGTGGGTCAGAGGTGTGGTGGTCATTTGTTTGCTTGTTTGCGTGTTTGCACGACTGGCTGAGGATCCGCTGCTTACCAGGCTGAGGCCGCGGTTGCTCCGTGGTCTTGGACACATTCTGTGTGACCACGGCTGGAGAGCCTGAGACAAGTGAAAAAGAGTGAGGGAAAAAGAAGGGAACATTTAGGGAACGAAAGAGAGAGAGAGTGAAAAAAAAAACGAAAGTAGGCCAAGCAGGCAGGCAAGGCAGACACATCAAGTACACTTTCCCCCCAACATGCCGAGCCGGCTCCAAAGAAAACAGCTGCAGTAGCTGGTCGCGCCGCTAAGTGCTTAATGGGGCTGTAAAGCGCTCTGTGTCCCTACTCCGAGTTCTTTACCGTTGGACACCTGCCCTGCAGTATGGACTTTGGCTTTGGTCGTGTTCTTTCTCTACCTGTGTACTGGCTTCACAAGAATGTGGGCCAAGACGTATCAAATACAAGGAGAGAAAACTTGTGTCCTCAAATATAAATAAGTTGAACATCTGCAATACGCATTAATGTTATGATGTTATTTCGTACATGGACAGCAGTTGGCTCACTTCACCACAGATAGGCAGGACTGAATGTCTTGAATCTTAACTCACCTTTGCCGCTGTGCATGTTGTTCGACCAGCCTGATCGTCGAACAGCATCATAAGATGGGTCTGTGGATGACAAACAAATGAAAATATTTTAAAATATATTAATCTATAAATCCCCCATATATATAAGGATATATCATTTAATGATTAAATTATTTAATAATTTATCATTAAATGAATTAAATCATCATTTATATTGATGGTCCAAGCCTTGGTATTCAGGTATTCTTAAATTCACTTTGTTTTCACCCATCAACCCAACCTATTTGCAAATGGAGGATCTCTTCAAATAAAATAATGCCTCCAGGGGCCTCAGTGCCAAAGATAGCTGCCAGCAGACAACCCTAAAAATTGTCCATCTGCCGGCATGTCTGGTAGTCTGTCTGTCCCACAGAACCTGAGCAGGATATCTGGCCAAGCAGTGTGGTTTTCTTCTGGCAGACGCACATGTCTCAGGCAGAGAAAGGGGGTGGGGGTGGGGAGGGGGTTCACAAGATGGTTTCAATAAAATTACAGTTGTAGGGAGCAGGTTGCAACACCCGGGCTGGTGTGTATGCGTCCCTCGCGATACGAGATGCGAGACGTTCGTTTCCTTCTCTCTTGCTTCACACTCGCACACTTGATTGAATGTGGTCTCTACCACCACCAGTAACAATCAATCATCGTTCACCATCTGCAGATCATTTGGAGGATGCATCTTTCCCAATCAACACACAAAGAACTGTTTGCTCCTTGTGTTGTGTGCAGTGAATGTTTTACTATCATTACAGCTAAAGACACAACTCGCTCATTTGCAGGATCCTTTGTTGAAAGTCAAAAACAGGCCATTTCAAAAGTCACAACACAGCCGGAAAGCCACAAGCTGTTTCAACATCAAAATGTGTGTGTGTGTGTGAGAGATTATATGTGGTGATGGCTTTTTTGTAATTAGAGAATCTCTGCCTTGTTGTTTTCCGTGTGTGTGTGTGTGTGTGTGTGTGTGTGTGTGTGTGTGTGTGTGTGTGTGTGTGTGTGTGTGTGTGTGTGTGTGTGTGTGTGTGTCCTGTGTGTGTGTGTGTGTGTGTGTGTGTGTGTAGACCGCATTCTATACTTTGTACCGCGTGCTCTCATGCTTCTATAATCACGCCATCATGCCTCCGAGCATCGCACTGATCCCCCCTCCCCTCTACCATACGGAAATTACTGCAACTTCCACGGAGCTAAATATGATTTTACTTATGCCCCAGTCTGTGGAGCTGACCTGATGACCCTTATTAGGGTCACTGAGGGGACAGCCACGGTTGACTGCTTGACCCACAAGGGCCTCTACTGAAGCCCAACAACACGTAGACTATGAAAGGGATGAAACTAACCTGTGCTGTTGTTTGTTTTTTGGAATATATTCTCAATGCGTGCCTTTACCACTTCACGTGTGATGTTACATAAACAGTGGATTGTGGTTTTGAAAGAGTAAGTGACAAAAGCTCCTCAGTGTGATACCTCTCTGGCATTCATTAAAGTTTATATAATACCAGTCAAATAGAGAGAGAGAGAGAGAAAAAGAACACGTGAGGTGTCATTATGCTGGATAGATGGGTCAGATTGGTGCAGTTTCTCACTTCTTTGGTTACAGGTTTATATTGAACCCCTTGGTGGCATTCAGTGTGTTTTCACAGGGATCCGGTGTCGTCACATTAACCACACTCAACTAACTGCCAGCGACAGTCCATAAACAGGCCGCGAAACACGAGTCAACACTGCCCCCCTCTGGAAAAGACACTCACATTCCCGGAAACTCCGTTAATGTGGATTTATGACACATTTACCATCAACAACAAAGAAATAATGTTGAGCTTGGACGCGCTCGCTCTTGGAGCGCCGTCATAAAACAAAACGACACGGCTCATGTGTTTTCGTATCACAACATGTCTGGTGCCTAAATAAATCTGGAGGAGCAGAAGTTCTGCCAGAAGCGGAGTCCCTCCACAGCAGTTCTCGACCGAAAAAGAAGAAAGTGAATTTCGTAATTTGGCATGTAACAATCAGACCTGAATTAGCGTCTTTTCCCCCTCCCTTTCTCTGCTCTGCAAGCACGTCAATGCTGCAAAAAGGCTTTAGAGCTCTGTGTTTTTTCTTTCTGTCTGAGAAAAGAGCCAGCCAGATCAACTATTTTCTGTTGCCCCAGGGTCGCACAAAGGTAGCAGTGCTGCTGTGGCACAAAATCAGCGGTGCTGAGATGAGGACTATTAGTCAAAATGAGACATATTTTGTGTGACGACTGCCAATTCACTACTCAAAAGAAAGACTAGAAGGGTGCACTCCCACACTTCACTCTGCTTCATTTTCTCTCCTCTCTCTCTTATTTTATCTTGGGGGTTGCTTGCATTTGTGTACTAGAAAGTATGTGTGTGTGTGTGTGTGTGTGTGTGCTGGTGGTTCTAGAGTTGAGCACCATGGATCCTGTCAGCTCCAATCTGAAGCAGTGCTGCAGGACAGCCAAAGAGCAGGATTGGTGGAGGTTTGGGGAGTGGGGTGGGGGTGGGTTGGGGGTTAAGCGTTGGGGTGGGGAGGTTTTTTTGGGGGGTGGTGGGGGGGGGTTGGAGTCCTGGGAGAGGAGCGTTTCCTGCCCGCCTCGCCTGCAGACAACCTCTCTTTGTTTTACTGGCCCTTTTTCCCCTCACTTTTTTCACCCCCTTCTACTGTGAAAAAACACACACGGGGCTACCTCCTTCCAAGAGCAGAAGAAAGGTCACAAACCAAAAGCTGGGGGAGATGGAGAGAGTTGGGGGAGCGGGAGAGGGAGAGAAAGTGAGTTAAGAGAGGGAAAAAAACGTGAGGCCCGCACAGACGAACACACAACTTTGGAATTTGTTCTTTTTTTGGGTTTTATGGAGGGTGGGGGGTTGCAAAAACAACAGTGGTGGCCGATCTTGCTACTGTCATACCAGGGAGGAAGAGGCAGTGTAAACTGTTCTTCGCTCGAGACACAACAACAAAGCACGTAGCTCCTGCTGTACGTCGTGCACTTATTATGGAGACCTTCTACACCCATAATTCAATCAGGCTAAATCAATCTGAGAAAGCAACTTAAGGGGCGACCAGACGCCCCTGTAAAACCCAGAGCACTGTAATTTCCAGACAGATCAGCAGCATAACCCACATTGGGAACCAGCAGATAGCCTCAGAACGAGAGTACAAAGTATGTGTATATCAGGACAGACCTGGGGCCAGGCAAAAAAAAAAACTATCCCAAAACGCAGACACAAGCATGAAGCCCTGAATCCCCTCTCTCTGTGTGTTGTGTTTCACTTTTTCATTTTTTCGTCCCTCTCTCTCTCTCTCTCTCTCTCTCTCTCTCTCTCTCTCTCTCTCTCTCTCTCTCTCTCTTTCTCTCTCTCTCCAGCCCACTCCTTCTCGAGCGCGGCAGTGAGTTTCCACTCCAGGCTGGGTGTGGTGCCTGCTCCTCAGAGACCCGACTGCGGAGCGGCTAGTCAAAACAAGAGCCGAGCTGTACCGCCATGTCTAGACCAGCGCGGCGCTCCAACAACAAACTCTGCCTGAGGGGGAACGGCCCGGACGATGACTCCTCAGTATCACTTTCTCTCACAGGGTGTATGTGGAGGAGGGATGTACAGCACAGCACAGCACAGCACTCCTATTCTATTTACTTATGATGTGATCAGGGCCGTGAAGTTCGTCAGTTAAGGGTGTAAGTGACAAATATTGTCAAACGTCCAAATGTTGTCAAATATCCAAACGCCTGAAAAAGTGTCAACATTAACACGATTGTGTAGGCGCTGTCTCAGAAT